>NW_021604587.1:10059312-10100831 GCF_004785775.1 Grammomys surdaster
ATCCTCAAGTTATAAGGGTCTCATAGCTGGGGAACAGAGTAGTGTAGGGGTATCTTCCCAATCAGATACCCCTTACAGAATATATTCATAATTACTGAGTTGTGTTTTCATTGACAGGTCATATTTGGGATGGAGAGTTACCGTAACATATGCACATGCACCAAGACACTGAAAATGTACGCATATAAATATACACATGTTTGCATACAACATTAGATAACATTCATCACTTAATTTCAATGATCCTATTATAGTCAAGCTAAAGAAGGAAATTTAAAATTGTGCCAGGATATATGGAAACATTCCTGCTTTATTCTTTTACTTTTCTTTTTTATTTTTTCTCAAATCGTAATTAACTCACACAGGGGTTATAAACACAGAAAGGCAGGATGTGGGGAAGGGAATGACACTGGAGTGTGGGTGTTCAGGGGGAATACAGATATCTTCAGAACCGGGTATCAGCTAGGTGAAGGTTCAGGAGACGTTCTTTTACTTTTCTTACTTTTCCCTTCTTCCATTCAGCCATTCACTTGAAGAGATCAATGATAGCACATACATAGAAATATTCATTATATTAATTAGGACTTTTATTTCTGAAATTAAACACCATGATTGAAAGCAAGTTGGGGAGAAAAGGTTTTATTTAGCTTAAACTGCACTATCACTGTTGATCATCAAAGGAAGTCAGGACAAGAATTCAAACAAGGCAGTCACCTGGAGGCAGGAACTGATGCAGAGGCCATGAGAGGTGTTGATTACTGCTTTGTTCATGATGACTTGCTCAGCCTACATTCTTATAGAACCCAGGACCACCAACTCAGGGATGGTCCCACCCACAATGATCGAGGCCCTTCCCAATGAGTCAGTAATTAAGAAACTGCCATACAGCTAGACCTTATGGAGGCATTTTCTCAACTGAGCTTCCTTCCTTTCGGATGACTCTAGCTTGTATCACGTTGACTTAAAACTAGCCAAGACACCCATTTATATTTATTCCATGTTAATTTTTCATATTCCCATCAAATAATATGCAGCAGAAAGTTCAGCTCAAAGGCATGTTATCAAAGTGAACCTCACTGAGCAAAGGAAATGGAAAATATTGTCTGCCATAAAAAAAAATTATACATGTGGCTTTTGTCTCCAAAAACCTAAATACACTGAGGTAGGAGGAAGCAGAATGATCAAGCAGAGTTTCCTCTCTGCTTAGAGTAAATCAGTAAGTCACCATTTTAAAGCTTTGGAGGGGAAACAGGTTGAGTATAGGAGGATTTGGGGGTTGTTTTTCCCAACATAGTATTTTTATTAGTTATTTGGGGATTTTGTACAATGTACCTGGATCATACTCTCTTCCCATTCCCTCCAGGTCCACCTTCCCACCTTTGCACTTTTCCCACACGAACAAACAAACAAACCAACAAACACCAAGTACAGTTTATGTTGCCCAGATAATCACTAGAACATGGTCAATCTCCCACAAGCTAGCCCCTTAAAGAAAATTGAGCCCTTCCCCATCCCACACTCCCTCTCACACATCCCCATCAGAAACCATCAGCTGTGCAGAACTTCAGTATCTTTATCATTGATTTCAAGGACTTTCTTCAATAGATTCCTGTCTGGATTGTTTTCTTGTTGTTGTTTCTATTATTGTTGTTGCTGCTGTGACTGTTGCTGTTTTTATTGCTGTTGCTGTTGTTGGTGATGGTTGGTGGAGAAGAGGTTGTCACAGAAGCCTGGATTTTTATAGATAAAGTTGGTGCATAAGAGGTTATCAGGGTGAGCATAGAGTATTGTAGCCAGATTTCTCCTCCAACAACAGTACATAAATGCTTTATACATTTTAGAAGAATAGAGAGGAGCCATACTGCCACTCAGCCATCTTCCAGCCTCAACTACAACCAGTTTCACTACAGACAGCTTCAGCTTCATTGCTTTAGAACATATCCTGCTGTTGTTGCCTCCCTGCCTGTCTTTTTCCTCTGTAGACAGCACTGCCTGTCTTTGGAATCACTTTGAACAATGCATCTGCACTCCAGCTCCTTCTCTCTTCTCCATTTTGAAAAAAAATAAAAAACAGGTAAGTAAGCCTAGTTCAAGAGCAGAGATAAAAATATCCTGAGAATTTTCTGGGTCCTTAAAGAAAGTTCCCACAAACCTTTCTGCAACACAGTTGTTTCTTACTATTGCATTTGGTGTCTGGGTGTCAACCAAATCTGGAATGTCATCCTAGAAGTCAAACTCAACTGTATTATTCTCATCTTCCACCCTTCTTAACCTCTTCACAGAATAGAACAGTGAAGACAGTGGGTGTCTGAGCTTTGTCTTCTGGATCTCCAATCCGCTGGATCTAGTGCACTTGTCTCCTCTCTTCCTTGACAAGCCTCCTTAGGCTCGCTTCTGGCTCCCTTTTTGCTCAGCATTAGACTCTTGGGTTTACTCAGCCTGTCATGGAAATTCCAAACAGCAAAGAATCAACCTTGCCCACAGAAAAACCGAAGAACAACTCTTCACTCCCATATAAGCAGGATCTAGGCTAATGCCTCCAAAGGTCCCCCACAATTTCTTATAGCTTTTAGAGGTCCAATAACAGTTTGGCTGTCAGAGGGTAGTTTCAGAGTCCTGTGACCACCAAAAGGAATTTCTATTACAGTTAGACACGTTTACAGGAACAGAAATTACAGAAACAAACATTTGTGGTAGACATGTAGAAATCCCTTTAAAACGTGTTTAAAAGACATTTGCAGGTGGAAAAAAATTTATTTCACAACTAGGATTTACAACAGGGCTTTTTGGAGGAGTGGCTTTGGTAATCTTTCCTAGAGGCAGTTTCTCTCTAGGTTTTGCCTTTCTAAGATAAGAGGAAGGGGTTTTAACAAACAGGTAGAAATCAGCACACTGAAGTAATGTTTGAACTCCTACTTCTACATAAGCCTATAGTTTCGAGGCAGAGATTTCTATTAGGCTAACATGGTATAGAACAGTGATTTTTTGTTAGGTGTGCATATAAGAATATACAGAATATACCTATGTCAGCTCTTCGTGAACATCTCCATCCAGCACATCATCATGCAGTTTCCCATCTCTTCTTATGAACAGTGTTCAAGTCTAGATTTTTCTGTAAACACTAAGTTTTCTTTTTCAATTCTCACCACACATTTAGGTCCATGTATCTTATACAAGCATAATATATGCATTAATAAGACAAAACTTCACTCTAAGCTAGAAATGAAAAGAAAAAAATAACAATTAGATACGTAGTGAGAAATTTATAAAAACAGCAATAAATAACACTTCTAGTAGATGATTTGGGAGAAATACAAGAAGATGATGTTTTGGTGAGTCATCATCACTGCCTGGCAAACTGGATCCACCTGGGAGTAGATCTTAGGATGACCATAAGAAGAATTGTTCTGCTTGGTCACTCAGGTCCCCATCCTGAATACTGTTTCTGCTCAGTTTGTCTGTCAGATGCCTGCGTCTTCATGTTTCCTTGCTGATGTTAGACACACATCCAATCATTGATTTCTACTTTCTTTAGTCTCCTAGTGACTTCTTGTGACCAACTGACAAGAAAGCATTTCCTTCCTCCTACAACCCAAGACCATCACTTTTATAGCTAAGCCATAAATAAAGTATAGCTATACGTAAAATAGAATCAGAAATAAAATCAATATGTATTAAAAATACAACACACAAAATTAACCACCAAAATCCCCAAACAGTACCTTATAACAATCAGAACTTCTAAAATCACTTTTTATTTTGCATTAACTTCAGTGTCTACTTTATATTATTTAATACTTGGAAAACGTAGAGATAAACCAGATTCTTAAAACTTTTAGCAGGCTAAGCTCAGCATCCGGAGGAAAGTCTACATACTCACGTAATGAGGTCAACAGCATGGGGAGCATTTATACTTGTACACAATGCACTTGGATCATATGCTTCTCTCTCTACCTTTTCTCATCCCCTACTAATAAAAAACCAATCACTCACTCCTCAACTAGTCAGTCTCTTACTGTTCTGTTCCTCTTTTCTGTTCTATCTTTTCTTCTATTTTTTTTCAGGCACTGTAAGGAATATTACAATTGCTGTCTTCATGCCATCAATGTCTTATCCAGTAGAAGACACACTTCACTCTTATTCATCTTCCAGTTTTCCTCTACTCCCTTTCCCACAGTGTCCCCAGGACTTGGAAGGGGTGCCACCAATGTCCAATACTTTAACCAGTTATAACTCCCCATCTAGAATATAACTGTCTGCCTCAATAGGTGGCTCTGGGCCACCTGATAACTTTAGAAGATTGTTTCTCTTTGAAGAGTTCTGAACACAGCCGCCTTCCTAACAACCCATTTTGCTTGTCACCCACCTCTGTGCCATTAGAAGCCTGTTAATTGCTACCTTGGTGACAAAGGAAAACAACACCATTGTGCTGCTAATAAAAGACTGTGAATTGCTTCCAATCTGAAATGCAATGATTTTAATTGACTTTATTTGATTCCAAGAAGAAATGGAGATTCACAGTCATAGCAAGGTCTGCCCTCATTAAAGGAGACTTGTCACTAATTTCAGATGAAAATAGAAGCCGGATGCTTATCTATCTTGTTGCTCTCAGTCTTCAACACACAGAACCAGGCTTGTGAGTTTCTGTTATTTCCCTTCTCTCTCAGGTTTCCCTCCTGGGACCCAATAAAGGACTTTGGAGCAGGTAAAAAGCAACACATTATTCTGTAGCTTTATCCCAGTTGTGCTTTCAAAAACAGATTTGCAGGCTCTGGACCAACAGGCAATAAGTCACTCAGCCCATTTTCTCAGAATTTCCGATGCACCGTTACTGTTTGCTTCCCAATAACTCTATAACCATGGACAGTAACAAATACAAAAAGATATTTCCTCCTTTACAGTCAGAAAGCTACACCTTCATGAATATCTCTTCCCTCACTATTTCCTAATCCAATTTTTTCATGTCAGAACTAGGAATTTGTGTGACAGGATATTGGTGAATTTCCATAAGGCAGGGCTCAGCCAAAAGAAAAAAAAGCTTCTGTGTAGCTTTGACTTCTGACTTCACTTTGTAAATCTGTGACAAAGGAGCTGCATCCATGGGTAAATGTGGGAATGGTAATAATGAGAACCAAATTATTAAAGAGACATCAAGAATGGGGATTAATAATGAATAGTTTATAATCCTCATTATGATCTGCTGGAGGTGTTACATGATAAAACATTCCAAGCACTCATTACCCAATAAATATTAATTGTGCATTAAATGTTTGGGGGAATATAATATATGTAGACACAGTTATGGACAAAACGCTTCATTTTCATACTCTTGCAGAAATTATCTACTGACTAGGACAAAAGATTGAATTCAGCAAGTATGTTTACACACTGTGCTCAGGTAATGGTGTCATGAAGAAAAATCAATGTAGCAAGATAATAATTACGGTGGGCCAGGCAGTGACGGCTATGCAAAACCTCTCTAAGGGTATGGCATTCAAGCTGGTGTGGTGGGTTCAAAACATGGCACCCAAACACTTTTAAACTCTTCCCATTGAGAGGGGGGTGCTATGTCCTCAACTCTTGAACCTGTTTATCTGACTATTTAGCAAATAAAGCAGATGTAATGCCATGCCAAACTGTCAGCTTGGCACTACATGTCACTAACCCAAAGTGGAGGATCCCTCTGTTTTTGTACAAGATCCCAGATTTATGTAAAATGCCTGCTTACCAGGACTATCTAGAAATTAAGTTACTGAAATCAGTGTTATAGACTAAGTGTTATAGACTAAGCACTCTATATTGAATACCTAGAGGTCAGGATAAGTGCATTATTCTTTGTTGAGAGAAAGGATATTTTATATACTTCCCACAGCTGTTGCAAAATACCTGAGAAAAATCAAGTTAAAGAAGGAAGATTTTTTCCTAGCTGTTTCTGAGGTCTCAGTCCATTGCGGGCCTGGCCTGTGGTGTAGTAGCTGATCAGCTAAAGAAGATGTGGCAGACTGAAGCTGCACCCTCACTGCAGCAGAGAGGGGCAGCTGGGGGAGAATAACAGAGAGGAGAGAGAGGGGAAAGGAGAGGAAGAAGAAAGCGTAGGGATATTCCACCCTTGAAGGACATACTCCAGGCTCCTCCCAACATTTCCTGCATGGGATCCAGCCTCTATCATATGAACCCTGAAGAGACATTTCAGACGGAAATGGTATCTCAATGAGTACTGGAATATAACCTAAGAATTATAGGAAAGCTACATGTTGGTGGAAAAATAGTATGGGTCAGGAGACACATGAGTAGTTTTAGATTTATGACTCCTGAGGAGACTGCCTTAATTTTCATACAGTGATCTCTGCTTATACCTGAGATTAAACAAGGAGAAGCCCAAGCCGTCTGCCTTTTCTTCTCTGGATGTCAGGAGCTGAGCGCCTGGTCAGGGTTTTATGCAATGATGCTGCTTTCCTTCTTATTTCTAGGATGAGCTGATTAAGTCATTTTGCTTCATCAACATTGAAGGGTTTCGGTTGATTTTTCTCCTGGCAACAGTTAATTCTGGTGAAAAGACATCATGAAAATATTGATGGAGAACAGCAATATTAATCCATCCGCCGTTATTTATTAGTGATGTGTTGTATAACAAGTACGACTCATAAATTTAATGAAATGCAATGTCGTTAATCACTCACCATTTATAATGAAGGCCCATGAACTTCATTTGAACATTTTCTTCCTGCAATCTGCTTATTACAAGCTTAGCAGTGGCTGCCTCCTCTGCTGTGACAAATCCCCTTTCTTCCTTACTTCCTAATTACTAATCCTCCTTTACAATTCTAAGGAAAGTAACTGCTCTCTCAGTCTTGTTGCTATGGCTTCCAGCCTAAAGTAACTTCTCCCTACCTTATTGCTGAGAACAGCCTGGACAGTTTTTACAGTGTAATGTATGCAGCCCCTCCAAAAGACAAGTCATCTGAGCCCACCAAAGAAGTCAGCTACTTTTGCCTGCGACTTGTCTAGAGCAGTGCAATTGGATGTAGCCCATAATATAAAAGGAGAGTCTTGACGGGGCACTCATATTCCGAGAATATGCTCTTTCTTTCTAGTATCAATTGTCTACCAGAAAGAAAGAGCATATGATAGGAAAAGATAGGGTTTGGGTGCTCTTTGCTTCTGTCAAATGACAATGTGATGCTTGGAGCTTGTGCAGACATGTTAGGAAACATAAGGATGGGCATTTCTCCTTCTGGAGAGGCAGCTAAGAAAGGAGGAAAACTGTTCTGTTGATGCTATCTAGGATTTTCTAACAATGAAAACAGTAATAAAACTCTTTGTGAGCTCCATCCACCTTGGTTTAGGTACTAAGATGAAAACTTTTGTATTTAGCCAACTGATGAGGAGCAGAGGACATCAAGATCATTCATGATGGGGCAGTTGAGAAATAAGGAACCTCACACTATATACAAGGTACTTAAAAGTCACAGCTGAGTTGGGCACAGTGGCCCACATATGTAATCTTAGCACAATGGAGGGATTAGAGACTCCTCAATATACACATTAAAGAATGTTATAAGTAGCCTACACTAGGTAAGATGTGGTACGACCTCATTCCTGGGGAAATATTACATTGTAATGACTAAAACGTACAACGTCAGTCTTAAAGGTTCAGACTCCTTTGGAGCACCATGGTAGAACATGATGGTAGAAGATTATCACTGTGATTGATGGTTTGATGTCAACTTTCCGCAAGTTAGAATCACCAAAGTAGAGAGCCTTGACTGAAGAATTATCTCGATTGTTTTAACCAATGAGGGAAGACCTACCTTGAATGTGGTGGCACACTCAGAGAGCAGCTTAGAGGTTTTTTTAAGGATACTGCCAAAGGAATATTATTTGCCTTTTCTCCTAGCCTCCACTCTTGCCAGGTCTGCCTTTGCTTTTTCTGCTGAATTGACTCCCCTGGTTGCTGCTGTTGCTTATTCCAGCCTTCCCAAGGTTCCATTGTGGACTGCAGTCAGTGGCTTTCCAGGAACCTCCAGATTGGGACTTCTGAGACACAAAGCCTAGTATGTGCTGCACAACTACAGGGTTGTTTTGTGAGCCAGCCAATCTGGGATCACTCATGCTGTTGAGGCATCAAGAAACCCAAGACAACTGCTTGATATATACACTTTTGTGTATATATACAAAATATATGTATATATACTTTTGATTCTGTTCCTACAGGGAACCTGATGAATGTACACTCTCTCTCTGATCATCTCTGATACAGATCTGAATCTTAAGCCATATTGTACCCTTCTCTTTCCCTGCCCTTGCTCTGTGCTTCCAATGGTACATCTGAAAAGAACACATTTGGACACATTATCTGGAAGTTCAAATTTCACCCACAGTTCTATATTCCAATAGCCCTCTTCATCCAGTCCTTGGGCACCAGAATGTAAACACCTTTAAATTAGCAAATTTGAGAAAGAGGCACACACAGGGGCTCAAAAAAGAAATTGTCCCCACATTGCTCCATTCCCAAATCATGTTCCAATGGAGTTTACAGATGTCAGAGGGACCAGACCCACTGGAACTGGAGTTATAGGAGTTGTGAAATGCCTAATGTGGGTGCTGGGAATGAAACTAAAGTCCTCTGCAAGAGACCGCAGAGTCATCTTTCCAACCCAACATACTCATTAATCTTTAGCCTTACCTCCAATGGAAAATTGTATCCACATTGGAAAAGAGTTTGGTGATTCATGTAAAGACTAAACATAAAATTACTATGTGGTACAGCAATTCCATTCCTTCATGTGCACACAAAAAAATTCAAAATGGGACTCAAATACAGTACACCAATGTTTCAGCAGATTTATTCATGGTAGCTAAGTGGTAGAAACAACCTAAGTATCTACTGGTGGAAGAGTTAATAATGGTATATCTATATATCTATATCTACAGTTATATAGATAGATGATAGATAGATAGATAGATAGATAGATAGATAGATAGATAGATGATAGATAGATAGCAGTTATTGCATTTTTAAAGAAAACCTTGTATATGATATAACACAGAGAGATAATGATAGTATGCTGCAAATTAAGTAAGCCTGATACAAAAGGACAAAGATTGAAGAATCCACTTATTTCAGACACTAAGTTTGTTAGTTTTGCATCACTATACTAACATACCTGAGGTTACCTGTAAACTTATAAACAGGTCAACTTATAAAGAAAAAAGGTTTCTTGGCTCTCAATTTTGATAATTTATGTCCATGATTGTTTGCCCTCGTTGTAGGAGTATATGGCAGGTTATATAACATGGTGCAGAAGTATGAGAAAGCAAAGCTGCATGCCTCATCAGGAGCCACAGTGGTGGGGTATGGTGGATGAAATGAGGCTGAGATCCCATAGTCTTCTTCAAATTATGAACCTAATGACTCAAAGACCTCTTCTTCTCAATATAACCTTGCCTTGGGCCCAAACCTTTAATACAAGTATTGTGGAGAGACATTTAACAATAACCCAGTGCCCAAAGCAGTAAAATTCATAAATACATAAATTTGCCAAGAGGGCATGGGAATAGAATAGATAATTGGTGCTTTATAGCTACAGAATTTCTGAATTAGTAACACAAATAATTCTAAAAAGTGATGATGGTTATAAAATATTTTGATATATATTTACTGCCATTTAATTGGATACTTAAAATGGCTGAAATCTTCTATTTTGTTATATGCATTTCATAGTAAAAACTCATCCATCAAATTTTATCAATAAGAAGCTCCACAAGACAATTTCTTCATTTTCAATTATTCAACTCAATTACAAAATCATTGAGCGCTTACGAAATACAGAGTACAAGAGACCACAGAAACAGAAGGCCACCCTCTTGCTCCTCACATTCTTGAAGAGTGTCATGTAATTGGGATTTTTTTCAGTCTCTTTGTGCTATTTGACCTTAAAGATTTCTGCTGTATGTTCATGGTCAAGTTGTGCAAGAGTAACCCTAATACATATCCAGGCAGGAGATTTAAAAATAGTGTGCATAAACTAATGAACATGAGGTTAGGAACACTAAGCATCACAAATCTACTCTCTTCATAATTTGACACATTGCTAGATTAACCCATCTTCTAGGAATTTATAAAAGCAAAGAACAACTCACTTTACTGCTGAGAAGAATTTTCCTGATTTTGTGGAAATCCAAGAAAAGACAATGCTGTTTCTTACCCACATTAAGAGCTAACATAGAATGAACATAGCCTTTAAAGTTGCCAGTCTTAGATCTGAGGCTGGGTACACAGATCTGAAGTGGAAGTTTCTGGTTTCTTAACAACACAGTTGTATCATGGATGTTTTTCTAGATATTGTCTTGTGAGTGAGCATGTGATGTTTTACCGAAAATAGACACTTGAGAGGGCCCGTGATATTTAGAAAGAATATAAATGGAACCTCACAAACAGCGAGATAAGGCTTTTCCTATTTTGTGCAATGTTTTGCTGGTCTTCACTGGTCTTCACTTTGTAAAGATAAATGTACCAAAAAACTTCTCATGGAATTCTGGCTGATTCTGGTTGCTTCCACTGAATTGGGCGTTGCTGTTTCTGCTGGATTATGTTGCCACTACTGATTTATGCTTGGTGTTTGCTATTGAACTAGACTGCTGGTATCTCAACAATGAAGAGTGGAATCACCCTGCGGAACTACTTGTAACCAGGCCCACAATTTCCTTTTCCTATTAGCCATTTTTGTCCTTTACCTCTGTTTGGTGGACTAGAAGGGAAGTTGAAGTGTTGTTTTAAAACTCTAAACAAAGTAGATTTTGAAAAAACCTGAGCCTACATAGATCTTTTAAGCCTTAGCAACTGTGTTTTGTTTGCAATGGTCCTAGAAAGTATCACTGGATAATAGAGAGGAGAAACTGTAAAGCAGACAAAGCTACTATTGCTGAGAGCTATGAGCAGGTTGCCGAACTAAGATGTGAACAGCCAGAGTGTATATACATTTGGAACCTCTAAGAAACTGTATAGAGTGCATCAGAGGGTAGCCCCATCTCAAGACTTAAATTGGGGCATTTTTTCCCATCAGTTCCCATTGAATGCTGTGGGATGGTAAACCATGCCAGAAATCTTGGTAAGGTAGAGTGACCCAAGACCCCAGAGACTTGATAGGTACACACCTGAGATGGTAGAGACAGCACAGCTCCCTGCCAGATTCCTGGCCTGGAACAAGTACCATGCTCCCCACATTGGTCACCTAGGCCCAGAACAGAGTTCTCCATGCTAATGAAGTACCTAGAAGCCCTGAAGGTTTAGCCAATAATTCTCCTTTCCCAGACATTTCTCCCTACAAAAGGTATTTAATCTTGCATCCACCCTGAGAAGTTGGTATGCATTCATTTTCCACTATGAACAGTCAATAAACAGTTTAGAACCGTGGACTGTCTATTTCATTAAGAATTGCCATGGGGCGCATAAAGCCTCAGCCTGAGTCTTCCACAGAAGGTCCCTCTGTGCTTCCAGCCAGAACCATAGCCAAGCTAAGGACAATCACCTCTAAGCTAAGCCAGAGCTCCCCTTTCCTTCCCTGGCCCAGGGTTAGATGCCATCCTCAGCCTGTGGGCCCTCGCTCAGCTCCCAACTCCTTGAGGCTCAGCAATGTTTAAATGACCAGTGTGTTCCTTCATCCTTCATTCCCGACTCCTCTATGCAGCACCTCAGAGATGACTGGGTGTCCAGGGGACTGGGAACCTGAGTTTGGATTCTCTTGCATCTCAGATCACATTTTCCCACCCCCACAATGGTGTCTAGGTTCTTCCCAAAAGCCCAGCACCCACCTGGCTGCAGTGCTGGGAGACACAGTCAAGCAGCTCCCCAAGTTTCACCTCCCAAGCTTCTGTGCCACACAACAAGCAGAATGTGGACCCACAGAGCATTAGAAAGAGGAGTATAGTATAAATATAAATCAGTACTAAGCAGCCTTTGCAACTGAGCAGAGTCCATCCTTCTTCTCAGCTTCTAGCCCTTGACAATCCTTGGCTTGCTGCTACTACCTGCCTCTCTTGCCACTGGTGGGGAACTCTTCTCTCCATACAACAATACCGCCATCATAGACTCATATTAATTTGGTTACCTATACAGAAACTCTGTCTCTAAGTAATTCACAGTGACCAGAAGTAGGTGTATATCATTAAATATATCATCTTAGGGAATAGAATTCATTCTGAACAAACTTCTTGGGCTTGGTTTTCTTCAGAAACTGAAAAGAATCTTATCAATGTGAGTGAGGGAGGAAATGGGTGTCAGAATTATGTAAATTATCATTAGGCAGTGCTTTCCGGTGCAGTGGATTGAACTGTCTATTAAAATGTAAGCTTTGAAATTAACACAATCAGAGTGGAAAGACAGAAAATCACTCTTAAAATATGGCATAATGGGTAAGCTGGTGGAATGTTCTTCCTCTCCATCGAACATCTTGCCTGGAAGTGGCAAGATCTGTAGAAGTAACAAAGGCAGTCAGTCATCACTGCTGCTTCAGTCATCACTGCTGTTTCTATCCCCACAGAAGTCAGGGAAGGAGAATGCTTGGGCTTCCTTATAGGCAGAAGCTCTCCCTACTTGATCCCTGGAGGACATAGACCCTGTCCCTAATTCCTTGTGTGACCATTTCTCCTCAGCCAGTCAGCTACTAAGCTGCTTGGATTTCCCTGATGTCTTCCCAGAGAGGCCAGCCTTGTTTCATGCTGTCTGCCTCTTGCCTCTCACATGCTTTGATTTTCACTATAAATCAAGGCCCAGGCAATCCGATTTATGCTTCCATCTTAGCAGCTCATTTCTGAATCCCTGCGAAATGTATCTTTCTTCCCAGTGCTCATTCTCACACTTAGAATATTGAGCTTTACTCAAGTGTCATGGGAAGGTGCAGTGCTCCTTTCAGTCACTGTGTCCTTTAGTGTCTCCTCAGACACAGCTACCTGACACATTGGTGTCTCCTGAATGCTTCCCCACTTTCCATGTTCACTTGACTATACTGAGATTTCTCTAGTGCCAAATTCTGACTTGGTGTATGGTGGGAATGCCTCCTATCTAAATCTGGAGTTTATTGGTGTTACTAATTGTGCTGGTTTGAGATTTGCACTTTAAGAGTAATCAGGCCCCAGCCCAAAATGTGGCTATGGAAAAAGCACTATAACTGCCTAGGAGCACATCAGAAATGTATTTCCTTTTCCCTCCAATTATCCCAGTACATTAGATTCTGCAAGATCAGAAACCAGAAATCTAGGATTTGCCTATTTTCCCTGTTCTCCTGTGAACAAGATCACAGATCCGAGACTAATTGCTAACTAGAGTTACAACCTTATTGTTCATCTGCCATGAAAGATGGAAGGAGTTGGGTTATGCATACATTTGATTCCTGTAAGCATCAATTAATACAAGGAACAGGGGCATATAAAGGACTCTGGAAATTCTTAGGAAACATTTCCGATGGCAGAGGAAAGGAAGAAGGACCAGTCCAAAGATGATAAAAACAGTTGCTTGTAACCCATGCCTGAGATAAAGTCAGAGACTTGAGATCAGGGAAACCAGGAACCCCCACTCATCAGTAACAAGAAAAGAATAATTTTGAAAACTGGCACAATAGGAGTAAAGGCTTTCCTCTCTATTAATGACCTGCTGAGCATGTTTAAAGTTATGATTTACATTCAAAGAATATTTAAAAATTAAAATTATACATAATCATTATCCAGTGAGAAAATATGAACTCTCTGCATTGGACATTTTGGTATGTATTCTATATCCTTCAAAAGTATTCATAAAACCATAAATCAAAAACTATTTTTACACATGAAAGCAATCTCATACACATATACATACTCATATGGAGATGTAATTATGCATGTACACATAGTAATATTATATATAGCATTTATATTTATAATATTTATATGTAAGAATTTTTCGTTTTACTGTGCTGGAGACTAAACTCAGGGCTTCAGAACATAAGAAAAACATATAGAAATACACATAAAGCAAATAGAAAATACTTTCAAAAAATAGTAAGACTTCATATTTAGTACCATGTTGTACTTTAACTGAAGGACATTGACACACAAAGTGAAAATTTTAAGTTCACCACGTGTCCACCATTAACCATATCCTGTCATCCCAAAGACACAACCAGAGCTATAAACCTTTTTCATTATATGATGACTCAGTGAAAAGTTAAAAGCAAAGATCAGCTCTTGCTTTCTATTAGATCCAGTGAACCAAGTAATTACAGTGGGATAGCCACCTCTAAGACCAAAGTGCTGGGTCACTACCTTGCCATTAGTGTCCTTCACACACCAGGTCATATGCTCAGAACCTACTCTGCTGATGCCCCATCCAACTTCTACTGCATGTCTCAGTTTAGTCACTCCAGTTCTCCACTAACGCATGGATATGAAAAATGCAGTGGAAACTGAAATTCTTGTTTTCCCTGGAATCATTGAAGAAATGATTCCAGATTGTCTCTTAAACAGAGGATCCACAGTGAATCCTACAATACCTGAGAAAGCATGCTTATAGAGTCACACACAAGTCCCATCACACACAAATGGTCCCAGCTCTGTTTTCATTTTTTTCCTTATCTTCATCAAGAAGTCTAAATAGGCTGTCTAGAAAATGCTGAGCAAAATGGTGCAGCCCTTCACTTAGAGCCTTTAAAACAAATGATTTCACAGAGCTCATGGCCATGTTTATTCTACTGATTAAATTTCAGACAAATTGTAGTACAACGCTCATAATAAGCCCGAACAGTCCAGGGATTATTTTCATTTTTAGGATAATAAGTCTTCCTTATTTTTTCCTCCTTCTGCTGCTACAATTATGATAGAATAGAAAATTAGATTTTAATTAACCAGCAAGGGTTCCTCTCCTCCAATCACTGGGAATTTCGAGCCTGTAAAACAATCAAGTCTAGAAATCATAGAGCTGCAAAAAATAATGGCTCTTTGGCCTGATGGCCCCCAAGAAGTTAAAGGTGGTTGGCAAACAACTTTCTCAAGCTGAGGTAGAAATCTGTGCAGGCACTAGACAAACTTGCTGTGGGCAGGGAAGTTTTTGGTAAGGACAAAAACCTTGGATAACAGGTCATTCTTTTTTTTTTCCTTCTTCTCTTTTTTTCCTGCAACAATCTTATGTCAGCTGTCTTACTCCTCAGAGAAGCCTGTTACTGTCACCAAGATCCAGCCCAAGTGGAAAGCATACAGTTGCAAATTCTGTCACTAAACTCTTCCCTAAACCCACTGCCCCCAAATTGCTTTTGTCTCAGGTACTGGCATTATAAGCCTTATTAATTATAGATCAATCTGTAATTTGAAGGTATGTGCCAAGACTGTAGGGGGTCTCATTAACATAAGATTAAAAGCTGACTCAGAGACTAATTATTTTGTAACCATAAAAATTCAGGCTGTATTGAGGTTTGAGCAAAGCAGTCTCTCAGAAGTGAGTGCATCTGTGAGGAGTGTTTTGAGATACACCTGCCCCTCCCCTTTTTTTCCTGAGCTGCTTGTGACTATCTTTGTTTCCCTGCTCATGGGTATGTCCGCTTATGTAGACATAGATAGGGAAACAGCAGGTGAGAGTGATTTCTAATTTGATAACAGGAATTCTAAAGGAATCTGTTGACCAAATATGGAAGCCTGGTACAGGACAGAGAGACAAAGTCAAGGTCAAACTCTTAGGAAACATTAAGTGAGCTTTGTTTATTAATGATTACTGATGCAATTAAGCAGAGGCACTTCAATAAATGAGCAGCTTTATTTGCCTAAACTATAGCTCATTAGGGAAAAATGTAGCGTGTACAGTCTGCACTAGTACTTAACAAATGTTGGCCGAGAATGTCTGTACGTCTCTGCCTTGCTTCCTTTTATTGTCATTGGAAGGAGAAGCAAGATGTTTCCAAATGCTAAATTTACCTAATTAGTTTGTTCTGTTTGTTTGTGCAGGTTAAAACAGCGGTTTATCACAACAGTCACAGAAGACGGAAGTTTATAGCTGTTGCTGAGATTATTATGTGCTTGCGGGATTGTTTTGTTTTATTTTTGTAATTTTAACCTAAAAGAAAGAAGTTCTCTCTCTCTCTCTCTCTCTCTCTCTCTCTCTCTCTCTCTCTCTCTCTCTCTCTCTGTGTGTGTGTGTGTGTGTCCCTGTTTTTCTTTCCCTCTCTCCCCACCCTGCTCTGAATGGCTTTAGCTCTAAGTAGGAGGAAATTCAGTTGAGTATGGTTTGGGCCAGAAAGGTTTGTGCTCTGCAAAATGTAGCATCTGGAGGAAAAGGTTTTCAGCACTGGTTCACTATCCCTGGTTGCCCTCTGTCATATTTATTTTATGCCATGTCTATTGTCCCAAAAAGGCTGCTTAAGGTTTGGCTGTCATCCACACTCAGTGGCAGGGAAGAAGAAATGTAGTTCTTGGACTGCTGTTATACAAAGAAACGGTCTTCACAGAGCTGCTCTTGCCCCCTCGGACTTCTGCTTTAGTTTCCCTGAGTAGAACTGTGTTGTATGGCTCCTAGCTGCAGAGAAACTGAAGAAAGTGAGTGTTCAGCTTTCTATAATTTCTATATGAGAAATGAGCAAGAGAGAAAGAATACAGGTGGGTGACATTTGGCTAAGCAATAGTATATACCAAACTAGAAAATCTAGAAGTCAGATCTGCATCACAATCATTTCAAATTTCTTAACTCAGTGATTGTCTAAATGTGATCTCTGAATTAATAGTCCAAGCTACTCCTAGGAATATGTTAAGAAATTCAAGTTCTGGGATCCTACCTTAGACTAAACTAAAATCTATAGTTGGGCTAATAATGAGGTGATTCTTTGTCACTCACATTTGAAAGTCACCATTTTAGGAACCATGTTATAATCACATCTTTCAGTAGAGGTTCCTCTTCCTCCTCCTCTTCTTCCTCCTCCTCCTCTTCCTCCTCTTCCTCTTTTTTCTTCTTTCTATTTCTTTCCATCCTCTTACTCCTCCCTCTTCTCTACTGCCAAGAACTAAATCTAGGTCCTGGGAGTGCTAGTCAACTGTGATAATACTGAGCTACATCTCCACTCTCTACCAATGTTCCTTAGTTCAAAAGATAATATCTTTGGTTTGGTTTAGTTTGATTTTTCAGTGTCTCAAGTAGCCCACACTGGTCTGGAACTCACTATGTGCATGAAGATACTTTAAACAACCAATCTGCCTGCCTCTACCTCACAATTGTGCAGACCTATGCTTCCAAGCCCAGTGAGAACATGTTCTTTAGAATACATTGAGATACACCAGAGAATATTTCAAAGTACCTGTGGCCCCACTGTCTGAATTAGGTTGACCTGCCGACCAACAGTTCTCAAGTTTAAACCTGAGAATTGTTTGCAGTCTCTGTGCCCATGCTTTAATGTAGGAAGTAAAGGCTGGGGCTCTTAATTGGTTTTCTAATACTGCTCCCACAGGGATACTAAGGTGGTGTTGACAGCCCAGCAGAAGCACAAAAACTCATTTGAAATATAAATCTGCTGAATCAGCACCTCTGGATATGCAGCTTAGCAATTTGTAGCTTAATATGTTCTAAACATAACTCTTAGGTGCCCTCCACCCAAATTTTAAAGCAAATGTCATAAACTGGTATTTCTCATATACAGGAATTACCTATAGATGATGTTAAAAGACCAACCCTAACTTTGTAGGATTAGATTACTATGGGCCCAATAACAAACTGGACATAACTGATCAAATTAAGGCATGGAATTGTATTTCTCTCAGTCAGAGATTTAGTGAGATAAGGTATCAGCAAGGCTCATTTTGTTTGAGGCCTCTCCTGTGCTTTTACATGGCTACATGCATCTTCTCCCACCATTTTCATGTGCTCATTGACCTATGCATGTCTATATCTGAATTTCTCTTCTAAGATAAAAGCCAATCATGATGACGAAAGGCTGCCCTAAAAACCTCATTTATAGTTGCATCTCAAAACTTGTGTCTCAATATGGTTCTGAGATACTCTAGTCGATGAATTAGGGAGGAGGGGGCAATTCCTACGAGCTAGCCCTTTCGGTGGACACTGATGTCATTGGAACCACACGTTAAGTGATAGAGAAAAGATTCTACATTTAAGACTGTGTCCAGGCAAATGCTGATCTCCCAGTTTCATTTAAGAACTGTCTGTATAATTCATGCATTGATCATATATCTTTTATGCACTTTAATGTGGTATATAATATAATAAACCTTCCATTATCTGATCTTCTCCAAATTGATTCCTCCTGGAGTTCATATAATTCTTAATTCAATTGTCCTGGGGACTCTCCTTGAGCATAAGAATTAGAAAGTTAGGTTACAGGATCAGAATTCTAAGTAACCTTGACAAATTAGAGAAATGTTACATTATAAATGATCAGGATAATGTCCAACAGGGAAAGGAGCAAGACCCTGCCTAGAGGATACACATGAGGAGACCTAGAAAGCACACATGATGGGAATTCTAGCATCTCATCACTCATAATGAGAAATTATCCTGAAAATGAGCATCCAGGCAAGAAATTGCAGAAGAGCTAGATAGAAAATGTTTCTTCTCTGTTGTTTGGCCCTGACTTTGAGAGAAATACATGAGTATTAAAACCCCTCAGTGTGTTACTGTTATAAAGAATATCTTTGTGAGAACTGTGTCCACAGAACATAATCTGGACAACATTTCCTATTCAGGTTGTACCTGCTGTATACCTCACACTTTCCACGTCATAAAGAAAATCAATGCATGTTACATATCAGAATTAACTCAGTAAACTTTTAATGTTATCAATGGCCAACCAAGCCCCTCTATATTAATTGTCTGGGGTTGCTATTACAAAGTGCCACAAACTGAGATGGAGTACTGACTCACTGAGTAAAATACATGCTAAGCAACAATGAAGACTAGAGTACAGGTCCCCAGCACCCATGGAAATGCTGGGTAGAGCACCTTTTGATTCCCAATTTACATCGCATTGCTGAAGAGGCAGACCCAGTAGTCCAGGAGCAACCTTGTTCTGTAAACTAGCTGAAGCAGTGAGCTCTAGGTTCAAATGAGAGACTCTGCTTCAATTTATAGTGTAGAAGACAACTGAGAAAGACAGTGTCAACTTCTGTTTTACAAACATGCATGTACTTATCTTAGACACACGCATGTACACTCTGCATGCATGCAAACATGTATATTCACATGCACACATATCAAGTATGCAGACATGTGAAGAAAAAAAAGAACATTTTTTTTTGTTGTACAGATTTAATCCGAACTAATGTTGATCGTGTCTTCTCTGAAACACCTTCCTGCTCATTTTGTCTCTAGCAGCCAGTAGCCCCATATATTCTCCAGCTCGTGGCAGCATAGCACGGATCTACTCTTTAACCAGCATGTAACAGTCTCTTCATACATCCCTTTCTCTAAGTTTATCTGATTCTGGGATCAAATTTCTCTTTCTCAGAAGAGTAGTAGTTATCAAAGATTAAGACCTGCCTTGATGACCTCATTTTAATTTATAATCACTAACATTTTATTTCCAGTGTAGGTCATAATTGGAGGAACTCGGAGTAAAGATTTCCATGTACCTTTTTAGAGGAACACAGTTCACTGATAACAGCATCTCAGAACAAATGACATCAGTGTGTCAAGGTAGGGTTCAGCCATTAATATTTTGTAAGTGCTCCCAGAAAGTCTATCTCATACATAGCTAGGGTTGAGAACTACCAGCCTCTACAGTGATGAGGGCAGTCACTACAGATGGACTAGCACTAGTACTAAAGGGATTTTATGTGTTAAAGGTGACATGTTGGCAAACTGAAGTCCCTTCTGTTGACCATAAAATGTAAGCAACCCTTTCTCATCCTAAAATAAAAAATAAAGCCATAATGCCGCCTATGGCTGTTCCCAATCTCTTACCCCTCTCCCTCCCACTACTGTCTGGCAAATCCTCAAATATAATTCTAAGCGTACCATTTCAAACTCTTGCATTCTTAACAAGTGCAAGTCTGTTTAACTGACAGTTTCAAAGGGGACTCAGTGAATCAAGGGCAGTATTTATTTGGCAATCTGGCAAAATGGAGATGAGAGGTTTCAGACTCCTTTTACCCTTAGGGAAGGGAAAAGAAGGACACTTAGTTTAAGAGAAGACTCATGATCAGAGACTTGTAGATGTTGCTCTAGTGATCTTGAAAGGGACATTGTGAAACCCAGGAGCTGGTACAGTCATCACCACAAGATCATGACAGTAAATAGCACACACAGTGGTGTCATCCTCTGTTTATCTCCCCGACTCTACAAAGGGGAAAAACAACTTCAGGGAGATTTTTGAAGGCCAATCTGAACAAAGTTTGTAAGTAAGTAACATGTCTACATGCAGGGTTAAACAGAAATAGCCTGAGTCAGACTGGGGCAATAAACCCAGGCAGAGAGGCTGAGCCTTGCATTCTGTCGTAGTCTCCATCGGAAGTATGCACAGCGCAACACAGAGTCAAGTCCTGACAGAGTTGGCCCTCAAGTCCTTGAAAACTAACTCAGTAATCATGATGGCCATATCCTACATGTTAGAGGTACTAGTTACAGCAAATAACATACTGCTCCAAAATTAATCATTTTTAAAGTCAAGTAAAAACAAGTGCCTACAGGCAATTGAAACTAGAAGACTTTTTTTAGGGCTCCCCTGGGTGACAACATTCCAGGAGGTTTATCTCAAACATAACTGCTTTGACCTTTACTCAAACACTGGGCTTACCAGGTCTCCAATAGTCTCCTCCTTGCCAAACACAAAAGGCACAGCAGGCCTTTTGTCTCCCTTACTCAGCCTTGTCCTCTAAGGCAAGCATAGCCTTTCCACTCCCTTCCTCTCACTGGGATTTCTCCCTTGGCCTCCACCCAGTCCTTTCTTTCATTTCCTTTTGAGGGTTTCTTATGTTCCCAGCCCCCCCCCAACACACACAATTTCACATTCATGCATGTGCATGTGCATGTGTGTGTGTGTTTGTGTGTGTGTCTCTGTGTGTGTCTGTGTGTGTGTGTGTGTGTCTGTGTGCACACGCGCATGTGTGTGTAATTTAGATCTCTTCTTACCATTGTGAATTTGGTTGAAGTACATAAAAGTATGGCTTTTATAGGCCCAAAGTAGGTAAATAATGGTTTAATGTATGGTTTAGCCTAATTCACTTCCCTGGTCGTAACATTATTACTCATGGTTTCAGCTATTACGTTTCTGGTTGACACTAAAACTAACTTTTAAATCTCAGTAACTCACAAAATCTCTTAATGACCCTCTTCTTAAAGGGAGTGGTCTACAAAGGAAAGGGGCAACTTACAGAAGTTTATTATACATCAGTCTGGACAAACACACTTCAGTATTTCGCACCAGCTGGGAAAACAGCCATTACCCATGGTCTTCCCAATAGGGCCCTCCCATTGTTTAGCTGCCTTGCCTTCCTCTCTGGGACCCCTGAAAAACCTCTAGCATTACAGATCTCTGAGACCCTGCCAGGAGGCTACAGGCAAAACTCTGTCCTGATTTATTGGTGTCCCTGTTGCAGAAACTATTGAATATTTATGTATTACTACCTGCTTATATAATCTAATTTCTAAATGTATCTATTTAGCTTAAACATATTTTCTTAGCTATAAAAACATGCTGTCATCAGGATTTCCTGCTTTGACCGAATACAACATATCTTAGACAACATACCCAGGTAGAATTTATGCACCCCCACCCCTCAAAGTAGCTGCTTTTAGTGTTCTCATTACACTTCCACCCAGGCATCTATGCTCTTGTGTGGTCTCCTTTCACACAGACTCTGGCCTTGGCTGTGAGATTGGCTTGAGACAATGAGACATTATTAACTATGACAGAAGCAGAGATCTAAGCAATGCTTGTCCTCTTGGAATGTTATCTCCTGGGGACAACTGCTATACAGAAGCTTGGAACAAGCTATCATGCAAAGACATGATGTGAGAGGCTCTGGAAAAGATCTGAAATATCCCAGAGTATCTTGTTCCATCCTAGTCACATGGCTTATTAGACGTAAGATGCTTGTTGAAGGTAGTCCGTTAGCATTCTCTAAGAGCACAGAACCCAAGGAAGTATACATGAATAGAAACAAATTCTGTTAAAAATGAGTCAGTTCATGAGACTATGAGAAGCACTGTGAGCTCAGGATTATCTGGCTAGGTAGAGATCCAGAAAGACAAAGGTTCCAATACGAGTATAAAGAAAAGAGATATGGGGAATTTGAAGGAGGTCTTGAGTTCAATGGAAACCTTTCCTTTCCCTTTAGGAAGGCTTAGCTGCAGTCAGAGAGCTAGGGTCCAGAAAATCCACAGGCTACCAAGGTTACCTTGAGTCTGTGGCTTTTGGGTATTTGTCCTGAGAATTTGAGGAATGACATTACAGACTATAGAAGGTGGGTTTTGAAGAGAAGTTAATTCTAGATTTATAGATTGGGAACTAGAAAGATACAGAGGAAGGGTGTAGATTTTTGTGGCAAGAATAGTTATGAAGTGGGGTGCCACTGAGTTGAGTCTTGAGGTTTTTTAGAGACTTATGGCAGAATCAGTGTGACGTACAGATAAGGATGAGCTGGGGAGTCTAGTTGACCCAACCATGAGGTGTCTAAGTGACTCTTCTCAGTGTTGGTTATGTCCTTGCTTACAGCTTCCAGGGATGGTTAGGAGATGAGAAGGAATATGAACCCAGCATGCCCTATTGGAGTTTCTGGTTTCCACCTAAGACACTCTCAGCCCTGCTACCTTTATGTGACTAGATTTTAATCGGTTCTCATCAGTTACGAGTGATTCTAAGTTATTCGTGTTCCTGGTTCTAAGAACCAGAAAACTTAGGAGTATAGTTATAGACTAAACACTGGAAACCCAGGAGGAGCTAAGGTTTCAACCTGAAATTGAAGGCAGGTTAAAACAACTATCCCAACTTGAAGGCTATTGACCTGGTGTTATTCCCTCTTATTTCGGTGGTTGATCTTTTTGTGCTGTTCCGATGTGAATGAATGAGAAGCACTAAATTGAGAAATAGCATCTTCTTTGCTGATTTCATCCAAATGGCCTCACAAAAATATCCAGAATATGACAATCACACCTTATCCACATAGGTTAATTGGTCTGCTATTGACCATAGTGTGCAGAAATTAAATGGAAAATATCAGAAACAAGCAATTCAGAAGTTTTAAGTTACTTAGCATCCTAAGTGGCATGGTTGAATCTCACACCACTTATCATGATGTTATCATCCCCTTTGTCCAGTATAGCCCAAATGCATGCACTGCCTGGTTGTTAGGCATTGGATAGACAGACAGGCTTTGAGACAGAGCATTGTGAGCATCACAGTGCTTCATACTGAGGTAACCTTTATTTTGTTTACTAGTGGCTTCAAAGCAGGAGAATAGAAAGAGTATCAGTCTGGGTATGCTGAAAAAGAGATATAGAATACCTATGAAGACAAGCTCAAATTAAAATTAGAATAAGAGTTACTAAGAATTATGCTAAAATATTCTGCCCACAAAATCATGAAAAAGAAAGCATCTCCTACTGCACTAGTGATGAGTTAAACTGCAGCATTGGCCATGCATGTGCGTGACAAGCACAGCACACATCATACTCAAGCTATTTGTCATTTTGGCATTCACTTGGGCTCTTGGAACATGAGATTCATAAGTCAAAGATAGCTGGTGTAATATACCAAATGTTGGGCTATCAAAGAGTCTACTATAGTCAGTGCTTTGGTGTGTCCTTTTATATATTAAAAGGTAACAGAAAATTAAGTATGCTTGCTAACAAAAATGACAAAGAGCTATAAAATACTCAAGCCCATTCTTTTAATAGATGATCTTAGAAATGACATAACAAGTCACTGAAAACCCAAATCCAAAGCTTCTAATTTTCTGACATTCACAGCTTCCCTTCCACAGTATTTTCTAACTGTACGTATTAATTGCTTCTGGAGGACTCTGACCTCATGGCTACCGCTTTTGATGGAACAGAGATGGCAGCCTATACAGTCACTGTGCCATCACTTCTCTCTCCAGTGACCATAGTGGACATGGTCAATCTATCTAGGCTCTGGGCTCAGCTCACTCAGAAATGTGGCCATATAACTCTCTCCAGCACCTCACTCCAGGCATTTACTACAAATCGATCACGCAGTGTGCAGCCTATTTGCTATCCCTGTCTTGTGCCCTCATGATATATCACATGCATTAAAACAAAGGCCACATCCATGGCTACATCAACTCTGATATCCCCACCCAAGTCTATTCATCTTCTACCTTTTTTAGAAAGAGCTCCAAATTAATCTCTCTAAAGTGTATTTGGAATGGTCTGGGCTGCAAACTTGTTCTTGTCCCAGGATTCAGAGATTTTTAGTGCATGGTAGTTAGAGCAGATGTGTAGATAGCCCCAATCACCTGTCCTTACCAGCATATATGGACTTTGTGGTGACACTTTCCAGTTATCCTCATGAAAAGATAAAGTCTACTTCCCAGCATTTTAATCTGAATTTGCTTAGCGAACTTCTTTGAATAGAAGTGATACTGTCGGAAGCTGGAGAGATGGCTCAGTGGTTAAGAGCACAGACTGATCTTCCAGAGGTCCTGGTTTCAATTCCCAGCAACCACATGGTGTCTTACAACCATCTGTAATGGGATCTGATGCACTCTCCTGGCATTCAGATGCTCATATCCACAAAGCATTCAGATAAATAAATAAATCTTTTTTAAAAAAAATCTTTTTTTTTTGAGCATAGACCTCAAGAAAACTTGAGTGATTTCCTGCTCTCTATATTTTTCTCTCTCAATTCTAGGCCACCTTCTTTATCAAAGATGGGGCATGGAGTTATATCACCTAGATATGTCAGAGAATATAGTCAAAATGATGAAGGCTCCTGACTAACAACAACTTACCTCAGGTACATGTGAGCCATAAGCACCAGTTCAAAGACAGAGTTAGGAGACTATGGATTATTTGTTTCTGTATATTTTGTGCCTTGGGTAACTGATACAGTTGACAATGAAGGATCCAGAGCTAGGACCATCAAAATTATTGAGTGAGATAAACAAAATGAAACAAACAAACCAAAAATCAACCAAAACCAAAACAACAATGACAAAACACAAACCAAACTATGGTGTCAATAGGTGGTTATTATGGAATCCCTTATAAGGCTGTGTGACTACTGGAAGT
This sequence comes from Grammomys surdaster, assembly GCF_004785775.1. Taxonomy (NCBI): domain Eukaryota; kingdom Metazoa; phylum Chordata; class Mammalia; order Rodentia; family Muridae; genus Grammomys; species Grammomys surdaster. Next base: position 10,084,523 of record NW_021604587.1, read on the forward strand.
ACCTTCAGCTCCAACAACATTGGAACTTGCACTTTCGTCACTGCTTTGAGATAGGGCTTACATCAGCACTTAAGTATCCAAGGCTCTTCAAAGGGCATTTACAGAATCAGTGGTCTCTGCAGCTGGGAGCCCTGCAGAAAAAATGGCGACTCCACATGAAAACTGAGGAGATTGTGGCATAAGGACATCTGTGCTGTGGTCAGCATCACAGAAGGGTGTGTCAGGAACAATAGAAGGCACTGTGTGGGGTAAAAATGCCTTTGGAAGGTTACACAAATTAATAAATATAAACTAACCTAACAACTTTACTTCACAACTGAACTATTAAAACTTATTCGTAATTATTCGATATTTCACCTTTGTCCGCAGAAATAGAAAACTGGGTACCATAGCAGCACAGGTGAGTTGATCTCATGCATCATCGTCATCACGCATGTGCAGGGTTTCACAGCCACAATTTCGAGCTGGCTAGCTTCTGCCTCTTCAAGTCTTTCTGTATCTCTTAGAGTAAGCATGTGGTTTCTCATTTCTGTCACATCAGCTGGAGAGGTGAATCTTTCTTTCCCAAAGCGCATCATCACACAGATGACAGTTGACCTCCTTATAAGACAAAAGGTGTTCTGTAACATGTTGCAGCTGCAGTTCTGTTCCTTACGCTACCATCCATGTAAGGAAAAGGTAGTCTCTCTCTTCCCCACTCAACAGTAAAGGTGAACTTGTGGTAGGATGCAAAGGGAAAAAAGTCATAAATTTTGCAAGTCCTGCCTATAAAGAATGTCCTTTTCTCTATACGTTGACTCTCAGCTTGGATATATGTATTGTTTTAGCCAGTGAGTGGGACATAAGCAAATAACATTAAAAGAAAAGCTTGCTAGGAGTTTGCATGTTGACTCATGCTCTTTTCTGCACACTTAGAGGTCCCAGATAAGCAGTTAACGGAGTTCAGGCTAGCCTTCTGGAGAAGGCAGGTACACAAAAACCAAGGCACTTAGGCCTTCAGCCTACCAAACCCGTGTGTGAGGTCATTCCAGTGCACCCAGCCAGAGCACAGCTGCCAGGGTTTCTGCAGCAGCATGGGAGAGTTAGGCAAGAACAGCCCCGAATGTCTTGGCTTACCAGACTTAATTCCAAACCCACATAACTCACTATTGGTTAAAGCTGTTACATTTGGAGTAGCTTATTTAATTCATTTCATTTTGTCTATCTATCTATCTATCTATCTATCTATCTATCTATCTATCTTCTATCTATTTTAGAGGCAGGGTTTCTTTGTAGCCCTGGCTATCCTGGAACTCACTATGTACACTAGGCTGGTGTCAGACTCACAGAGGTCTGCCTGCCTCTGCCTCCTGATTGCTAGAATTAGGGGTAGCTTACTTATAAAGTAAAGGTTAATAGTTACATCAACTAAAGATAAGGCATACCACATCAGAGGCTTATACTACAAGAGCTACCACAAACTTCGAAGGAATAGAAAGTGAAAGACTGTCTCTTTCTCTGTCATCAGAATCCCAGAGCCAAAAGACAAGAATGTGAACAACCTAAGTACATAATCAAGTCAATAGCTTCTCGTACATCTTAGAAAATGGGACAGGTGTGTTTTTCTAAGAAGAATGATCACAGTGATATAAACTATGTAGCTACTCATATTTTCTTTTCTCTCTTTTTTTTAAAAATACAACCAATTCAAATTGAACCCTACCTCAAAGAGTTAAAAGGATTTTCCTAAATATGATATATAAACTGATGCCTTTGAGGGGGGTCACATTTTCTTCATGCTTCAAAAATATTCATCCATGTTTCACTAATTTTTAAACCGTGTATCCATTATGTTTTATTTGAAGTATTTCAAACAGGGTTTGAATGAAAACCTGCTAACTATAGCATTTACTGTACTTATTGATTTGTTCCAGTTTGATATAAAGACGAAGCTTCCATTGAGTTGAAAACAGTGCGCATCCATGTTTGTTCTCTTTCTCTGCCTGGTTCCTCCTGGCCGTGATTATGGTTACAGGAAGGGAAGGAGTAGGAAATGGAAGTGATAAAACATTTTGCAATTTTCCAAGTGCTAGATATAATCTAAGATATGTACATTTTCTCTTGAAATAGTTTCCCCCATAACAATACACACTCTTATTAGAACTGTATTTTTGCTGACAGCCAGAGGTGCTTCGCTCAGCATCCCGTGACAACACACACACACACACACACACACACACACACACACACACACAGAGCACTAAGAAGCATGCTCACATCTTTGATATAACCATACTTTTATTTGCCTGGTTTCTCGTTTATATTTATTTTTTTTTATTTTAAATCTTCACATTCTTTCTTGACACTTCCAATGGCTTTGTGTCTAAACATTTTAACCCAGTTATTTGAATTTTAATCTATGTCTTTAATCAGTCACATTGCTTTGAAAACAGTTTGAATAATAAAGTCAATGGCTGCAGTTATTGTTGTGTAATGTGAGTAAAGAAATTAATAGGATTCAGGGATTAGGCTGAATGCCTTCTTTTATGTGGTTTAGAAAACATAGTGTCATATTATTGCAGTCTGAACAATAAAGCATATAGTGTTTTTCAAGAAGGTAAGACAATAGCTATATAAATATAAAGCATGTTATTCATATCTGTTGCATATTTAGTATTTAATTACTAATATTAATCATTTCTTCTTTCTTCCAGGGAGCTTAAAGTCCAATATATTTTACAATCAAAACTGTCAAGGATTATAACACTACTCTATGTGATCTCTATAAAAGGAGATATAAATGCCAATCAAAGGGGCCATTGGTTGCTTCGTTTAAATTCAAAGTGCTTCTGTCCATAAATTACATTAGTAGTCTATATTCTTCTTCCTTAGTTTCATAAGAAATCAAAGCATGTGAAGTCCTTTCACTCTCATAACCCCTGCTTAAGGAGGCAGAATCCCTGCCAGGATTCTGCGCGATCCCATTTGTCCCACACAATCCTAGACACAAACAACAAGGCCACTCTTGCTAGACATCTCTGGACTCAGGGTCCTTGTATGTGTGAGGAGAAAGAAGGCAAGCGTGTGAACTGAACTGACTCAGATGATGTATCTAGGCACTATTATCACAGTGTCCACCAAGTTAAAACTTCTTGGACAGGTGGACATTATTTCCTTCTCCTTTAGCTGAAAATAATGTTGTTAATCACTACATTCAGAGAACTGTCCTTTAAGATCATCTTAACACAGATTCTTTGTGAGCTTCTGGAATTTGGAGCTTTGTGATAATGAGGTCCAGGGCATGGCAGCCTGATACCAACTTGTAATCTACAGCAAGTAACATTTAAATGAAATTCAAGAATGCATCCAATTTAAAGCATCCTTGATTAATCCATTTTGAAATGTCACTACTTTCTTCCAGACACTTCTGCAGAATGTGCTAACAAGCAAAAGCAGTGACTGTCTGTTTCATGAACAATGTTGAAATGAGAAAGGTCATTCCCCCAGGATAGAAAAATTACCCAATCAGCTATAAGATAATAGTTGAGGTAATAATAGAGGGTTTTTTTCCTGTTTTCTTTCTATTTTCTAAGCCAACTGTATATCAGTTGTAAATGTTGATCCCTATTGGGAAAAAGCAACCTTCCAATTGACTTGCAGGTAGGTCAGTCATCTCAGACAATGTGGAAGGAATATCAAGCAAACATCTACAGATTCCTTGCCAGAGTGACATCTTGTCTCCTGAGTATGGCCTATAATTTTCTCCTTTCTCTCTATACAATTCCTGAGTCTAATCAGAAGTACTGTGGTCAGAGCACTGAATGTTCATAGTGGTCAGCTCTGCATATCTGTAGAGGAGGAAGGAGAGGCGACATCAGTAAGTCATGAGAGATAAGTAGAATGCTGGTAGATCGTTGCTGATCTCCCAAATCAAGTTATTCTAAACCATCATATTTAATAGTCAACATTTAAACAATTTTATCATATAGAAATGTCTGACACTGTTTAGAGTATAATAAACAGTGTACATGTGGGCCCAGGCTCAGTGCCATTTCTTAGGGAAGCTGTGCATTAGTTTACTTACACACATAGTCACTGCATCCTAGTTCCTGTCAGATAATCTTCTACTACTAAGGAAAGAACAATACATGAAATAAACAAAGTCCCTGCTTTTGAGGAAGCTACTATTTTAATTTAATGGAAGAGAAAACAAATAACAGGATATGTCAAACATGCAAAATTCGCGTACTGAGAGTCTTTTTTAGAAAAAAAATTAGTGAAGCTTTGAAATGTTTACATTTTTGCCATCGTGTCCAGGGAAGTACTTGCTGAGAAGAAAATATTTTGGTGGAGCTACATAGATACCTAAGAGAAGAACACCATGGCAACATCAAAATCAAGCCCTACTAGAGAATATGCCCGGGACAATGAGGGAATGATCCCACATTTCATATCTCACTGATACTCATCACAACATTTCTTTCCCTGTGCAACCTTGATGAGCTTTGTCGTCCATATCTATCCTCTATGAATTATAACAGTTTTCATCCTGAACCTGGACAGCTCTTTATAACTGCATACACTTTCAGAAAACAGTAAAATAACAGATGTGACCCTGCGATGTCTAGGCTAGGTCACAGAAATCAGGATAGCTTCTGCCCACATTTTCTTCACAGGAAGAAAATGGTCTCTGGTCTCTGGAAGCAGTCCTCCTGCAGTGAGGAGGCAAGTTCAAGTTGTATGGAATCTCAAGTAAAGACAGGCACTTCATGTGAGGGTCAGCTGCCACCGGAACGAGCCAATTCAGAAGAGAATCATTGACCTTATTTGATCCTTTTACTGACATGTGCAGAAATGAAACACTGGAATCCTGTTATAGAGCTGTGTAAAATAAATGTTTATCCCTGTTTCTCAATCATCCTGGTTGGAAGTGACCATACCTCTAGTAATGAAAACAAGTGAGAAAAGAGGTATGGCTAGAAGGAACTAGGTCCTGAGAAGTATTGTTTTCTCTTTAGCAGGAAAGTCACTGGACCACAATCAAATGTAGTCATTCCCCACAGGGAGCTGTCAGCCAGGTTAGACCCCCAACAGCCATTTGGCATGAGAGAAGGGCTGACTTCCACGGAGGTCTCTTGAGAGGATTCTCCCTCTGGTGTAATAAGCCTCCAGGTTGCTGACTTCTTAGGATTGCAGTATGGCCCATCTGTCATGGAGACATTTGCTTCGTTGTGGAGGAGGACGGGCAAGTGCAGGGACAGAAAGAAAGCATTTTTCAATGCTGAGAGACTCAGGAAGACAAACCTGAAAATAATCCATCATTGCCAATGTTTTAAACAGGTTAGCCCACTGGTGTGAAAGGCATACTCCTGCTTGGGGCTGAGCTGATGAAAGTGCTCACTTTATAATTCCCTGAGGCTGGAAGGTCTCCAAACATGGGCCAGGAAAAGGCCAGAGATATCCATGGGTAAGTTAAATCACAAGAAAATAGTTCATTGGCCTCTTCTCTACTCGTTAAAGTCTCTTAAAAGTGAGGATTACACCCAATTTCCCTAAGGACTCCTTCAGGAATTTGGAATTAAGGTATAAAATTAGCTGGAACAGGCCTTGTACCACTCAAGTTGTTCAAGTAGATACTACTCCAACCAGCAATAAATTTCCAAGTGTTCTATAATATGCCCCAGGGTAGAACTGAAGGAAACCTTTGGGTAAATATATTTACAACAGTATGTGACAGACATCCTTTTGATCTAAACCAGTCAGAGAGATATAAACACTTCTGCCGTCACTGTTTTATCAATCTAAGAACCACAGATAGCATGAAAATTTGCTGAGAACATTTTTGGTACGTGACATACATGTGTACCTCGAGAATTAGCTTCTCAACTACATTTGGGTGGAGGAAGGTAGTCCTGGCCCCAAAAGACACCTCAAACATATAAGAGAATAATAATTTGTTCTTAAACGAATTTGTTTGTCTAGATTTTAAAGCTATCTCATTCCGTCAGAGAGTTGTCAGGTTTTTCTTAACGAATCTGGCAAAACAGTCAGGACTAAAATGATTCTTTAAGTTGTTTTCCCTCTTTATGGGTGTGAAGATAGAACCAAAGTTATGATTTATGCAAGATTCTATGAGGACCTAAATTGGTAGAGCTTATTCCCTAGAGTTTAATATTGTTTACTGTAGATGCAGAAAAGATGGAACAGCTAATCCAACATCACAAATGTCTGCACTTGAAATAGAAAAACAACTCATTATTGGTAGTCTGTCTACACAGGGCATAAGGTTCTAATAGACCAGGAATTCTAGAATACTTTAACAAAGTGAGAATCATTTAAACTAGCTAAATCGAGAAATGTTGGATTCTAAACAAATGTAAGATTCAGTTTCAATTTTTGTTTCTAATTTCTAAACCTCTGGAATATTAACTGATTACTCTTTGACAGTTCTTTGTTCACTCTGCAGACGCCCCTGTGCATCTTTCTGGGCTGGCTTTCACTATGGATAGACTAGGTGAACCGATTGGCCTCTTGTTAGGAACCAGCATAACCAAGCAGTGTAAGCAGTTGAAGTAGGTCACCCATCCGACTTGAAGATCCAAAATGTGGCAAATATTCATAACTAAGAAAAGCCAGGCATCTCTCTTAGACTGAATGGTGTGAGTCTGAGAGTGAGCTATAATTGTTGCTCAGCACAGGCAAAGTATAGGATCCCAGGCATTCTGATTGGTTCTTGAGAATATGGTAAGCTTTGTCACAGATGAGAGGAAAGGGGGTAATAATAGAGGCAGGTTTGAGGGACTGATGACTCTGACCAAGCAACAATGTAGGCCAAAGAAGACAAGGCGGAAAGGTAGATTGTCAGATGGTATATATTATTAGTTGAGGAAAAACCCATAAAGACACAAGACCTTTAATCATCACTCTGAAAAATAACTGGAAAGTGAATGATAGGCAATGTGCGTCTATGGCCTCTTTCAACCTTCTCACGTGCAGTCATAAGAGATGCTGAGGCCTTTCTCCTTCATGACACTCCCCCCCACTCAGAGCAACAGTTCTGCGGGATTGAAATATGGTGAGGCTCTTAGGATACAGGTTGTCAAATGTGAGGGATTAGGTGTCTATAATGATTTTCTCAGAACACACTCCAGCGGCTAACAGGTCACACAAATACTCTGTAAGTAATACATCAAAAAACGAATTGCAAGTGTGTACATCCGTCTGCCTGCCTGCTTGTGGATATATTCTCTGTGAACTAGAACCAGAATACAAGCATAATAGGATACATTTGACTTCAAGAAATATATATATTTGTATATTTTATGTATCTTTGTCTATGCCATGGCTATAAGTCAAATTCAAATGTACTAATCTTGAAAGAGTATGTGTAGACGGAGGAAGCTTTCAGTTATTTTGTGAATGAAATGCTGAGGTTTTAAATTCAGGACATTGATGACCATACAGTCAGAAGTTTAGTCTAAATATTAGATTGAACAATAGTTCTTACTTATTGGCCTCTCCCAGTTGATTCACTTAGCATCCTAATTTTAGGATCCCTTAATTCCCAGTCACTTTGTTACCCGTTTGACTTGGTGTGAACAGACTAAGACAAAAGTGAAGACTTGCCAATTTTTAGCTTAGAAATACAGACTGTGTATGTTCCTGCTCTGTCTCCTAGGGTCCTTCTAAACTACCATGTGAAGATGTTCAGCTAACCTAGGGATACACTACCACATGGAGCAGAGACTATTGTCTCATCGCTGAATAGCTTGCTGTGAGAACATTGCCAAGATTAGCAAGCCTGTCTGATCTATCCACTGACCTTAAGTATACGAGCAAACTCAACTTAGACCATAAGTCCCAGACAGCCAGCCTGAAGCTACATAGAGAATAATAAATGCTAGGGCTTTGATCCACTACGTTTCAGGTGCTTTTTACCAGCATCTACCTTTGGTGACTGCACATGGGATGGATACCCAAGTGGAATGGTCTCCAGACAGCCCCTCCTTCGGTTTCTGTCCCTCACTTTGTTTCCATATTTGCTCCCTTGAGCATTTTGTTATTCTTTCTAAGAAGGACCAAAGCACCCCCACTTGGTCTTCCTTCTTCATGAGCTTCATGTGGCCTGTGAGTTGAATCTTGGGTATTTCAAGGCTCTGGGCTAATATCCAATAATCAGTGAGTGAATACCATGTGTGTTCTTTTGTGATTGGCTTACCTCACTCAGGATGATATTTTCTAGTTCCAGCCATTTACCTAAGAATTTCTCGAGTTCATTGTTTTTAATAGCTGAGTAATACTTTATTGTGTAAATGTACCACATTTTTTGTATCCATTCCTCAGTTGAAGGACATCTGGATTCTTTCCAGCTTCTGGCTATTATAAACAAGGCTGCTATGAACATAGTGGAGCATATGTCCTTGTTATATATTAGAGCATCTTCTGGGTATGTGCCCAGGAGTGGTATAGCTGAATCCTCAGGTAATGCTATGTCCAATTTTCTGAGGAACTGCCAGACTGATTTCCAAAGTGGTTGCACCATCTTGCAGTCCCACCAACAATGGAGGAGTGTTCCTCTTTCTCCATACCCTCGCCAGCATCTACTATCACCTGAGTTTGTAATCTTAGTCTTTCTGACTGGTCTGGCTATATAGCCCAGGCTGGTCTTGAAGTCATGATCTTTCTGTCTAGTCTTCCAGAATGCTGGGATTGAAGTCATATAGTACCCTGCTCAGTTTCTGAGGCTTTAAAATATGGCGATGCCTGTTCTACTTCTTCCCTCGCCTAAGATCCTGTTTAATCTGTCTGTGTATTGTTTTATTTTCTTTGTTTCCCAGGTGATTCTGAAGTACAGCCAGGATTATAAACTTCATAGCCTAGAATTTCTGTTCTGACTCTTCAGAATATTAAAATTCCAGGTGGGATATTTTCCAACTTATGTCAAGATAATTTGAGATATATTTGCTTTTGCACATACATCAACATACATCACAAGAAGAATAAGAACATGTCTTCCAACATGTAAAACACCTCTCTAATGGTCCTTCCAGGCAATAACACAGTAACTTCTGTACCTAAGTCAAGCATGCAGGTTTGTGGTTTATGAGGTAGGTGAGAGAGCTTAGTCTCCAAGGTCTCTTTGCCTTTGCTTGTGGATGCTAGCTTGAATACATTCAAGTTTTGGCTTAATATTTAGATTGGGGCTTTGGCATACAAGCGTATGAAAGTAGTAGCTCTTTGGAAGAGGAGGCAGAGGAAAGACATTAAGAATATTACACTGTTTTTACTTTCTAATTATGTGTCATAGCTGGCTTGGGAGATTGTTATCAAATGGAGAAGAAGAAGACTCAATGCTCTCTTTTTTTTTTTTATTGGAGCATAAGATAAGCAAATCCAGCAGTGCCCCACCCACTGAGCATGTGTACTCTCCTCCTCAAACTGCCAAGAGTATAGGCTGCCATCTTCTGACTTGCCCTCTTTCTGGAGAAAGAAGCCATCTGCTGTGAAACACCCTGGGAGGTTACATCTTATGCTGCACCTGGAGGCAAGTTGTAGGTGACAAATGTTTAATAGACACAAAGGCCTGACCCATTTTTCTCAGTCCAGGACAAACTTCTGGTTTAATTTAAATTCTAAACACCCAAGGGAACAGGCTCTGTCTCTGTAGAAACCTTTCATTCTCTGACTTCATAACCTTGGCCCACTCTGCTGCTTCTCCTTTCCCCTGCAGTCCTTGCGCGTCTAGAGTCCTTGCTGCAGACTTCCAACAGCCTAACAAAGGCTTTCTGAAAAGTCCATGACAACCCATCACAAGCTGCTTCAACATGGCTCTGTATCAATCCCTTCTCACTCCCTGAAGAATTCGTCACAATTCTATACTACATAGTTTACCTTCTCAAAACTGGGGCATCACTGTGGCACTACCATCATAAGGATTCCTCTGTTGCCAACCTTTCTGATTTCACACATCCCAGGTAACATCATGTTAGGCAGGTCCCCAGTGACTTTCTGGAAAACATTCAAGATCAAAATAGAGCACCCTTTTTGGGATACTTTTCTTCTTGCTCCAACACACACTGATCTTTTTCACTTCCATCTTCACTCAATATCATCCAAAACATGTTTCCCTGCCCTTATAAGCAGAGCATCCTTAGGTGCTCTCTTTTTGCAGGATACTCACTTTCGCCTTTTGTTTTATCCATGTGGCTTTTCTCCCCACTCAAATAGTAGATCTTTTTAATAAAAAACTGTGCGTTTCTTATAACCTCTTTTCCATAATACCACATTCAATAGATGTGTATTGACTAATGAGCTAGAAGGAAAAGTCAGGCTATATTTATGCTTTTCAATGCAAGGAATATACAATCTAACCTTACTGTCAGAGCACAGAAAAGGTTAACTAAGTGTTTGGGACTTGCCATTTCATGGTATCACATTTTTAACAATTATATTCTCTACACTAAGGACACAGTGGTCTGAAATCCTTAAATGCCAGTTTCCTAGTTAATTGTGAAGATAGATACATTTTCCTTGTTGGTAAAAGCTCCTGTTGTTCCACATAATGACTTTAACTATAATGGAAATGAGGCAGGACAAATCAATTTTAGCCCTTGGCAAGTTAAGTTTGTCAATACACAAAGCAAACAGCAATGGAAACTGGTAGTTAATATTATAGTTTTATTCCAATATTGTAATATCTTCCTTTTCTCTTTCCCTATTAAATTTAAAAGTCTATAATTAGCATGGTTTATTCAACCAATGTAAAGGTCATCTCCATACCATTAAGAACATCTTATTATTTAAAAGATAGTGTGGGCAAGGGGTAAAATGTAAGACTAACAGTAGCAAGTGGAAAGTGGTTTTACTTCTATTCAGTTAAAGTTGGCTGAAAATGAGTCTCAGAAACAGAGGAATATAGCTTATACAAAAGAATTAATGCCTACCTCAAATTACCCTAAGAATTTCCTATCAAAAGACTAGATTATTTTAAGTTTCCTCTTTAAATCTGAGTGGCCGGAGGCTTTAATATAATGTAACCCAGCTCTCTACCCCTCTATGACCTATAAGAGATTTTATCTGTGTCATGAGTAAAAAGGGACACAGATGGTACAGGCTGAGAAAGCAACTTTAGACCGAAGGCATTTTAGGAATGGGGTGGCCAAGACAGACAGCATAAACAAGGTAGGTGTGGAAAAGACCTCTAGAACCACAGAAGTGTGTGACAAACTGGAGGCAAATGGTCATTGTAAAGATGAGCTAGCTGTGCTGGATCTGATACTCAATGGAGCAAAAGCTAAAGATGAGACAGTCAGGCAAGTGGACCCTAAGATCTCATGCTAGGATACCTAGAATAAAATAGGCATAGATAGTAGACACGGGAAGGAAATAAGAAGGGGGTAATGGCAACGCTCATTTTATTCTTGAGACCCCTAAAAATTGGCCAGTAAGCCTTCTAGCAGAATTTGAAGAAAGACTTAGTACTTGCTGTTACATATCTCAATGTAAACATTTGATTTCCACAGTGACACCATTGTGATTACAGCCACAGACCAGCAGCCCCGTCTAAAAGACTGTAAAAAAATGTACTTTCATGTACTCCACCTGATCTACTGACTTAGAATTGGAGATGAAGGCCACAATGTATATATCTCAATAGTTTTTGGATGACTCTATGCATGCTGGCTGAAGTTTGGGAAGTAGTAAGCTAGGAAGCTGATGGAATCATCAATAATAGGGTAGTTACACATATGAATTCACAGCAGTTGTCATGCACAGAACTTGCACAAACTTAAGCCAGACAACATCCCAGTATGAAGGTGGGGAGAGTATCCAGAAATAACACCACCAGCTGAGGAACTATTGCCATTTGATAGTTGCTAGGACAGGGAAAAATCAATTTTCTTTAATGATATGACACTTGACACTTCATGGGTCTACCAGGTCTAGGGTAGGCTCCAGTCCCAAGATTAATTGGGTAACATAAACTGAATTCATTGAAAAAGGGGAAAAGTATAAAACATTTCAAAGTTGTCTAAACCCAGCAGGTAAAGATGGAAAGGGTACATATAGGAGGAACAGGTGTCAGGGGGATCAAAATACACTGTACAAAATTGTCAAAGGAATTTGTAAAAGTATTTTTAAAAGAAAGTATATATCCCAAAGGGAAAAAATGTTTGCATAATGGAAAATTCCTTGAGAGACAAAAAAAATCAAGCAATATAACAAAAGATTCTCAGAGGAATTTGAAAAAAAATACAGTGCAATTCATCACAAAATCAAGAAAAGATAAAATTACTTGTGCACTTATCTTAGACTTTCTTTGACAGAGTGTTAAATACTGTGTGAAGATACAAGTTAGAGTCAGCAGTCCCAAAAAAAGAACCTCTTGTTGGTTAACTAAAAATTGATTTGTTTTAACAAAATCAAGTTTTGCTCACTTTGAGAGCACACAGGCACACACACACACAGGCACACACACACGTACATGAATGGCGTCAAGATATATGGTAATAATCTAGCAGTGACCAATCTTTCAGCTGTGCTTTGGCCTCTTTGCTAAAAGCATGCATCTTTAATCCCATACCAAATGGACAAAGCATCCATCTAAGAAGCCACAACACAATAAATACTAACAGTCTGCAGTGGGCTCCAGAAGGATGTACAGAGAAACTCTGCCCTTGCTCACCTATAATTTATCAACTTTATTATTTCTCACACAAATATTGCATTAGGTTGTTTTAATAACTTTCTTCCAGCAAATGAATTTCTCTTGAATGTAGACTAATAACAGGCATGAAACAAGTTCTCTCTGGTCCCCAATGCTGAAAGAAAATTACTTCCACACATTATAGCGCAGTAATGGCAGCATTTAGTGTAAACCTCATCATCAGAATGATCACAGAATGATCTGGAGGGTGCCTATTTCCACAGAACACTGAGCTAGGCTCATAATTCTGGAGAAAAGTATTTGGCTTTTGTGCAAGGTACTAGCTATCTATCTGGAAACTATTGTTTCTCTCAGCTGCTGGGGGCTAGGGACATGTTGTCAAGAAGTCACCTCTCTTTATTTTGATTCCACACAGAAGCCTGTATCCTTTATTTAAAGGCAGAGAGGTCTTTGTCGGCTGAACAAGTTTTTTTGGAGCCTGTTTGCCAACTGTTTTACTGTTATTCTTAGTTTTGGTGAAATCCCTATTGTCCTAGAGAGAATGTTGGCTCTCAAGCCAAAGAAAAATAGTATACTCATAACTGCATAAGAAAGCCTGGCAAGAGAAACTTAGGGCTACTTACTCTCTTCTCCAAGGCCATAGTTACTACAGTATTTAGTGGACAATGAATATTAGCTATTGTTATTGTATGGTAGATGTCCTTTATGGTAGTACACAAATAGAACAGAAAGCATGGCCTGATCTCAATGCATTTCCAACATTTCAGTCAGGCTTCCTTGATTTAATGATTTAATAATCATTAAAGTCCCAACTCTCTCCCTTCCCTTAATAAGCAAGGATAGTAAGTTATAATTTACTTAGGTTCTTTTCATCTCAAATAGTCCCTGTATTCATACACCCTTGCCAGAGTCCATGAAGCTTTCCTGCTTCTGAAATTAATTATAAATTACTTATAAAATTAATTATAAAATACTCTCTTGTATAAACCAAATGAATGAAACTTATAGTAAAGTGTTCTTTCTTTGTGCTAAAGTTTGAAAGTTTTATCTTTTGTTGAAATAGAATGTGCAACCAAAAAATGATATACCACCATTTTCACAAATAAGAGCTTCCAATATCAACATCTACATGAAAAACTAGAACCTGGCAGGCAGCATTCCAAGGCTCCTAACCATATTGTGCTCTTTAATTTTGCAAAGAAAATATGTTAAAAGATGCTGGTGCATCCTGACACTCTGGGAATGCAAATTAGTCGAGCTGTTATGGACATCACCATGGAGATTCCTGACAAAGTTCAAACAGGAGTGTATGCAATGGGTCAGTATGTAAAGGCACTTGCTGCCAAGCCTAAGGGCCTGATTAGGTCCCTAGAACACATATGGTGGAAGGAGAAAACCAACTCTGGGAAGTTGTCTTCTGACCTGCATGTGTCTGCATTATACACAAATGTATGTCTACATACACACATCCACATGCACACTAACATGCATATACACACACACACACATACACATACAAACACACACACAAACATGCAAAGATAAACAACTAAATAAAAATAGAACTAACATGTGACCCAGCTATCTCATGGCTGGGTATATACCTCATGGAATTAACCAGCATTTAGAAGAGATAACTGCACATTCTTGTTTATTGAAGACTAATTCACAATAGACAATATATGGAACCAGCCAAGGTACCCATCAACAGGAGACTGGATGAAGAAAACACAGCATGCATATATATGTGATTATGTCTCTCAAATTTACATCCTTGGCAAGAAAGTAGATGGAATTGGAGATCATAATGTTAAGCAAAGCCTTCACCAAGACAAGGTACTTAATATGGGGATGGAGGGCTAAGCAAAGCCTTCACCAAGACAAGGTACTTAATATGGGGATGGAGGACATGAAAGTAAAAGGGAACTCTTGACCACAGGAAGAGCAGAAACAGGATGTGGGTTATAAGACAAAGCAATAGGGTAAAAATGATCAAAGTATATCATATGTGCATATGGAAATGTCATGGTGTAAATCATGTCTCTATAAAGTTAAGATAAACTAACAGACATGAATGGATCTCTTAGAAGCACACAAGAAACTTTTTGGCTAGAAGTTTGGCTTCTCATTAAAAATGATGCCAACAGGAGCAAAAGAAATCAAGTTAAGTAACAAAAGTCAATAATAAGCATTCCAGATGGAAAATGTAAAAACAATGGACTGAGATAAATAAGCTTCATGTTGAAACTCTCCAGAAAGCCAGGTTCTAGCATCCTGTGATGCCTACACTAATGCAATAATCTATTTAGAGTAAGCTTGTATCTAAATTCCTCCTGCTGCTGTGGCTTTCAAGAGGTCCCCTTCTTGAGCCTCACTGTGCTGAGGCCAACCACATGCAGTTTTTTACAGTTTGCTTCTCAAATTTGCAGCCCTTTTTTTTCCTGCTTGCCTGTTGGAAACATTTTCAATACAGACAGACTGCATGTGCGTTGGGAATGGCAGTCAGTGAGCTGAAGCAGACAAATTTGCCTTTTTCATTGTACTGTTGTTTGAAACATGCCTCTATGCTAAGTTCCAGAGGCATTTGCAATGCCTGTTCCTGACACCTCTACAGTAGCTTTAGACATAAAAAGACTCCATTAACATCCCATCCTCACAGCTTCGACATCTAAAACCATATCTAAGAGAAATAGCTTGAAAATATAAATCTTTTACTTTTTACTTTGGCTTGAGCTTTAAAAAAATTAAAAGAAAAAAAGAAAAGCAAAGAACTTTTAGATCCTTTTGAGAGTCAGGACTGAGGGATTGCTGGAGATGGCTTTCCTCTGAATTTGGAAAAATGCAGAGTGAAATAAATGTCTTCACCCAGTTGCCCCCTCCTCCTAGAGCTGTAGAAAGAGAAGAGAGATGAGAGATGAGAGATGGGGGAGGGGAGAGAGAGAGGCAGAAAGGCAAAGCAGGCTGTATGCAGGTCTGTATCTGATTGTCCTAAATCCCTGGGCCTGCAGAGTAGTGGGTACTCACCTGAGACCTGCTGATTATCTGTCTATTTATTGCCAGTATCTCCTCCCACCAACTTCTCTTCCACTGAAACTAAAGCATGAACTCCTGGGGAGGGAGATGTGTGCACCTAACCTAGGGCAGAGTGGAGAACTGAACACTAATTCCAAAATAGCCAAGGAGTCCCATGTCGGACCTAAAACATGGAGTAGGTGGGAATGCCAGGACTTCATCTGGAAAACCAGAAATGTTTGCTTTGGTTTGTTGTTGTTTTGTAAAGTTTTATAAAGTTGTCGTTTTGTAAAATTTTCTCTTATTTTAATAGAGAGTGGAGTAAACTTGTTTTGTTTGTTTTGCGAACCAAATGCTGGAGAATCTGGAGGATTTGGGAGTGAAAAGGAAGTGACTTCCTGGGCATTTGCTGAACCATAGTGAGGGAAATGAGCCTTTCTGGGTTTAGGTTAATGAGGGGAAACCCAGGAAATCTGTCATCAAGGGAAATAAACATATAACTTCCTATTGGAACTTCTAAGAAGATAATCCACCGGCGGTGGTGGCACATGCCTTTAATCCCAGCACTTGGGAGGCAGAGGCAGGCGACTTTCTGAGTTCGAGGCCAGCCTGGTCTACAGAGTGAGTTCCAGGACAGCCAGGGCTATACAG
>NW_021604587.1:10100931-10136292 GCF_004785775.1 Grammomys surdaster
TATTAGCAAAACCCATCAGGAGCTCCTAATTCACCTTTGTTCAAGGACCCTACTTAAGGCACAAAAGGGGAGTTTGGGGTGGGTTTTTTGTTTGGTTTGGTTTTAGTAGTTTTGCTGTTGTTGTTGTTTTGGTTTGGGATTTTTGCCTTGTTTTGTTTTTACTTGGTTCATTTGTTTTTATTTCACATGTATCTGTGGGTGCCTGCCCGTATGTATGTGAGTTCCTGGTGCCCCTGGAAGCCAGAAGAGGGGGTAAGATACCCTGGGACTGGAGTTATGGGTGTTTGTGAGCTCACAATGTGGTGCTGGGAACCAAATTTGAGGCTTCAGCAAGAGAAGTAAGTGTTTTTAACCACTGAACAATTTCTCCAGCTCGAGGACAATTTTTAAGATTTCTTGACTCAAACAACAATCTCCCTTTGTCACCATCATTGAAAAAGGAAGACAGCAAACATCACAACTAGAAGTCAAATCTAGAACTACAGACATGATCAGAGGATGCTGGGGCAGAGTCAGTGGCCAATGGTGGTATGAACAGAGGTAGTTTCAAAATCCTCTAGAAGGGGACAGGAGATCCCAAAGAAATTCTTACTGGATCCCTTCCTCCCATGGCCTTCAACTCAAAGCATCTCTTCAATGCCCATATCAATCCAATATGTACATTGGAGGGATAATATTTTGAAATAGAAGGGAAAAGTTGTCTTAAAGATGGAGGGTAAAAGCAGTCAGAAGCCAGTCACAGAGAAGACCCAGGGGCACTGCTTGTCTGGATGCCAATGTGGTCAAACCACAGCAGGCTCAAGAGTCCTTCTGGTGGTGAGGAAAACTTGCCTCCACAGATCCCTGTCTTCCTAGTAAAGATGTCCATCCTATGAGGCTGGAAGATTTTAGTGTCTAGAACTAAGCATTCTCCAGCTTGGGTTGGGAAAGCATGCTTGCAGCCTGGAAATAAGGTGTCCTCACCCACCCTCTTTTAAATAACCAAAGCTATTTAAGAACACTGTCCTATCCCTTGCATCTGCATCCTCAGTACCCCAATATCCTACAGTGTCTCCCACAGTGTTTCCTTCAGCTGTGTTCTCCATTTTATGTTGGTGCCATTGAAAACAAAAGAAGTTATCCTCCATCCTATGCTAGTCCTCGTCTGTACATTCCCCAGAAGTGAGTTACCTCTAAGCCTGCTTTGAAATAGTCAAAGATGATGTTCCACACCAGCATTCCCTCACTGACTTTCAAGAGTTCTACTCAAGGATAGGACATCACTTGGGAGCTGGTTAAATGCAAATTCTTGGGACTCCACCCATATCTACTATATAGAAACTGCATTTTGGACCGTTCAAACAAACCATCCCACTTCAGATCATCTCTAGGCCATGAATGTTACATTTGAGATATGATGTTTCTAGAGACCCAGGCAGTCCCTGCTTGTTGAGTTGCACCAGGTGTTGATGGTATCTTAGGATAGAAGAAGCCTTAACATTCCATGGTGCCAATGCTTCCAGGAGCTTCTGGTCAGATCCATCAGTCATGCAACAAGGCCTCAGTTCATTCTAGCTACTGAGATAGCTTGCCCAGACTGGGATACTAAGTTTTCCCTCTGTAGCCCCAGACCTTCTTGCTGTGTATTTATAACATGAAGAAATAGAGGACAGAAAATACAAGGATAATTTCAATGCAGTCAACTTTTATGTACACATCCAGAAAAGGTGTATCCTATCAAAGTGTGAAAATATTATCCAATTACTGGTTGATGAGAACAATCTTCCTGACCAGAATAACAATCTTATTTCTGGGTTCCTCACGTTACTCAAGATGTGGACCATGGACCAGCAGTATAGCATCACCTGGGAGCTTGTTAAAGCTTCAATCTCAGGCTTCATCCCAGATATGCCAAGCCAAAATCTGATCTTTTCCCCAGGAACTCATTAATATTTGAATAGAGGTCAGCTTACAGAATGGTTCTCAATCTAGGCTGCAAGTAAGAGTCATTTGGGAATATATTAGGAAAACTCTGTAGACTATTATTTAAATTTGTATAGAGTAAGTCTTGGACATCATCATTTAAAAAAAGATCTCAGCTATTTCTAATGTGAAGCTTATATTTCTAGATAGACCAACAGACTTGGAAATATCAGATCTTAGGGTTAAAAACTTATGTGTGCCTTAAAGGAGCTCATTTGAATGTATGAGTAGCACTAAAAAAAACTGCCTCCAGTAGGTCCTTTTCTTCTATTGGATCCTTCTGTAAGAGAATACTGAGATGGGTGATGATAAATTTATTTGCTTTACAGTTCCTAACGTGCTTGAATATTCCATGTCTATTCAGGGCTGCTCTCTGCTTCAAGTTTCCTTGTCTTTTGTAAGAACTCCGCCCACCCTGGCATATATACCTACTCACTAAGGCAGGGTCTGTATGCTTTAAGAACCTCTGATGGGTTCTACTTTGACGGCCACTGAGTAGGGGACCACATTTCTAAAACCAGTAATACCCAAACCGGAGCTATCCTTGGGACTAACAATGAAAATCAAATCTTTGAGAATTTACGTAATATGTACAGGATCCCAAAGAAAAAGATTATGAAAATAAAAATCAAAGGGGTACATTGAAGACATGTGTAGACTTGAGTAAATGTGAAAACTAAGATACATTTTGTTTTTAAAGACAGAAATTTGTAATGGGACATCAGGAGAGGCGAATTGAGATTCTGACATAATGAAGCTTTCCATGGGATTTGGAATTGACTCACACTAGAAGCAAATATCTACACAGGAAATCCACTTGGGTGGTTTCTCAGACTCTGTATAAACAATTTATAAGATTTCATCCTTTCTCCATCCCTGCTCAGACTTAGCTCTGTGGGTAATAACCTAGAGGCTAACAGATAATTGGTAATGTAGTATTGCTGCTTCCAATATGGCAGCTTCTAATGAAGAGAAGGTAAGACAGATCCTTCTTTAATGTAACCTGTAACTGTGAACCCTAGATCTCAGAACTAGAAAGCTCCTTGAGGCAGTGAAAGGGCAGGCTGTCTAGTTACAAGGGCAGAGACTCTGCACCAACTATGTCATGGTTCCTATGCCAAATTTTCCATCTAATATTACTTTGGGGGGGTACATGCCTATTTCTCATATAGTAAATTAGAGAAAAGTATCTTGGCTTCCTCTCTTTTCCCATCTGTCGTCAACATAGGTTAAGTTATAGGCAAAGCATGGAGTGAAGTATGCACTGAAGAGATTTCTTACTACCCTTTGTCTGGGAATGGTCTGTTCCCGACTTTACTGACTTCAATTTCCACACCATCATCATTGAAACATCCAGACAACGCTCCCTGCATACATACATAGCACCATTTCTCAGACTCAGCACCTTATATCACACAACAGGTGGTTGGAATAGAACAATAAACCACGTGTATGCATAACTGCTTCTGTTATGCATTCTACATCAGAAACTTCTTAAGTCAGAGACTATCTTGTCCTCATCAGCCCCCAGCACCCAATTCAATGCCTGCTCACAGTAGATTTGTGATGAATCTTTGTAGAATAAGTGAATTCACACAAGTATGCAGTGTCTTTAGAATCAGCTGGCGGCTTCCCAAATCCCAAATATCTTCCTGTTGGGTCACAGGATGACAAAAGGGTATTATCACTCACTTGTCTGTGCAACTCTTTATTCAATGCTATTCCTCCATTCTAAACTCTAAGGTAGCTATATCCTGCTTTTATCTAAGAGTTAGAAAAATTCTCCAGTTCTTGCATAAGCTCCAACATGCTCCTGTAACGAGCTTTGGTGAGATGAAACCCACCTACCTGGTAATTTGGAAGATGTTCAGAAAGGTATTTTCTTCATTTAGATCTCTCTCTCTCTCTCTCTCTCTCTCTCTCTCTCTCTCTCTCTCTCTCTCTCTCTCTGTGTGTGTGTGTGTGTGTGTGTGTGTGTGTGTGTGTGTGTGTGTGTGTGTTTGACATGCATGCCATGGATAACATTGTGGAGTCGGTTTTCTCCTTCCACCTCCATATCAGTTCTAGGAATCAAACTCACGTGATCAGGCTGGCTTCTCTTGTGCTTTTATCTTCTGAACAATCTCTCTAACTCCCTATTGAGAAAATATGTAAATAAAAAGGCAGGACGACCCAGTTACTTCCAAAAGTTCTCTTCAAACAAGGTCCAATTTTGGCCAATGGAAACTGACCGCAAATCTAGAGACTAGTTAGGGTTAGAGAAAACTGTACTGCTAAAAAGATATTCAAGGCAAAATCAATGTTCTTTTATTCAGCTGGATGTTGCCATGGCTACATGTGATGCCTGAAACTCTAACAGCCAGCCTGAAATCATAACAAGAATCTAGTAAGGTAACAATGCAGGGCAGATGGAAGGATTCCTAATGACATCAGAGGGCCACTGTCACATCTTTGGATACACTATTTCTAGATTTGTTGATAAGTGATGCAGTACACAGTCCCACTGTTCACTCACAGTGGGAATGTGGACTTGATCGCTTGTAGCTGAAACATCTTCATACAACAGGGACATTAATTGCCTTGACCAAGAAACTGGATTTCAGTTAGCAAAATAAAGGGACTAACATTAAAGCAGAAAAAAAGGAACTAACATTATTGGCCCATCATGGGCATCACATTATATCAAGAATAATGCAGAAAGTACCTCATTAAATCCTCAGCATATCCTAGGAGGATGTTAGGGATGTTATGTTTTATAAAAGAACACGTAGAAAGGTAAAGTAATTTACCTAAGGTCAAATAGTAAGTAGCAGTTTTAGAAGCACAAGTCATGTTGGTTCAATTGTAACAGAAAAGGGGACTTTGTATGCCACATGCAGACAGAGTGGGTATTCCATTACCATTACGTCATCCTTTTGTCTGGCTGTGTGTCTCTGATCTTTTCCTGTGAACCGGACTTTCTAGGGAGACTGGGAAGCATATGGAGACTGATGTTCTCAGAAAGATAGCAAGATTGTGCAGAATGGTGACAGTATTAAGGCTGAAAATATCCTGAGGGACTTTGCATAAAACATAGAGCTGACCAGGGCAAACACAGCTCTGGCTGAAAAAGGCATGCACATTATCAATATTGTTGTTTGCATTTACCAATGACAAGTTACTTGATTTATTTATGGCATAATTAAGGAAAACCTTTAACAAATGAACTGTTACCTGGTTTGGACTGGATTAAAAACAATATATCTATTTACTTTTCTTAGACCTTGTAAGTTTCAATATTCCATAATTGTATTTCTAATGACAGAAGATTCGTCTCAGCTCATTATGTATGCACCGCATGATTCACCACACATTTATATTGGAGTAAATGAACTTGTTCATTATACATAGTCATCTTTTTGTTGTGCAATGTTTCCATTTTTGAAAGCTATGTAATCACTTCATTGTGGTGTTGGGAATTGTCATTATATAATGCTTAAAATTTCAAAAGGATGCAATTTGGGGATTTTGATCTTATGGCATAAATATATGCCTGACACGTAATATGAATAAACTTACTCCAGATGGCTGCTCAAAACAGATAAATCAAATTTCCCAGTAGTAACAAACGAAAACCTCAAATTTGTTTTTTTCCTTGATTAAAATAACCAGAACATCTATGATAGTTAAATGTGCTAAATGTGGGAAAATTAGAGTTCTTGATTCTATTTTAAATTAGATTTTGGGGGCATTTTAGATGGTTTTGGGGAAGGCAGAGTGGCTACTGAAGGATTACCCTCCTTCCTGAGAAGGTTCTGGATTCAAATTCAGTTTCATCCTTGTACCAATTGATGTAGAAGTTCAGCCTGCTACAGTTTCACAGGAACTGTCACAGTGCACCCCACCCCCACCATGTAAATAGCAATGCATTTCCTTCTATCATCCCTCCAAACTACACTTACAGGCCTTTCAAACATGGGAAAAAAAACAGAACACTCTGGAAAAGGTTAATGAGAAAAGAAACACATTGGTTCAGCAAAACAGATAAACCTTGAAGTCAGAGGAGACCATGTTTCTTGACTCCACCTCCAATAGCCCCATCTTGAGTGCATGTAGCACATCTCAGGTGCATTAACAAGCAGCTAGGCTTTCTGATCAGTTGCCAGCAACTGTACTCTAGCAGCTAGTAAAGGTAAATCTCTTTTAAATAATCCTCATGTGCACAGATTGGGAAATCATGTCAATTGAAGCAGTGCATTACCCAAATCTTCCAGCTCCTTGAGAGAACTGCCAGTCTGTCTCCCTTTAACATTTCAAGTACCATTCCCTGTAACACTCAGGTGAGATTCACAGACACCTTCCTTTGCTCCAACCTATTTTTTATGACCAGTTTGCCTGGCCATAGGACTTCCATGTGCTCCTGAGATATTCTAGTACCCATGCGACTGGAATCTCGGATCTCCAAACCCACAGCTCAGCAAGATTTGTTCACATAATCACTTTCTAACCAATGAAAAGTAAAAGTGAAAATACTGATTTCCCAAATAAGGGAGAGGACATAGAAGATTAATGCTGATGAGTAGGCTAGAAAAAGGAAGAGGAATACAGGTGGTCAATAAAAATTAAAACAAATATGCCCTTTCCGGCAGGGTCTGATTCTAAGGGTAGGACTGAGAATATATTTAATAAAACTATTTTACTTTGTAAATACTGTGTTTTGAAAGGCAAGTTTCTTCATATTTTGCTGCTTCTGATTGTATGAGGAAGTATTACAATAAAAAAATACAGAAGTGTTCACAAATTCATCCAGCTTTTTCTCCTTTGTAGCTAAATCCTTTCCTTAGATGTGACAGTTCCAGGAGACTCTAGCCACCCACCACAACCCACTGGGCCCCATTACTGCAAAAGTCCTGACTATATTCCTCTCATCCATCAATTATCTCGAATCAGAAACACTGGGGAACACTTAAAACTCTCTGTTTATCGATAGCTTTAGTCAATGTCAAATTATACCATATGGCACTTAATGTATCCATTAATCCTCATATAGAATTATAACACAAGGAACATATTCTATCAATTTCTCACACCCTATCTAATGGGTATTGTAATAGACGGCATGGATATTCTGCATAGGAGGGGTCTATTCACCCACTGATGCTTGACAAGTGTCTGCTTGTGACTTTCATTAATGCCTAACAAGGTTATATTCACTCTCCCACAATAAAAGAAGACTATAAATATAGTGTTTTTATACAGAGATAACCTAAAACAAATCCATAGCACATTTGCCACGGATATGGGATATAAATACTCATAAGATAACCTACAAGAGCAATTCCAAAAGTAAATATGATTGCTGTATCTCATCTAAAACATCTGCAGTGGACAACACAGGCCTCAGCACACTAGGGAAATGCCTGACACTGTCGTTTGCAATCCGTTATTCTTTCTTGCTGGTGTCTCTGCTGAGGTAAGTTCTTTCAATTGAAAAAGGCAAATGTGTGAGCTGCTTGGGTATATGAAATCAGGCTGCACAGAGCCCCACCTGATGTCCAACTGAGATCCATTACCCCTTTTGGGGAACTTGCCATTATTAAAGAAGGGGGAGCTGTTATCACTGGGCAGTCATGCCTCTTATCTACACAGCAAGTCACTGGCTTAGCCACATTTTCTGCTAATTAAATTCACCATGGGAGATTCCCAACATGTGTCTCCATGGGAAATGGATCTGAAAATCTGGATGATGCCCCTAATTGCTTCTGGTAACCAGGTTATGAAACCGGCACTGTCATGCCAGAAGAAAACAGCTAGATAAGGGTTTCTAGATTTCAGACTATTTGGGCTTCTGCAGCCTACAGATGGAAAAGCAAAAGCCAGACTCAGCTACAACTGGGCACATTCTGAACAAGGCCTGTCACTCTGTGCTTTTCAATTACATACCCGGGGAATGCAGCAAACAGGAAAGTGGGAAGAGGCACAGTGGGAAACAAGGAGATGCTGTTTGCCTAACCTGCACTGAGAACTCTCAGGCCTGGACCTCAGCAAGCTACCCAAAGTGCGGTCAATACACCAGCAGCCTCACTATCATCTGGGAGCTTGTCTGTAGTACAAACTCACAGATCCTGCCTCAGAAGTGCTTGGCCAGAGTAACTGGGGGAGTGGAACCCAGGAATCTGAGATAGAGCATCTCTTTTAAGGTCCATTAAAACTTCAGAAGGCCTGGCTTCAAGGGCACAGGTGACACAAGGGCACAATATTGATGGTAGATGACTCTGTCATACTATCTGTCATTAGAGAGACCCAGAGCCTGTGTTGTCTCAGTTTCTCATTGTTTTGGTGACCATATGCTCTCTAACACCATTCCAAAGCTTAGCCGCTTAATGCAACAATGGTTCCATGGATTGGCTAGACTCAGACAGGAAGTTTTCACTGCTGTGCTTGTAAGGCCGATAGTGGCAGAAGATGGAGTCACAGGGATAAGTGACTTGGGTAGACATCCAAGATGACTACTGTATTCACATGCCCAGTGTTTCAACTGTAATGGCTGTCACGGCATCCCTCTTCCCCACAGACACCCCAAGTGTCTGGCAGAAACTACCTCATAGCATGGCCATCTTTCTTATCTATCTTTCTTATCTGACCTTCTCTAGAGAAAAACTCTAAAAGTCCTGAACAGGAGCTATAAGGTCTTTTTAGGGTTTGTGTCTGATATATTACAACTTCTTTCATATTTTCTGACTGAAAGGCAAGTCATAGGGACAACCCAGGCTCAAGGAGAGAGTCCTACATAATTATGGAGGAGGTCATTTTATCAAGCCATACTTATAAAGTGAAGGAGACCTATATCCCTTAAAAGCCTTCATGGTTGTTATCTGCTCTGATTCTCTGATGAAGGACGTCCATTACATCTGCCTTGCAGAGGCCCATCTCTCCAGGCTATCACCATTGCTCATTTAGCACTAAGCACATGCAATCTTGCATTGTGATTTACCTTCTAAATGTAGTTAGTCTGACTTCCAGACTTGACTGTAAGATTCTCAAGGCCTTTATGCCTCCTTGAAACTCCGTTACCTGGTGCAGTGAACTATACATCACATTAGACGTGCAGCGAAGACGTGATGATGACAGTGATTAGATATAATGCTGCTGCCGCTCGTGATGATGATAATGATGATGTTGTCGGTGGTTGTGGTGGTCAGAATAGAATCACCGATTTCACATCATCCTGTCAACTTGGATGAGTACAGAGCAACCATTTGCAGAGTTGAAAAATAACGTTAAAGCTTTTTATAACTTTCTACACATCTTTTTAAAGCAGACTTCTTATGATAGGCAAAAATAGGGCCAGGAATATTATTTTCTACTATGTTTTATTTGCTTCATATAAACACACATCTGTTTTTCTTTTTCTCTATTATTGTTTTCTTTTCCACTTCCTCCTTTTTCCTTTCTTTCTTTTTAGATTCTTCCTGTTTCACAGGGCAGAATGGACTGTGGCCTGTAATCATTAAACCACTTCATGTCTTCCAATTATGTTTTTGTGAACTTAGTATGGTCACACAGCTACATAGCTGAATGTGCTCAGTAATCTTCATCTGTCCCATCCTTACTTTAATGCCATCTTACAAACTCCTATCACAAACTGAAGGTGGCAAAGCTACCTCAAAGCTCTGACACTGTATACTTATGAATTAAAAGTCAGTGTATCTGAGTCATCACATAGAGCAGAATCATCCAGCAACAACTATTCCCATTGATTGAACAAGAATCAAATCTCTACTGTGGGGAGACATTGGATTTGAGGTTTTATTGTAGTAGCTAAATCTTCACTAATAGACCAAGCTCATTCCCAGAATCAATACCATGTGATGTTGTCAAATGACAGTACTTTAAACTGACATTTAAACTACACAGTTCTTTTTTTTTAACAAGAAATATATTTCCACTATATTCTCTTAATAGTAACTTACTAGTGCATTTGTTTAAGTATTTCAATGTTTTTGCAACAAGACTCTACATACTGCACATTTAGAACAATGTTTCATTATTCAAACAAAACCAATGTCTCTAATCTTTTTCTAAAATATATTTCCATCAAACCCCAAATAGGATCTCAAAAATGACCTGTGTATACTTTTTCTCTGGACTTGCTACCTTTGCTCATTCTATCTAATCTCATTCAATCACTTTTAAATAAGCCATCTGTGAGTACCTACTATGTGCCAGACATACCCATATCCTAGAGATGTCAAGAGTAGAGCAAACAGAGTCTGGGGAAAGTCCTTCCTGGTGCCTTTTAGAAGTGAAGGTATGAGAAGCAGAGTGGGGGCAAACCAGTAAAAAGATAGAGATATGTTTACAGAGGAGGGGAAGACTATTCTGCACTTTAAGAGGTGTAGTCATTCACCAGACAGGAGAAGAAGATATTAAAACAGGCATTGGGAGTGTGACAGAAGGACCCTGGATCTTGCAGGAATGGTCCATCTTACTGGTTAAAGATCTCACCAGCATGGTCCCAGTGGTGAGCAAGTCATTACCTCCAAGTTTAGGATTGATTTTTAGCTATGTCTCCTTAGCGTGGAGAGCAGAAGAGTGACATGTGAGGCTTGCTTGGTTCAGGGTTGATTGTTCTGCACTTTACATTTTGATCCCATGATTCCCATGGAACACCTGGCTCAGTGGAAGGGTTCCTTGCCAATCTAAATTTACAAAGAGAATTGTTGTATGCCTGTAAGCTTATTTCTGCAAGGGGGGTTTGGCTTCTTGAAGGTAGTTAGGTATCTTGAGCTTCTGGTTTGTGCCCTCCATTATGCACACATTGTTGTTCTCTGTTGTGATGCTCCTACAAAGGGCTTTGTGGTCCACAGGATTCTACTTCCATCCATGTAGGAACAAGGAGTCAATCATTCTGCTTTTGATGCTGACTATACTTAACTGCTTTTTGCTTTTTAAGCTTTGACTTATCCAGACCAGACCAATACCTTTTTTTCTCTGCTGCTCTTAGCTTACAGCACAATTTCTCCTTCCAGTTTGCAACCTAGTGTTTTTAGTTAAGTATAGTTAGCTGGATAAATTTGGTGGTGTATCAAAGATAATAAAAGAAAAGAAATTCAAGGAGTCGATCATAAAATGTGTTGTGAGTTATTTAGATATAATCTTGTTTAGGTAAAAAGAAATTCAAGACATGGTGTGAGATGATAAAAGTATACTTCTAAACATAAATACATATGGATGTGTCAGCCTGGGTTTTGTCAGTGTAAGGACATTCTCCAGAAAGACTACCTTTATAAAGGAAAGGATGCTTATTTAGGGTTATAGTTATAGAGGTGCATGGTTTACAGGACACTCTTGGTGATGACCGTCTTTGTGGCAGAGTTACAGTGGGGCACATAGCACATAGGTATTTATTAGAGTAGTTTACAGGCTATGGTCTCAGTAGTCCAATGATGCTGTCTTCCATTGTGGAAGCAAAAAATCTACCAATTACTCAGTTCATGAGACTGGATGTCACAACAGCCCCAATCGGGTACTAAGGTTCTGGGTAATTTCTAGAGAGCTGCTGGTCCTCAATCTACATTGGAATCCTAAGGATGTAGGTGCTCATACTGGGGATGCAGTGCCTCAGCAACAGGGTAGATGAACTTTCCAATAAGAGTAAGGGCAAGCAGGCAAAAGGCAAAAGCTTCCTTCTACTTCTAATGTGTTGTTTTGTGATCTATCACCAGAAAGCATGACACAGATTTAGAGTAGTTCTCCCACCTCAAATGACCTACACAAGATAGCCCCACTCAGGGATGCCCAGCTGTGTGGGTTTTAGTTGAAAACATATTTATTCAAGGTGACAACCAAGATCATCTACTGCACATGGCAATGAACAGTGTACAAATGTCAGGCTGTGTGAGCCTCTTCATTTTCCTATAAACCCATCAAGATCGGATAATGGACATCCAACTCTAGTGACTTTATACCCAATCAATTTTAGTGGCAGTACCTGCAAAGGCCACAGTAGGATCCTGGTTCTACTCCCTTAATATCACTGAAATATGTCTTCGAATGTAAACTCCTACATGAGACTTTTGAAGGAAGAGTCACATGTAAGCCATAGCTTGAGTATTAAAGTCATAGCTATAACATACATGCATGAATATATAAGCATGCACACACACACACACACACACAGAGTGAGAGAGAGAGAAAGAGAGAGAGAGAGAGAGAGAGAGAGAGAGAGAGAAGACTTTTTATAATAAAAAAATGACACAGTTGTAAAGCAAGGGAGTTAAAAAGCTCTTCTAAAAAATATTAAGAAGTGATAAGACTGGGGATGGTTGAATAGAAGATATTTCCATGATATTGAGATAGTAAGATAAAATAAATGTATTGTTTTTCAGTTTAGAGATAAGGGGACCTGAAATATCTCTGGGCTCTATTCCCTCAGGAGAACAATGTGACAGCATTGTGCATTAGTTAATGGTTTAAACGTGTGAGGGACTAGAGGCGGTGGTAAAGAAGGTGAAGCATTTAGTTTACTCTTCCAAATCGAAGTATTCTGAGATTTGAATGTTTGAAGTTTGTGCCGGTTGAAAATGTCTAGAATGCATAACTGATGGCTTCACAGGAGGAAGGGACTTTAGGACACATTTGCCAAAGAGGTGGCCTTGCAAACCATGGCTGCTAAATCGAATGAAAAGGTAGAGAGCAGTGCTGGTAGTCTTCCAAGGACAGAATCTTGAGATGGTATGCTGGACCGGTGGACTGAGAAAAACCACATCAGCCCATCTACTAATCATAACCAGGTGGCTTTATCACACTGCAATCATTCACAGAGGGGAGGAATGCACTGCACACCATTAAAAATGACAAAAAAATAAATTATTGTGAGAAAAAAAAGAAAGAAAAGTCAGAGGCAGATTGTGTCTCTGGTCTGATGACTCTGCAGTCTGACAGCTGTTTCTTTCCAAACCTATTGCCTTTAGTTTTGTAAGTAGTTTCAGGCAGAAGAAACTTGCAAATGACTATAATGTTAAAGTTAAGTTTTCCTCAAATCCAATAAGAAAAATAATGCCTCTATTCGCTATCAGCCTTAGGTCTGGCTGGTTCTCATGAAGCTACATGATTATTTTAACTGATCACTGATGCCAGAGGAATAGTAGGCTCTAATTAGCTAGCCTGGATAAAAAACAGATCTTTTTTCACCTTGTGAGGTATTTGATAACAGCGAAATGATAAGCATTAAGCAAAAGATCCAAGTGAGTCTGAGTGTTGTTATTGGAAGAAATGGAAGCTGACATTTAATGAGCGAATAAAAATCATATACAGATTGATTATGTATTTATTTGGAGAGAGAATTTGTTTGGAGAGAGAAAAAGAGAGAGACAGAGACAGAGACAGACAAAGATACACACATACAGAGAGAGAGAGAGAGAGAGAGAGAGGGAGGGAGGGAGAGAGGGAGGGAGGGAGGGAGGGAGAGAGAGAGAGAGAAAGAGAGAGAGAGAGAGAAACCCATGCCATAGAGTGTATCCATAGAGTACATGTGAAGTCAAAGGACAGCTATTTGGATAGTTCATTCTCTGCTTATACCTTATTTTGAGAAATGGTCTTTCTTGGTTTTACCACTGTATTGAATATTCAGATTAGGTGCCTAAGGCATCTTTCATCATCATCCCCAAGCTAGGTCTCCAATGCAGTGGACATACAATAAATGTCCTATTTTACTGGAAAGGGGTTTAATTAGCTTATTTTACTTTTGTCATTGAAACAACAAAACATGTAATTATGAAGATTAGTGAGCTTTGTTTGTGTGGTAAGAAGATTTGAAAAAGGAAAATAAAGCCAACGCATATCCATTGGTTTCATGACTGGTGGAGGAAGAGAGACTTCAGAACAGGTTAGAGATCAAGTATTGTGGAAATGTGACGAGAAAGGGGAGCAGTTACTGGTCATCCTCCTGGGACAGAGGACATTTCAAGGTGAGTAGTAATGGGGCTCACATGCTGGGGAAGTCACCTAAGTTATGAGGCATTTGGATGAGGCAAATACCAGCTTGAGTGTATAAATCAAGTCTATCGTTAGAAGAAAAGTTTTGACATTTGCTAAATCACCTACAAAAACTTGCTGTGGTTGTTCAGAAGAGCCCCCAAAGTGTTTTCATTCTAAAGCTAAATGTCAAACTCCCTTAAAGATCTACTCACACCTACAGATTGGGGGTTGGGAGGGGATGTTGTGCAAATTAGAGGCAATAAGCTTTCCAGACGGCTTCATTGCAGTAACTGCTCAGAGACAGCTCCTAACATCCTTGGCTGGGTAATTGCACCTTTTTATCCTGCCTGTGTTTTGGCAATCCACTTTGTTAATGGTATGCTTACAGAATATCTGAAAATGGAATTGTCACACTAGAAGGTATACATACTAAAACTGACCCAAACTCACGTTATTTAAAGGGTATAGCTTTGAGTGCTTTAATAGGAAAGTCTAATAAACAAATTCAGAATGCTAGAAAACATTCTAGAACTGCTGTTATTGAACAGTGGGCCTCAGGAAACAGCTAAACAATACTTACTCAGAATTTAAATGTAAGCTAGGCATGGTGGCACATTGCTGTCAGCCCAGCACTTGGAACTCAGAGGCAGGAGAATTCTGTGTTCAAGGTTAGCCTGAACTACAGGAGTCTGGACTGTCAGTCTCACTAACAAAGAGTCAAAGAAGCCTTGGAAAATGGTTTATGTTGTTCCTTTTTCCAACTCCAAGCTGTGACCTTTTCTCTCCGCTGTCACCTCCTCAGCCATCTTTCTTGCGAGAATTCCAAGTATAGCTGGATCGTCACCAAACTGGACAGTCTTTTATTTGTTGGCATTGTGTGAGGCAGCTAGAAAGAGCTAGGCTCGGAATCTATTTTATTTTTCAATGTGCCTTTTATGATTTATGAAAAATTGATCTATTCCCTTCGGTTAGAAAGCCATGAGTCAGAGAAATACAGTTACAATAAAGTGGCAGTGTCATTTCTAAAGTAGACCATGCTGTGGACCACAAATGATGGCCAATTAAAATAAGTTATTCCTGTCTTGTGGGGCATTGTGAAATGAACTATCACCCATGATGAATTAAAGCCAGGGTTCAGAAGGCTTCCTATTGACTAGCCTGTGGTATAATTTATACTTATTTCTGTTTATGGGCAACATGGGGAGAAGGAGCTACGAAGAAAACTGTGCTGGCCCTCATCTGCAGATGAGTAAGAGTAATGAAAAAGGTATGTGCTTATTAAGAATTTGAGCTGTAAATATTTTTTCAGTCATCACAGTGTCAGACATCTACATGGATATAGATGTACCAGAAAATATCTTCACCTTGTAACCTAGCCAGCCCTAGCACAACAGATTGGAAGGCTTTATCTCCTAGACACACAAAACTCACATCCTGGGAGCCTGAAATCCATCTAAATTTACATTCTGTGTGTAGTGCTTTATGACAAGAGGAGTGGATTTTAAGGAAGCTCCATCTCTCTGTTTTGAGGTTTTCCTCCTCCTCTTCCTCCCTCCTTCTCATTTTCTTCACTTGGAACTTACTATGTAACTTTACTATGTAACTTAACTACTATGTAACTATGTAGATGGCCTTGAACTTGTGGTTCTCTTACCTGTTCCTCCCAAGTGGTGGGATTACAGGTATGTACCAACACACCCAGTTCTTTGAATCTCAATTTTCTCTCACAATGGTCTAAGAGAAATAGATGCTCAAACCTGACTCATCTTCATAAGATATATTATAGAATTAGCTATCTGCTGATCTCTAGACTGATCTTAGAGCAGTATCAAGATGCAAAATGAAGACATTATCCACTGTGTCTGACTTACTTGTGCTTTCTATTGCTGCAATAAGATGCCACAACCAAAGTAACGTGATGGTGAAAGGTTTTATTCAGGTCACACTTCCAAATCACTGTTAATCATCAAAGGAAGTCAGGACAGGAAGTCAAACAGGGCAGGAATCTGGAGGCAGGAGCTGATTCAGAGGCCATGGAGTGTCCTTACAGGCTTAATCTTCATGGCTTGCTCAGTCTGCCTTCTTATAGAAGCTAAAACCAGCAGCTCAGAGATGGAATCACCTACAGTAGGCTGGGCCCTCTCCCATTGATCACTAATTAACAAAATGATTTGTGTCTTGTGGAAGCTCTCTCTCTCTCTCTCTCTCTCTCTCTCTCTCTCTCTCAACATGATATTTTTACTGAGTATTTAGGAATTTCATACAATACACCCCAATCACATTAGCTTTCCATTTCTCCCAGGTCCACCCTCCTACCCTTGTGCCCTCCCTCCAATAAAAATTAGAACACACAGACACACAGACACACACCAATACAACTTGTGCTGCCCATATATTTATTGGGGCCTAGGGTAGGTCATCCCAGAATAGAGGAGGACTAGTCTCCACTCAATGGTATACCAGTAGCTGTACTTTCCTGCTTAAACCTCCAAACAAACTCCCAGGGTCTGTTTGGAGGCATTTTCTTAGTTGAGGTTCCCACCTTTCAGATAGCTTTAGCTTGTGTCAAGTTGACATAAAACCATCCAGCACACTGTCTGAAGTGTGATCTGGTTGAGGAACTTGGGATCTAGCTCTAGCCCATAGCTCTTGATGATCCTCTCAGCATCCCTAACCTTCCTGACAGAGCTTTACCTCTGTGCTTCTCTAATGCTGACTCTTCCAACTTTCTCATACTCCTGTGACAGTCACATCCCCCAAATCTATCCCATCCACAGACATTCTCCGCTTTGCTTGGCCTTTCCTTTTGAGAAGGTAACATGATAAGGATGGTGACATTTCCACAGTGGGATCAGTTCTTTCTTAGAAAGAATGGTACATACAAGTAACATCATACAGACTATACAGCTTAATTTAAGAATACATATGTATATACCAAAATTACATGCATAATTCTATCTTTCTTTTACACACACACACACACACACACACACAATTAGAGAAAATGGCATTAACTTGGAGAAGAGTGGGAAGAGAGGAATGGGAAAGAAGAAATGTAATTATATTATTATTTCAAAATGAATTTTTATTGTAAAGTCAATAGATTTTATTTAAGGGGTTTCAATTCCTCTGCTGTCTGTTCTGGTCACTTGAGTTCAATATTTCTTAAAATAGCCCTTTCTCAAAGAAGGATGCTTAATCCAGTTGTGCTATCAACTCTTTTTCCTTTTATATCTCCTTGAATTAAAGCTACATAGTCATGACAACTTCAAAGTTCTCCACCAGATTTCTGGCAATTCCTTTAAATAATTTACTTTGGGTCCATTTTAAGATAGGCTTTTCCACTTGCTGACATCCCAACATCTCTGAAGAGTTCCACTCACATCCATGCCTAGAGAATAGTATGTAAGGCTTAGAAAAAATATGGTAGCATTTCCAGTTATAAAAACTACAACCTAAGTTCCCTGTCTAGACTTAATAGCTATATCCAGAGAGTATACCCCTTACAATCTTCCTTAATGTAATCATAAAGGAGGAAACTACATCACAGACATATAAAGCCTCTCTGTGTAAACTGGTGAGCTCTGGATTAGCTTTTCTTCATACATCATACCAGAGACAAGATGTCTCCGACCTTGGCTGTGACTAGATATTCTCCTGCTCTTAATTTCCAGAGCCTTATAAATAATCAGATTCTTCAATGAATGGAGACTCTCAGAAACTTAGGTTCTTGTTTGGCCATCTGCATGTTCTCACTGTGACATTCTATAGCTGTTAACTTGCGTGTGGGTGTGTGTAGGTGTGTTTGTAAACACCACTGGCCATTTCTCTCTACTGCCTTGGAAGATGGTTTTTATTCATCATAATGTTTTATGTCCTTTAAAAAAGGTCATCAGGAATCCAGATATTCACCAAACTTCTTGTGCCCAGTGCTGTGACATCTATTACTGGTGTATTTTTAGAGGATTCCACTGTGTGGTAGTGGGAAAGGATTTTCAACTCTCCTGGGAAGCTTATAATGAAATCATATTCATAAATCTGTTCACCTTTTCTGCCAGTTTGCTTTTTTACTGAATTTCTAATAAATGGGATCACTCTGTGTTGTGTAGTTAATAAACTGGATGAGTAAGCATCATAGGGAAAATTCTGGATCCCAACTCATGTCCCAGTACAGGTCACACTATTCTAGACAGATGTCATGTGTTTGCAACTGCCAGATGTCAGCTATGGCTCAGAGGGTGGGATGGGAGTTCTCCTGAGTTCTTGTCTCTCCCCAGGGCAAACTCCCAGCAAGAGCGTGGTGATTTAGTATGTTGGTTACTAAAGTCTGTGGTAAGGTTTCATCCAGCTGAACATGAAACAAATAATTATTTCAGCAGAAGAAACTTCGTGATACATGTGACTGTTACTGAATTAAGAAAGTCATTAAATTCACAGCAGTTACAGAGAAGTGGGAGGAAAGGACTAAGGGAGTGAGGAGATTCATTCTGTCCCTGGAAATTCTTAGAAAGAATGGTACATACAAGTAACATCATACAGACTATACAGCTTAATTTAGGGATACATATGTATATATCAAAATTCTGATTCCTGTGCTTGCCTTCCCCGTTTCTCTCCCCTCTTCTCTCTCCTTGGAAGTTTTCCTTGGTCATTATTATTGCCTTTATTTCCTTACTCAAACTCCTGAAACCAGCAACATAAATAGCAAAAGGGAGACTGTGTTGACCTCCACCTCCCACCAGGAAAAGCTGGACCTTGAACAATAAGTACTGCCCCCCCCCACCATTCCTGGACCCCTTCCATTCCCACAAGCATCTTGGATACTTCAGCTAATGGAGAGAGCCTGAGTTTAAGCAGAGGCCTGCGGGGTACTAGAACTAGAAACAGGTAGTAAATCAACAATTAGGGCACAGAGCTGCTAAAAGCTCTTACTCAAAGGGACCTAAGATTATACTGTGAACAAATTAAATTGCCTGCTGCTTCTATTCTCAACAGGTGACCAGAGACATACCGTGATAAAAGATCAAGCAAAAACACTGAATTGAATTTCTGCCTTTAAAAAAAAAAAGTGTTGCCAAAACTTAGACTCTGACATCAAATTTTCCAAATGATAATTCCCACAAAGGGAGGAGAGGAAGTCTTGGTACTAATACTCAAGGACTTAGTCCTTGAGTCATCTACATTTAGTAAATGTCACAATCTGGCATTCCCACAAGGGATAGTGACATCTCTCTGGCTTCCAAACAATTAAGGTATAAATTAATCTTAACAAATCTTCTTGGTGAGACTGAAATGTCAGTTTGGCAGTGTTTCATACTTGATAAAAATTCAAGATATAAAACGAGGAAGAAAGAGATGTCCATTCAAGCAGCCAATGACAGTGGACTAATGAAGACCACTCTGGACTTTTAAACACACAAGATTGCCAACCACAGCTCAGGCTCAACAACAAATTCCCCCACACTATCAAATTAGGCAATCTTCTTGTAGGCGATCCATAGGCTGATAGAGAGCCTAGACTGACATTCCAACATTTAATTAAGAAGTCATCTCTCTGCTTGCTAATGGCAAAAAAATGTCTAGTATCACACTCACTAAGCAAAATCACTCAAGGAAATCTTGCCAAACCCAAGATAATATGAATTTATTGAGGTCACACACAATACAACAGTGAACAGAACCACACAGATGTGGGATAAAATGGACCAATTCAGGGAAGATGTTGGCAAGTTCCTAGTATGAAGTGCAAATTGTGCAACAAAGTTCCTAACCCAAACCACCAGGAACTCAAGAGAACCTATAAACCTGTTAATCATGAATTCCTAAGGTCTCATTGAAGAATTTCTGTCTGGTTCCCCTCTATGCAGATCCCTGAATGGAATGTGTTTATCAGTAGATCCCACGACTTGTTCTGCCTGCTGTGTCCTCTTACTTAATGCTTATAAATCATTATAGGCAAACCAAGAAAGAAGCCTGACACAGACTGCATATTAGATGATACCCAAAGACTGCATATTAAAGGCTTAGTTCTAAGCCTGGCATTACTAGAAAGTGGCAGAATGCTTAAGAAGTAGGGACTACAAGAAATTTGGGGTCATCTGGACATGCCCTTGAAGAACATGGAGCAATCCCTCTCACTCCCTCTCCATTTTACTTCTTGGCTATGAGGTGGTATTTGTTTTCTGCCCTATACCCTCCGATATAATGCAATACTTCACCATTGGCCCAAAGCAGTAGGGTAATACACTGAAACCTCCAAAAACTGTGAGCCAAAATAAACCTTTTTTTACTTAAAGTGTGAGTATCACAGGTACTTTTAATTAAAGGATAGAAAGGTAACTAACAGATTAATTAATATAGTTCATCAAATTCGATCAAC
The DNA here is from genome assembly GCF_004785775.1 of Grammomys surdaster. Taxonomy (NCBI): domain Eukaryota; kingdom Metazoa; phylum Chordata; class Mammalia; order Rodentia; family Muridae; genus Grammomys; species Grammomys surdaster. The sequence continues at coordinate 10,121,234 of NW_021604587.1, forward strand.
ATTGTCTGTACTACAGCTCTGACTTTTTAAAAACTATTTCTCCAAATCATTTTTTCTTTATATTGACTTTGGTCACTTAGGGATCTTTAAGTTGTTTTCACACACATGATCTGTGAGTGGCAATAATAGTCATCTTCATTGGTCCTAGAGTACAACAGTGCATGTAGTCAGGGTAACTCAGCAAGTGCTCATTGCTACTGTTGGTTTGTGCCCAAGAGAATACTTGAACTTCAGAGACATATACTCAGAAAGAATATACTAGAAATGGTATTTTCACTATGCCTCCAGGTTCCATCAAAGCAAATAATGTACACTTTTTCTATTAATAAAAATGATATAGATGATTAAAATTGTTCTTCCTCCCCTCTGCATACATACACACATACAAATATACACACACACACAAACATACACACACACATGCACGGACACACATGGACACACAGATGGAAAATTTCTAAATTTTAGCAATAGTCTATGAAAGCTGTATTATTTAATCTTTTAATGTTTATACCTAAGCCTCTCAAGCCATAAAAATAATGTAAATTTACACATAGCCCTTTTCATACTCCAGCAACTTTACCACTAGGGTTGTCAATTAAAAAGAAATGAAAATATATGCCCATAAAAAGCTATACAAGTATATTTAGAGCAGCTCTATTCACATAGCCTAAGACTTGGAAACAAACCAAATAGCCATCAACAGGAGGGTTGAGAAATACAGTGTGCTATATTTTTACACAATAGAGTACTATTCAGCAATATGAAGAAACAAACTTGAGGTACACAACTACACACAGTTCAGTTTCAAAGAATGAAACATAATATTGGTGGAAAAAGTTCAACACAAAAAAGTCTATCATCCATGATTCTATTTATATGACACTCAAGAATAAAGAAACTGTTGTATAGTAACAGAACACTTAAAAACACTGGCAGAATGTGGGAGCAGAAAGACTGAGAAGGGAGTTTCTAGGGTGAAGAAAGTGTTCTTTGTCTTGAGAAGAGTGTCTGCTGTGTGGACATATATGCATCCATGCATGCAATTCTAGTAAAATTGACTCTGTGCGAGCTAGATCTATCTTAATTATAACGAAGATTCAGCACACAATATACTATTGGCATATCTGAAAAATAAATTTTACATACCAAGGAAGTCTCTACCCAGGCCATATTATGAAGTGCACTTTGTGCAGTTACATAGTAACTTCGTCACTAACTCAGTCATTCGGTGGGTCCCTGTCACTTTCAGTTAAGCCAGCACTGTCTCCTGTAGATTCACCACCAAAGACTCAATAAACAATGCGTTGGTGGTACTTGAGCCCCTTCTGATCCACCTGCACTAGCAGAAAATACAAGGATACGGGGTGATGGCTGAGTTACAGCATCTCCAACACATCACCATTGTCTTCAGCCCATTTGAAACATTTCCCACACCACCAACTGCAACTCAGGGGGGGAAAAAAAAACAAGAAGAGCTGAGTCAATAAATCATTAAATACTATCAGCATAACTGGCTTCCTGGGATGAGTGCTAAACCTTGATTGAAATTTCTCCATTAAATCAAACAGTGCAAGGTGATTTTGTAATTACCCATAAATAACATTGCCACCTTCGTATCTTCAACAGACACTAGGATATAAAACCTGTTGGCAAAGAGATAGGCCTCAGAAGGCCACAGACCATGCATGGTGACAGCTTTAATAATGTAAGGGCAAGTCTGGACTTAAGAAAATTATCATGATTTTTTAAAAAAAAAAAAGATTATTTTAGCTTTTGAAATTATAATACATCAGTTCCCTTTCCCATTCTTTCATTTAAACACAACCACATGCTCTCTTTCTAATTCATGTCTTCTTTTTGTATTAAATTGTTATTAGATGTGTCTGTGATACAACTTTCTCAGCCTGTGTAATGTGACTTTAGGTATGTTTTCAGAGCTGACCATTTAGAAGTGGAAAAGAATTGGAGTACTTTGCCCTGGGGAAGACTGGTTCTTCTATTCTCAACACTTAGTTGCCTGTAGATCTTGTGAATGGCTGAGGTCTCCTGAGCTTTACCCCTTCCAAGCTAGTATGTCTGTTATTTCCTTGCTTGGCTCACATTTAGTCAATCATGTTGGTGAGACTTCATGGATGTGGCTTCTGATGCTATGAAGAGACACTATCTCATGGAAAACTACTCCATCCCAGGCTCTTACAATCTTCTTGTTCTGTCTTCCACAAAGATCCCCGGAACTTGGATGCAGGCATTGTATGTATTGTAGATGCCTGTTAGGTCTGCTCTAGAATTCTGCATTTTAATTTGTGGTGGTTTCCTGTAATGGTTTCCATTCTGTTGCAAACAGAAGTCTCCTTGAGGAGGTGTTAAGAATTATATTTGCCTGTCAGTATAAGGACAAATATGTAAAATGTCGTTAAGGATAATACCAGTTTAATACAGTGAGAGTTGTAGGTTCTCCTCCAATATGCATGACTTCACTATTCCTGGGCAGTTGGTTAGGTCTCCAGTGCTAGGCATGATTTTCCTTTTGTTGAGCATATAAAAGCCAGGCTTCCACTGACCTGGAAGTCTTCTCTGGGGACTAGATCTGATAGTTTCTGAAGGTACTATGTAAGCTGACAAAGGAGAAAAGCAGCCCATGGTTATACCCAGCTGTAAAGACTATGAACCACAATAACAAGTCTGGCAAGATGCAAGGTACAGTAGTAGCACTTATATATTAGGGTAAATAACAGCTGTTTAATTGGACTTAAAAATCGATTCAATAAGATGGAATTCATGCCTGGTACTATAAACCTAATCATCTATCTATCCATGATTAGTGAGGTCATGGACCCTAGAGGAGAACCTACTCCTGCTACTTTTCTAAATCTGCATATTTTCTAACTTTATTCTAAATGCTTACCCTTATAGCCCCATATAAATGAGCTCTCTCATCAACAAGGAAGTATCTTTTGCATCAAATGGAAACTATAACAAAAAGACACACCTGTCAGGATACTGAGAACTACTAACCATACGGTTCCTAGACTCATCTGATATGCCTACATTACAAACCTAAACCTACGACTCAGGAACATTATGGAAGGGGTGACAGAAAGATTATAAGGGCCAGATGACAAAGACATCTGCTGCAAGACAGTACCTTCTATGTATGACATGGATGTCACATCCATGAAATCTTGACATTATGATTGCTTAAATAAGACCTAAACTATGATAACAGTTGATATGCTAGTGAAGGTATAAGAAATTTCACAAGGCTACACACGTACACACACACACAAAATAATAATTAATAATAATAATAAAGTCATTAATTTTAGAGAAAATATTGGGACATGGGAAGAGTTGGAGGAGTATAATGATGTAAGTAAACACATAAAAATCTGAAAAAAATTAAATATAAAAAATTAGGACTTTGTTAAAGAACAAAAAGAAAGAAAAAAGAAAATAACAATTCTCACTCAAGGCACAATAGGACTGTTGACGTGAAAAGGTGAATATTTCAGAACAAAAATCGAGACCAGTCCATAGAAGCACCAGGGAAATAGACCATCTGTTTCCATAGCATAGATTTTTATGATCTGCACAACTATGGTGTTTTCTATTTTATTCCCAATGCCAGCATATGAATATTATCATTTATATTTTTTGTCAACTCTAATTGCTTGTCAGTTTGAGAAGCAAATGCTGGTAGAAGCCTCATTTCCTGCCAACAAGATAATGCAGGCTTAAATGTCATAATTCCGGTGAACCATATGAGTCTTTAACTTCTGACTCAGGAACCAACCACTCAATATTTTCAAGTAAAACTAGTCTGAAAACTAATTTTTTTTCTCTCAGAATTCAAATCTAATGAATAAATGAATTTACTTTTGCACTCCAGTTAAGAATATATACCTAAATTATTTTTGTGAGGTCACAGTAGAAGCTTTAACCTACTTATGAATAAAAGTTATTGAAATTAAGATGTGAGTTTGTTTCCCACAAGGTCGATTCGGCAGATGGTGTTGGTGCCCCAGTTATGATGACCTGCTGCAAGCAGCAGCCAATTTGTTCCTTCGGGGCTTTCTCTCTGTACTTGACAAGCAGGCTTGAAGCACTGGAAAGTTCATATTCCAGCCAATGAGGAGAGCGAATTGGTAGATTATTACCAGAGACCGTCCTCTCTTAGGAGGGACAATTCCATAGTATGTTCTACTCTGCCTACTAATGCTCTCCAGTGGCAGCAAGCCTGTTGGTCCAGGGTATATCTTGTAGTCAGTATGCACTGCTGGCCTCTCTGCCTTCTCTGCCTTCTAAGTCAGCCCTCAGCACTTCCCAGTCAGCTCTTCACTCTCTGTTCCACGCTTCTGCAATCCGAACACATGTAACCTCAAACTTAGACTCAAGCTTGGGTTCCCATGACGTAAGTTTGCTTAGACCCAATCTCTGATCTTGATTAAAAATTCTGTATTTGGGGAAAAATAATATACCGAGAACCTACCTTTATATAAATTATAGTTTACAGGAGTGACAGCCTGCCCTCTGAACTATAGAAAGCAAAAATTCTTATAAAGAGGAAGAGTCTAGATTTATATTCCAATTAGAGAGATTTTGTTGATTGAAATTATCTGATTGTCTGACAGTATGCTCATAAAGTTTATAATATTTTTATCAACTATGTTGGAAAAATAAAGTCCTTATGGTGCTAACCATCCTTTAGAGCAAGTTCCTTTAGAGCAAGTAAGGACCCATCTGACATAGAGTAAAATTTAAATAGAAAACCTTCCTGGAGACTTTCTTTTCCTACTCCAGACCCTACAGGCCAGCATATTAGGGAGAGATGGCCACTTAATCTACTAGTATCTTTAGCAGGTTTTACTAGCATTTCTTTTAGTGATTGATTTTTTACCCACTTGGAAAAAGTAAAGTTATGTGTTGGTGGGAGATAATACAAGCCCACTGCATTTTATTCACCTTCAAAGAAGAAAAATAGCCAGTCAAGTTAGTGAGTGATAGGGCCAAAAGACCATTTGGGGCATCCAGAGGTAGCCTCCCTTCTAAGAGTCTTTCTACCAAACAGTGAGAGCAAGAACACAGGAACAAACTTGGATTGGGAGTCAGAAGTCTAAGTGTTGTCCCCAGTCAGCACTGGCAAGGTGTGTGACACCGACAGGACAATGTGATCTTTTTTCTTGGCCTTGGTTTCTTTCTGAAATTAGAAAATCCCTCCCTCTTTAATTTTGGTTTCTAACAGCAAAGCTAATTTACTATCTGAGTCAGTGATGGGAATTGTCAAAGTAAGGGCCTTGATAATCTCCTGGAGCTTGAATATGTCCCAGCTGATGGATACTGGCTGGGCAAATTGTGCTTTTTGTAATTCAAAGGCCTCTTAACCTAAACCCTTTAAGTAATTTCCATAATCCCTTACTAGTAGAATTCAGAAAATATATCTTTTCTCAGCAAAATAAATCCAGAACCGAGGAATTTAAAATGAAAAGAAAAGAAATATATAAAACCTCACAAGGCATTGGGGGTGACACAATCAACATAGAATCATTCATTTTAAAAGGATGTGTGTTCTTATCAAATACACCAGCTGCAAGTAGATATAACTGATATGGTGATCTCAGTAATCTGTATGTCGGGTAGAGGTGGGACTTCAAGCTCATCTTTAACTCTGTGTCTCTAGTCTCCAATGTGGATACATATATTCTCAGGTTTCTTATTTGTAAGTGTAGTTTGGTCCATTTACCACTGCTATAAAACAAGATACATGAAGCTAGATAATGTGCAAGAAGAACTGCATTTTAAATCTGTATATTCTGTATTTTGCATTCAATTCTCTTAAGGATATAAGCACTGAGTCCAGTCAGGACTTCAGAAAAGATAGCATCACAATCACAGATGCTGTGCGTAAAAGAGGAGACCATACAGCAAGACAGAGTGAGAAGAGGAAGCCTTCCTCTTTTTATAATTAAAAAGGAATTGCCATCAATCTCTTGTATGGACAGTACCTTCAATAATCGTATAAGTCAATAACTTCTCAATAGGGCCCATCTGCTAAAGGCTCCCCACCATTTTATGCACCATTCTGAGACACAGGATTCCAAATATGCAAAGCCTTGGTGATCAATCAGCATACAAACAGTAGAGAGAGATTGCTCTCCTTTTGAAAGTCAACCACCTGTATATTCTTCCCCCTCATTCTGCACAGTCTGCTGTACTTAGAACTCTTAAATTTAAAACAACTGTATGCATAGACTACTTCAGCCTGCAGAAGAAAACGCTGCTTCCTATCCATAGAAGAAAAAGTAAGCTTCATAAATATTCAATAATGTGATAGCCAACTATGCCTATGGAACTCTAAAACACAAGTAAAATTTCCCTCTTCAGATGTTATTCAGTTTACTTTTTATTACACAATAATGTTCATTGTAACACAAAATAGAAAGATCTATAAAGAAAAAGGTAAAGTTCCTGGATGGGCTCAAATACTCATCCCTAGCTGAAGAGCTATTGACAGATGGTGATAATGTCTTCTGAGACAATGAGAGTCAATTTTCTAAAGGGATATTAGTTCCTGGTAAGTCAACCACACTCCATTGGATGTTCCCTAATGCAGGAGTAAGTGGACAGCATAAATTCAACTATAAGGGTTATTTAAAAAAAGAAAACATGAAATTGGGGAAGGGTTGTGGGAGGTGGATCTGGAAGGAGCTAGAAGTGGAAGGAACATGATCAAAATACATTGTATGAAATTTTCAACAAATTAATAGAATCATTACATTAATCAGATTTCAAAAGGAGAAAAGATAGTAGTTGCTACTGAACATTAGATCCTTGGTATTTTAAGAGGTGTTTGTGGAAAATTATCTCCTATTTTTATACATTAATAAAACCATGTTTATTTTCTTCTATTGGCTATTATTGCCTCAAAATTTATGCTCATCTTTATTCTATATTTGTGAGCTTGGACTTACTTTCATTTGGTGAAGGTACAATAATCTCTATTTTCATCTGCAAATAATTAGCAAATAAAGTATCTTTTGCTAATGAATTGAAGTCCAAATTTTCCTTAAATATACTTTGCATTTTTCTCTGGGTTTGCTTCAGGGCTCTTCTGTCAACTGATCCATTTGTCTGCCATCCAAGCAAAACATTTGTGTTATATAATGACTATAGTAGACTGAAAAAGACCTTCTCACTAGAAATATGTGAACATTAATGCTGGACCTTACCAAATTGGTCTCACTTGGTCAAAGAGCCTTTGCACATGTGATTCAGTTAAGGATGTGGACAGGATGAAATGAACCAGGATAACTGGTGTGGTGTCTGTACCATGACCTTCATCCTTATAAGATAAAATTCAATTAAGACACAAAGGAGGAAGTCAGCATGACTCTGTAGGAAGAAGCTGGAGTGATTCAGATTCAGGCAGATAAGACCGGTTTCAGAGGCTGGAAGGACAAGGAAGAGAGACCCCAGCTTCCCCCGGCACACCTTCATTTCTGACTGCTGGCCTCCAGAAGCCTAAGAAAACACATTGCTATTGTCTCCAGACTCCAGAGTACGTAAGAATTCCTTATAGCAGTAATAGGAAAACACTTAAAATGCTGGAGAGATGACTCAGTAGTTAAGATCATATGCTATACAACATAAGGACCAGAGTTCAGATGCCAGCACCCATGAAACAAAAGCCAAGGCATTCAATGCACACATGTGATCCATGTCTTGCAGAGGTTACATATAAGAAAATCACTGAGGTTTCTTGCCTTCTAGGCTAAGCAAAAATAATGGCGTCCTAGATACAATGAGAGATCCTTCCTTAAAGGAATGGGCAGAGAGAAATGGGAAAGAATGTTTCCTATCCTCTCCTTTAGTCGTTCTTTTTTAAAACACTCTTGGCTTTTAAACATCATTTAATATTCCAATATAATTGGAATTTTGGCTAGATCTATTTCATACTAAAGTTGTACTACATCTATATATTACATTGGGGTAGGCTGGTATCTTTAAAATATTCGTCTTCTCTTCCAGGAATATGATGTTTCTCTTTCAATTAACTTATATCATATTTTATATCTTTGGATAATATTTGAGAGATATTTTGGGGTGTTTTGAACTATTCTTCCATAACTTCATACTCATTCTATTGCTTTGACACTAATAATAATGTATTCCCATTTCTATCTTGCTATTTCTCTTATAAAGAAAGATTATTGGTTTTATATACTTATGTAATCCTAGTCATGTGGTTTTTCAAGCTCTTACCTGATCATCTATGTGCATTGCTCTTCTATTTACAACAGTCAGAAAACGGAAAATAAGCTTGATGCCTATCAACTGATAAATGGATTAAAAAAATGTGGTACATGTATACAATAAAATAGAAAAAAAAAGAGTTATGAAATCCTCAGCTAAATGGACAGAACTGGAAACAATCATTTTGAGTGAGGATGACCAGAACCAGAAAGGTAAACATTGGGTGCTTTGTTTCATTTGTGTGCATATTAGCTTCAACAACTCAGATATGTGTCCCATTTAGAATACTCATAGAAGTCAAGAAATTAATAAGGGGACATGGGGGGTGGTTTCAAGGGTAGGGAGATAGATCATAGGATGTAGTGATATAAAAGGTTGAAGATGAATAATGGAACAAGAAGAATTAAATGAGATGGGAATAAGAAGGCAGAGTACAAGAAGAAATATAACGAGAGATCGAGAGATAAGGAATACATCTCAAAACAGCCATCTGAAAACTTTCTGTAGTAGGAGCTTCCTAAAATATATACCTACACACGTATAAAAAGAGTTTAAATTGAGTTATCCTATCATGGGACAGAAATACCCCTACTAGACACTACAGATTAGCAAATAAAAAGCCCAGTGCCAAAACATAGGTTACCTCTTTATGGTTTGTTGGCCAGTGAAATCCCATATATCCATTCTCCAAGCATTACAGGCCATTGGTTTTCATTACCTTTCAGAAGCTTAATGCATGACCTACTGTTGAATACACCGTGTATTTCAGTCATAAAGCATGGAAAAATTAAGCTGGTACTGACTTGGAAGAGTCATCACTACTGGCTAGCTTTCACAGTGCTGGAAAGTCCTATGAGCTCTAATAGAGAATAAAAGTAATCACAAATCCCACCATCTGTGAAGCTGTGAGCTCCAATAATGACCAGCCTGTTAAGACAAGTCAACTGAAGTAACAGTGGCACTAGTGTCTTATGTGTAACCAACAACTTTCTAATTGAATTGAAGAGTTGCTCCACATGGTAAACCTATATCTATCTAAACAGGTCATCATAGCTCCTAAGGGAAGGCCTACTAGTATTATTCCACTAGATGGGTATAGTATTAAGCTAATTCTTGATGGCCTATTGAGATACCCGTAGATTAATGCATCTTTCAACTCTCAGCAAAGGAGTTTCTTTTTGCAGTTGATAGTAATTAACTCCAAGACCTACAACAGTTAGTCCAGGTGCAAAAAACTATGAGATTGAGAAATGCTCAATCCTAAATGGCACAAGTCTCAGGATCATTGTAGAGTGGGGTAGAAAGATGCTAAGAACCGAAGTGGTTGGGCGCCTCCACAGATTCCATGCACATACCACCTGCACACAATCGCATGCAGATACACACTCATACACGTAATTTAAAACAATAAAAATAAATCATTTAAAGTAGGTTGCAATTATATTTTTTCTAGATTTCATTTTTTTTTTGGTTATTCCATTTGTCCTCCAAATCCCTTAATTTCAAAATGAGGCTCCCTTACATTGTGTTTATTTATTTATACTTATTTGCTACCTTTGTTTATTTTTTATACTTACGTGTTTCTTTATTGCAGTGCCAGGGCCTCCAGCATTCCAGTAAAACATTCCATCATTGAGCTGTTTCCCAGCCTTCAAAAAGTTTTTTAAACTATAAAAGAAACAATGACCTTTTTCTATGATACAGTTTTAACAATAACTCATTGGCCTTTGTACCAAATGTTCTTCGCTCCATTACCTTTAAAATGCTTAATATATTACACAATTTCAATTTAATTTCTTTATTGATCCGGTACTATTTAGAAGAGAAAGTCCAGTCCCATGTAATGTTCCTTCTGATCCTTGTATTTCTCATTTCTTGTTTAATTGTACCTACTTAGAGAATATAACAGGTAAGACTCCTAGACGAGATGTATTTATTAAGATTTTCTTTGTAGCTAAGTATGTAATCAGTAGTCATAAACATTCCATCAAAATAGGGAAAGTGTATATTTCTTCTCAGCAGTTTGCAAAGTAAAAGAAATACATACAATCCAGTGATTTTATCTTAGCTTGCTTGTACCAAATTGTATTTCTTGGTTATATTCTTCATTACTGCATATTGCTTCCAATTTTTGGCTTATTTGACATTTGGAATTCATACAGCTGTTTACCACCAGCTAAATTACCATTGAGCTTTGTCAGTTTCCTTTTACTTATCATCTGTTTGCTTCGTTTTGTTTGAGTTTTGCAGGCAAGATTTTTGATGCACAAATTTACACAACTGCTGCATGTCTCTTACTAAACAAAACTTTAATTTCCTTTTCCCTGTTTGAGGGTTTGTTCCTATACCTCATTTATTTGACATTGATATTTGCACCTTGATTTCATTTTACCTTTATTTCCTGGTACATTTTTTGTTAAAGTTTTGATTGTCCAGGTTTTATCATCATTTCATTTTATCCATGGAAATGGATGAGATAATTTTTGGTTTTCACAATAGCATAATATTTTTATACTGAAAGAATTCAGATGATTAATATTTATTTGAATTATTTACATTTATTTGAACAATTGATATAATTATCTAAATTACTTTATTTGCTGTCTGTTGTAATGTTCCTTCCTGTTCCTTTGTAATTATAAGCATATACAGCAAAGGCTATTTGGAGCCTTGTTTATCTGTACTTTGCACATTTTCCTATTTAGAGATCCTTGTCATGAATCAATTATCACTTAGATTGTGTCCCTGAATATTTTCCTTATAAAGTTTCATTTTTAAATCATATTTCATCCTATTGTCTGAGATCTTGCAACTCTGAGCATAGATCTGGAATAGAAAATACGAACTCAAACTCAGTTTATATGATTGCATTTTCACACCACAGATCATTTTTGTGACCCTATAAAGTATTGAGATTTCCTGGCAGCAGGAAGTAGGTAATGAGTTCTTGGGGGGCATCATCACTTCTCTAATATAGCACAGTTTTCAAACTATCTCTGCAACATCAGACCCCACAGGTTCACTGTTCTCTTTAGAGCCTGAGCCACTTCCACTTCAGATTTCTGTCATAAGCTCTAGGTTATTTTACCCATGATTTTTGAAAGGTGCAGGTCATGATTTTTATAACCTTCTTTGGGGTTATTATTATGTTATTATAAAGGATATTACAAAAATAAAGAAATTTGAGGATCAGGAGACAATAGGGACATAATTATCTTCTGTAGTCATGGCATCCTATGAAGTGTCCCTGTGTTTGGTTACCTAGAACTGTCTAAACTTTTTTGTTTTGAAAGGTAATGAAAAATTACATAGTCATAGCTTAGTGCTACTAGGCTAAGTGAGGGGCATGACCTGTCTCTGCAAGTTTTCTTGGCCTCTCTTTGTACAGCATCCCTTCTTCCAGAACCTCTTCTAAAATGGCGTCTTGTAATTAAGATACACCAGAATTTTTTTTCCAAGTAGCTCCAGGACAAAGAAAGGCAATAATTGGAGTTTTTACTTTCCTGCCTTCAGATTGGAGTCATGAGCTAAGAGCTATAGATAACAATCAAAATGTATAAACCACAATATACATAAATGTATTTTGCTGTTACTGGTACATGATACCTGGGGTAGGTATAGTATTAGTAGACATAAGTGCCCTTTGAAAAAAATTGGTTCTTAAAGGCAAATTAAATACTAGCTTTTCCAGGTACAAGTGCTCATCTATTTCCCAGACAAGGCAGGCTTCTCTTGCTATGTAGGTGCATCCTTTCTGAAACCTCTGATGGACAAATCTCTTAAGCAATAACCAACCCCTGAGACATTAATCAGCATGAAAAGAAACCTGACATCTCTGTCATGGTCCCTGGGCTCGCCAATACTCCTCTCCCTATTCGCTCTCCTGGATAGCTAAGAAACATGTGTATCCTCAAATGTTCCATTGTACTTCTTACTATTTTGTCTCCATTGAAAGTAAGGAGAAGGGATAGAGATACAATAATATACATGGTCACATCATCACAGGGACCAACTGACTGGTGAAATTTATAACTGTACAGCATGGTAACAATGACTCATGCACATTTTCCTATTCCCTCTCTCATATACATACATACAAACATACATACATACATACATACACACACACATATACACACACGCGTGTGCACACATACACACACATATGAATAAAAGGACTTTAGTCTCCCTTTACAGAGGAGGCCACTGAGGCTCAAGTAAAGCAGCTTATACCCTATAGTTCGTGAGTCATGAGGACAGAATAAGATTTCATATGTTCTGACATCTACTGATGTAACTTTAAATTACCCATGTCTAATATCACTAGCTTATTGTCACCAGGATCTGTTCTGGATTCTACTCAGCTCCCAAATCCTGTGACATCTGTTAAAAGAATTTAGATGCAGCATAGTTCAGTGTAGAAAGTAAGTTGCTCATTACAGAGCAATGTGGAACACCCTTTAAGAGTGAGAGTAGAAACTGGCCAGAGACCATTGTGCCAACGGACATCCCAGGCAGGGTTATGCTATTTATAAGGTCTCTAGGAAATCTTTTTTTAAAGGGTATCGTTCTGTCCAGCTGATTGGCAGAACCATTCCTATTAACTCTTAAGGGTATGGACAATGGTGTGTCCTTAGTCTTTACAAAGAGTCCTTTGGTCATCACATAGGATAGTTATCCATGAAAGAGTTCCTAGGTCATTCCCAATGTCATATCTTCATACATAAACAGTGATATGGCTTTGACCCTCTATCAGCAATCAGAGTCCTGCAGTCTCAATGCTGGTTTGACAAACTGCCGATTGTGAAGGAAGCATCCATCCACAGTGACAACCAGACCTGCTAATATCCAACTAGCTGCCTATCACTATGGGATTTTCCTACTAACAAATTTAAGAGGGGTTGAGATCCCATGCGATTCTGAGTCATAAGTGGCAAGAGGTGGATTGAGAGGGATGAGGAGTTGTCTGTACCCATCATCACTAAGATTTGCCTTAGAAGTTGCTCTTTTGTAAGAATTTCCAGGAAGAGGCACGCACACACCGAGAAGACAGACATTAGTTTGAATTAGGCTCTTTGAAATTACTTTTGCTAAAGAACAGTCACTGCTCGTACGTACCTATTTGATAACTGTGTGCAGGAGGAAAACCTGGCATCTTGGCCTTCATTTTGTATCTCCTTTATTTTGGCTCAGACGCCTGCTTGGCTCTGATCACCTGTCATGTCTTATCCCTGGTCAAGGGGAAGGGTATGGAAATAAGCTACTGTCTTACATGTGTAATCGCTTTGGAATCCAGGAAGAGCCAAACTTTGGAGGGCCCACATCTCCACCCTGATGAAGGCATCAATCTACAGGGTGAGGCTGCACACTGAAACAGAAGTAATCACCTGTAGGAAGCAGATAGTTACCCCCAGACAATGGCAGCAATTAGCAGATTAACCATTGATTTTATAGTTCCTTCTCTAAGCCTGAAGTCTTTCTAGTTCTTGAGGTAATGATCCTTAACAGTTGACAGCTGCTGGGGTACCATCATTCCTAAGGTACTTTCATTATAATGAAATATACTTGAGTATCTTCCACAGGCAGGGAAAAAAAGGAATATGAAAGACCAGGAATTGGCAGACTATTCACAAATGGAGCTCCTACCTGCTCTGCACTGTCCGACCTGTTCAGTGAAGTAACTGCCAACCATGTGTGTAATTTCAGTTGTGCTCATTTGATTCAGAGAGCTCAGCACACACTGGTAGGCAAGGAGGTGATGGGGAACCTTATCTTATCTCTCTTAAAGTTGTATACCCTTGAATGTTTTATCCTCCATATTGTCAGCTATAGAATATATAACATACACTACAAAAGCAAAAACAGGAGACTGGATGAGAAGGGCTGGAGAGGGAATGAGCAAAGTACAAATACCTATGGGAACACTCGGTCCATTGCCTACAAACGACCATAATCCACAGACTCCACAGAGACACAAGGAGACAGACAGACAACAGAGGAACCCCTTTGTTTCAATAGATAAACGGATGGGAACATTTGAGGCCAGGTTGTGACTGAAAGCCTCTGGGATAAGAACAACATGACCTTCTCCCCAAACAATAAACCTCATGACAACCTTGAGCAGCCAGAGCTTGCATAAGCACTTTAGCAAGCAATGATATCAAGTTGTAAGTTTTAAAGTTGTGTCATTCAGCGTTATCACTGGCTTTCACCTGTCTACTCACCTTGGGGAGAGGCCTGACTTTGATTTTTGTAAGCCAAGAGCACTCAAGGACGAAGTTCTGGGTGATGTCTGGGTGTTCGAAACTCCTAATTTAAACATTTCTTTTAGTCAGCATAGCATTTGAACACTACCTATCCAGCTTACCTTATTTTGTAAGTAATTTGAGTAAATAATTTGAGTAAAATAATTCACTCTGCCACTGATTGTGGAATTCCTCCAAGGCCAAAGTGGAACTTATAAACTTTTTATCTCATTTTCTACCAATACACTTTGAACAAGGGAGTGGAATAATTCCTTTAACCCTGCTTCTGCTGGTATGACTCAGCAGCCACATAGTAAGTTATATCCAAGCAACAGGGGTGAGGGTGGGGATGGGTTTTGGGTTTTTTTGTTTGTTTTTTTGTTTGTTTGTTTGTTTTTTCATTTACCCAGCACTAGAGACCTGTAAGTGCAGTTGGTGCTCAGCCTTATTGTATCTTGCTAGGTCATGTTTGGTAGATAGGTAGCCAGACTTCACTGGGTGGCCTGCTCTTTGTTTTTTTTGTTTTGTTTTGTTTTGTTTTGTTTTGTTTTGTTTTGTTTT
>NW_021604587.1:10136302-10151916 GCF_004785775.1 Grammomys surdaster
CTATTCAGTGGCATGGAGGTCATCACTACTGAATATCACATCACTGATGTAAAAACAGGCTGGGAGATAAAGTTGTCTCCCAATGGTATAGGTAAGAAATAAAAGATCTAGGAACCAACTATATACACAAGTCTCAGCTTCCAAGTTCCTACTAGCCACTGTTCTACTTTTCTGCCCGCCTGTTCTATAGGGAGTAAAAGGACTCCCAAAATGGCAGGAAAACACTTGGAGGTCTCTTTTGGTACTGGTAAATTTTGACCTCACCCAAGAGTTTGGAATAATTAGCTAGCAGAATGTACTAGGTTGCCTTTCCCTACTCCACACTGGTTGTACACTGCTTGTCCTGAAGCTAGTATTCACTGCACATTGATCAAACGCTTGTCCTCCAAACCAGACACTCCACCAGGCACTGGGCAAACCATCTATCAAACAGAAACTTATTTCCACCTTTCAGGAGTTTCTCATCACAGGAATAAAGCAAAACACAACAAACCTTCTTAGGCAACATGTAAGCACAGATGGGAGTTTTTAAGTATAGTGTTGTATGATTCCAAGGAGCCCAGGTTTTATAGCTGGCCTTCCTAACACAACACAGTGAATGTCTTTATTTAAATCTCTTAGGTGTCTTAAGCAGGGGTAAGAGAAGATCATGTAGTTGTGGAGGAGCCCGAAGCGATTCCCACCAGCATTCTTAGCCAGTAACGTTCTGGCTTATTTGTACAGAGCTTGTGCAAGTCAGACAAACTCTCCTGTGAAAGCAGAGATCTTTTGTCAACTTAGGCCCCTAAATCTCTGAATATACCTAATATCAGATCTGTCTCACTGATTTAGCTCTGTAGTAGTCATAGATAACAGATTCCTACATTCTATGAATCTTCAAGAGTATGCACCAATGTTTTCAATACATAAACAGGGTTGCAATCAGATATAGACCTCTCTTATGTAGACAAATTTCATTTCTTCAGTGAAAAGCAATGTGCTAGAATCTCCTCATATCAGTTCAAAAAAGAGAGTCAATTGCTCAGTCTCTAGCTGTTCTATGGCCCAGTTACTAAACAGAAACCATTATTAAAAGTTTTAGTTATTTAAGCTAATGGTAAATTATAAAATATGCATATATGTTTATGCAAGCAATATGTCATATGTTTATATATTATGCATGCATATGTTATGTATACATATACATATGTATATAAGCAATATGTGACATATTGTTATGCATATGTATGCATATGTGTTTATGTAAGTAATATGTGCTATATGTTCATATTATACATGTATATGTTATATATACATATGTATGCATATATATGTAAGCAATATGTAATAATTCTATATATTAAAGAAAAGGTTAAAAAGTGCCAGTCAGGCATAGGGGTTGATGTCAAAAGTATCCCCACTCCAGGAAAAAGACATCGGATGGGTATGGCCCTCATGCCTCACTGGACAACAGGGGGAGCCATTACAAAGTCCCCTTCAATTACTGGAAGTCAGGCCTCTATCCCTGCCTTCGCAAGATTAGAATTGCCACAGCCCTTCTATACTTAGAGAAGAGATGTCAGGGGCAGCCCTGCTTACACACTGAATGCCTAAAATCAGCCATAGGCCTAAAATCAGCAATAGGCCTGTCATACATGTATACTAACACCAGGTCTTGGCTCTCTGTGGAAAAACATTGAAACAGAGGGCTATAAGCTATTATAAACAGGCAGCTTTTGTGGAAATTTTCCAGCCTGGGGTAGTAATAGACCTTGTAAATAGGTAGCCTTGGCAGACAATACCAACTTAGATAAGGACAAGTGAATCATAGACAGAGTCATAGTGACCTGTCCCCTGAACCTTCACCCAGCCGGTACCATGTTCTGAAAGATATCTGTACTCCCTCTGAACACCCACGCTCCAGTGTCATCCTCTTCCCCACATCCTGCCTTTTTGTGTTTATAACCCCTGAGTGAATAAGTAAAAATTATGATTTGATTTAAAAAAATAAAAAAATAATGACAGTCAGATTTCATCACTTTAATTATTTTGTTTTGCTGCCTTCCATGGTCTTGAGGTTATTTGATGTTACTGCACCCATGTGTCTAAAGAACTTGCCAGATCTGTTTTCTCAGATGTCATACTAGAAATTTGAAACCAGTGGTGGTGTATTTGTGCTATGATATTCAGCTAACACTACAAATCAAAGTCTTTTCTCCCCCAGAGAGCCAGTTGTTACACATTGCCAGCACAGCACTAAAGAAAAGCTTTCTCTCCCATAAAAATAATGCAAGCAGCATAACTTTAATTACAGGGCCAGGGCAAATGCAAGCACAGATACAGCTGTGGAAAAGCCTGTAGAGGAGACAGATGACGGCGAGCAAGACAACCAGGGGTTGACAATAACTTTAGAGAGGCTGTCACAATGGGCAGGCTTCTCAGTCATGCTACCCAACTGGCCAACAGTTGACTAGAGATTTAAGGGAAGGAACTCATTCATAGGTTTCCATATTCCCAGATGCGCCACCCAGAGTTGCCTTCCAGTACCCCTTCCGAAGTCACAGAAGCAGAGAAGCACAGATTATAAGGCAGGACCAAGCCAAGTTGTCCATGAACCAGGAATAGTTCAAGTCCAGACACCATGTGGGCAAAGTTGACACCACCCAGGGAGGACAGAATCTACCCCAGGGAGCCAAGAAAGATACTTGAAAATTGAGGCCCATGAGCGGATTTCACATTTTGGAATTTAGTGCTTTTATTCCGTTGACGTATAGATAGACTCTAAAATTAGGTTTTTCGTAATACAACATTTTCCAATAGCTCTTTCTACAATGATAGAAAACACCCTGTCTTATCTGTAACTTCCTACCAATGTGTGCTGTCCAAACCTGAGGGCACTTCATCTGGCTATTGAGCCCTTGAGGGTAATAGAAACCAGTTACAAAACTTTGGGTTATACTTTACTTTAACATCATAGACTTAAACTTATATAACTTTATTTGGCCAGAGGCTAATCTATTGGACAAATATAGGTCCAGTAAATATGGAGCATGCAAATAGCTTTCAATCAGGCTGGATATAGGTCTTAGAATTAGGATAGGAAAGTAAGTATAGTTCCCTGGTTCAGCTGGTCTACTAAAATCTAGTCAGCTCTGCAGGATCCTTTAAAGAGCACAGTTCTCTTATGTTTTTTTAATAGCCAGTCTCATTACTTAATAATAGCATTTTAGTCCGTGCCCCAGGAAGTAGTCCCCCTGAGCTAGGTAAGGAATTCCATAAGGATAGGCTTATTTCTCTAAGCTCTTGATATTAACTTTATCAGATTATCAGTGTGATCTAGATGAGCTTTTTGGTCCATATTGAATAGTTTTAAATATAATATCTACTAATTTGTCATCTTCTGTGTCCCAGATTCTTACTGAGTTGTATCTGCCCTTTGGTCCCTGCCATTTTATACAGTCTATGGGTCTAGCACTGTTACCAAGCCCCTGTGGGCTTACCCTACCTTTACATCTACTGGGTCTATAGTTTTGACCAACACCCTACTTTCTAGAGTCATGATACTATATCACCCCTGGCTTCTAGGAAGCTTTTCCATGAGATGAAACAGACAGAGTACTCAGAGAACCCCAGTAGCAGACCCAAACTCGTATTATTATGAGGCCACTCAACTGGTGTTAAATATGCCCACTTGCATAGGTGAAACTGGACCTTGGACCATCCTCCCAGAGAAGGAAGCATCCCCTTTGGGTGCCTCTTATGGCTGATGATAAGAGTTGGCTCCTGTGAATAATTCTCATCTAAATCTGTTTTCAACTTTTGAAATTTGTTTTCTATGTATTGAGAACAATATTATGCTCAGCACATGTATACAGTGTGTGATGATCAGTTAGCATTTCTATCCCCATTCAGAGCTTATTTCTATGTGCTAAGAAAGCTTTTAATTTTTTTGAAATTGATAACAAATTAATGTATAGTTTAGTTACACAACTGTGCTATTGTGTATAAAACTCTTGAATAGTGAAAGACTCTGCATTTGGTTTTGATAGATTTCTATGTTAACTTTCAAAAGAAGTGAGAAACTTTTTGAAGCTAATAGGGTTTTAATTTCTCTAAATCATAATACCTGGACTCTCAGAATCATGATGGCTACACTTATTTTGGCTTAGCTATTAGATAACAGTCCTCAGTTTTGATTCCTTTGAAATGTATGTAGTTATCTACTTACTCATATATCTTTGAGGAGCTATGTGCCTTTGTTTATTTCTTTTTAACTAAGTTTGCTAAAATATTAATTACATAGACTAAAATTTACCTTTTTTGTCATACAGTTTCTTCCATGAGTATTGACACACACAATATGGTGATGATCTGCATCAAGAATCAGAACAATTAGAATCGTAACAAAAAATTCCTTCATTTCCAATGCAGTCACTACTCTGTCTATCTATTCCCAAGACTACATGATCTGCTTTGAAGCCTGATTCTGCCCCTTCCAGAATGCCCTGTGATGGAACCAAATAGCAAGTGGATAGTTATATTCCTTTGATATCTTCCATCTACAATACTGTCTCTAAGAATTGAATGTCCTATTTCACTTGGTCATAGGCTGATAATAATGACAGGGTACCATTCCATGCACTCTAACAAGGCCTGCCCAGGCGGCGGTAGGGAGGTTACCAGCTGACATTGAGAGGTTATAGATGTCTTCTTAAAGGAGGAATTAATTCACTAGAATCAAAAGAGGAGTCAAATTATAAGAAAAGAAAAACCCTTCCAGGTAGAGAATCAAGTCCTTAAACAGACATTAAAAATAAAACTTCCTGTCTCCAAAAGAGAATTAAGTAGCAGAGGATCTTGAATTTTGGTCAGGAGACCAAAGGTAAATCTGATACTCTAAGATTCAAGTCAAAAATAGGTGTGCTCCTGAAATCTGGTAAGCTTGGGCTCAAATAAAATTAATGTATGCTTCCAGATACTCAACTTCTTTGCATCAACAGACCTAAAATTTACTTTATTAGAGTCCTTTCAAGCTGGAAACTCATAAGGTGAAGTAGAACAGATTGTGTAGTAAGCCTCACCCTGGAATGACAGTTTGAGAAGATTAAAGGAGGGACTAAAAACAAGTTCTCAAACTTCCCTGACATGTAAGCATGAGAAAAAGTGATTTAGCATTTAATAGGATTACAGGTCCATTAGTTTTCCCATGGGAATTTTAACAGGATGAAATTGAAAAATAATGGGGAGAGATTACAGATAAGTGTTTCTAGGTTCGGCGGCAGCAGATTGGTTCAATAGTCAACCAATTGCTTTATCTTGGATAAGTCCATTGAACTTTCTAGTCCTATTTTCTGTTCTGTCACAGGGGGGAAAAATGGAAAAGTGAAAAAACGAAGGCAGGTCAGACCGTTTCAAATATTCTTTCTAGTTCTTTTACTTTGTGGTTTTAGAAGTTGACGTCAAAACCATTGCGCTTAAGGAAGTTTGAAGTGGAACTCTGAAGTGGGGCTCGAATAAAGGCTGCATTCACGGTGCCAAGGTTCAGTGAGCACAAAAGAGCTTTTTGTTGGGGTCGTGGGTGGAGGGTGGAGGGTGGAGCAGGAATCTAGGAGGTCTGGTGTTCCTGTACTCTACCACAGATCCTAAATGAGCCCATGAAATTATCTGGTAGATTTAAAAAGAAGAGAGTTCCCTTTGGCTCAAACAACCACCCTTACACCTCTCCTAGGCCACCAATAGAAGGTCCAGAGGTCGCTGTGCCTGGTTACTGTCTGTCTTTCTTAAAAGGTCACTTCATCTCCATCTGTTTTACTTCAGTTCAACTGCAGTTCTAATCAATTTCCTTGGGACTGAGGAAAGCCAGCGTAATTAAGGCCAGTTCCATGAGTGTCCAGCGCCTAAGGACACGGAGATGGTTCCAAAGTGGCCAATTCTCTGTTTTTCTCCTCCTCTCATCTTTAATTTGTGACTGTCCTTGTCCTGTAGATTCACCTCCAGCCCTGGGCATTTTCCACCCCTGGAGGTGTCGATCCAACACCTTTCTCAGCTCCTTTAGTGCAGAGATGAGACTGCAAGGTATGAGACCCCACAGGAGGGTCAGATTCCTAAGATGAGCGATTGTCCTAGGCTGTCTAAGATAGAAAGAACCCACGAGAACTGGGCTAGCTGATACTTGAATCTCTAAAACTAGAAAACAAAACAAAAGAACACAACAAAACAAAAAACAAAACCAAAAACAGGCAAAACAAAACAACAAAACCCAGCAAAGCTTCTTAAATAAACCTTGTAAGAAAAATCAAAATGGAGAACAGATCTAAGAGTTGTGGAATGGGGTTAAAAATGTACAGTAGAGATGGTGGAAACTGTTTAGGTTACTCTTTTCTTGCCTATTTATTTTATACCAACATAATATTTATACATATGTATGTGTATAGTATGATAAAATGATACATTGTAGAATGTGTAATGTTCTTCTCAGGGTAAACATTTGTAACTTCTCAAACATTCAGGCCTTCAGTGTGCTAGTAATCCACAAGCTCCAGCTGCCCATGGCTGTCCATTCCTATACTCAGGGCAGAAACTGAGGCAAGAGGATCAAACTTTCTGAGATCAGCCAGGGCAATTTAGCAAGATTCTCTCAAATAAAAAGCACAGAGACTAGAGTTCAACAGAGGAACACATGCCTAACACATGCAAAGGACTGGGTATAATGCCCAGTACCAGAAAAAAGAACAATCTTTCAAGTCTTCTTTGCTACATATTTTGAATATATAATGAAATGTGGCAGTATAAAGTTTCCTTATTTGATAAGACTAATAATTCCTTTCTAATAAACTTTGGAACCCTATACACTACTCTCCCTCATATTTTATAACCTGGGGGCCATCATTCTACTCTCCTCTTCAATATAATTTTAGTTTCTACATATGAGTATGGGGAATATCTCTCTCTCTCTCTCTCTCTCTCTCTCTCTCTCTCTCTCTCTCTCTCTCCCCATCTCTTTCTCTCACTCTCTCGCTCTCTCGATCTCTTGCTCTCTCACTCTCACTTTCACTCTCTCTTGTTCTTGCTCTCACTCTCTCTCTTTATCCATTAGCATTCTTATAGGAATGTTAGTTTGAAAGTGGAGAAACAAATCTAACAAAACAAAGACTCAAACCTCCTGCCAAGCCCTTCTAGTTTGAGAGACAACAGGTACACTAAAATGTTCTTTGCATCAAAGTCAAGACACTTAGGAATTGCAAAGACAGAAATCATACTTAAACAATACAAAGTAACTAGTTTTCAGGTTAGACAGTTTCACTGCAGGACTGGCCCTACTAATTTCTCCTACCTTACTTGGGAATAGGGTTGACTATGTCAGCTAGTATCCATTATCCAGACAGGAGGGTAATGTGAACATCAGATTTTCCCTTTGATATTTTCATAGTATCTTATCCCTCCTCTCTTAATTCCCACAAAGACATTCTTTATCATCTCCCTCCCTACATCCTGTCCTAATTCTTAATTAATGAATTTATTTTTTTATTCATTTAATTGAACCCACCCAGTCTTACTAGTACTGTCCATGTGTGCATGAATATGAGGTCATCCACTGGGACATAGAGAAGCTACCAGTGGTCATAGCCCTAAAGAAATGAGATTCTTCCTGTCCCAGCAGCCACCAACTGCCAATAGATCCCCAGCTGGGAGGGGGGTGGGGCAGCCTTGGAAATCCCTCCACAATCCATATTTAAATTTTTAACTGGCTTGATCCTGTGTAGCTCTTGTGAAAAAAAAAACCTCCTGATGTGAGTTCACCCACGTGGTGCTTACTTGAATCATCGACATTTTTAATTCAACAAGCCTGTTGTGGTGAATTCACATCCCCTTTCTTAAGTGAGCATTTTCCCAGTTATGACAATGTCAGAGTCTCTGCCTATCAAAAACCCAGCTTCTCTATACCCTCAGCCCTCGGAAGTTAGAGTTGAGGTGGAGATGCCCACACTGACTGTAATCAGAACAATGGGATGCTTTGGCTACTCCAGATAATTAAGTCCCAGTCTCAGGGGACCTAGAATGTTTGGGCCTAGAATGCCCCCCCTCCAAAATCCATGTGTTCAAGGTTTGGTACTCTTGGGAGTTGTTGGAGGTAGAGACTAGTGGAAAGTATTAGGTCACAGGAGTACCCCCCAACTCCTTCCTCTCATTTATCATTTCATGGCTCCTGTGAATTTCATAACCACACCACCCTTCTCTGTTACACGGCTTCAACAGAGCTAGTGGGCATAATCGACCATAGACAAAAGCCTCCCAAACTGTTCCCAAATCAAACTCATCAAACTTCCCTCTTCTTAAATTTATTATTTCAAGTATTTTGTCACAGTGCCCAAAGGCTAGTACGGAATCTGAGCATCACTAGAGGTTTGAAAAGGAAGCAGCTGATCCTAATTTTACTTCCAAGACTGAGATCTACTTGATTAAAAGGTAAAGATTTTAGTGACGGGACTAGGTAAGGCAGTAGCTCTGGGCCCTAGCTCTAACTTAGAATCCAGGGTCTTGTGCATAAGCTACTCCAAACTCTAACATATCACAATCTCTAAGGTCACAGGACTAGAAGCCAAGAATCTATAGTTCTTAAGCTCTCTGAGTAGCTCTAAGTTGCAACAAGAGCCATTAGGTTAATAGTTGGCCTTTGATAGCAGAAAGACTCATGGGTAAGGATCATAACCCAGTAAAATTACACTCGAACATCTTTGATAGCAACTGAGTAGTGTTGCTCCTGTCGAGTGGCATCATTTTTAATCACAGAGGAATGGATGCCACACGTTCATTCTCATGTTTACTTATAGAGTTTACTTATGGAGTAAACTCTAATTCTGTGCATATATGGGATTTCAAAGAAAAAATAACACTGTTTAAGCTAATTTTGGATCTAGATATAGACCTTCCTAACTGATGGAAAGGATTCCCTCTGTTTGACTATCAACTTTGTGAAGTTTAAAGAATACGGATTGAAAAAAGTTGGATTGGTGTGATCTTGATCCTTTGGTCTCCACCACCAACATGAAAGCACAGCTCTCAGCTCAGAGTTTATTCTTAGCCGAATATGAATGCCCCTTGGGACAGGTCTGAGTCCTGGGGCCAGGCACAGAGAGTTGCAAATGGCTAAGGAATTAAACAGGATGTTTAGAACCATGGCAGCTGTGACATACTGTACTCCCCTTGTGTAAAAGTGTGCTTCCTTGTTCTCAAGGACATCTATATAAAATCATACAAAAATGGTACTGTGCCAGAAATTCTTCTGTAACAATTTACATGATGCTCTTATTGATTATTTACTCATGGTTCCCCAATATCTTAAGCTGTCATCTTAGGGGATTCATTCTGGATATCCATTTCAGTTTCATTTGTTTTATAAAACTTTTCATGGCCTTTATGGCTTTTATCCTTTTAATCATGGATTCTTGTTACTCAAATAACACGTGTCCAACATAGAAATGGTTACATAAACTTTTATAGTCACAAAACAAAAAATTCATTAATTAAGGCATTTATGGGGAACATCTGGTAGGTGGCTTTCAGCAAAGAAGGAAAAACTCTTTAGAGATTTTTTTCACACTGTCTAATGATACTCTTAGACTTTTGGTTGGTGGACGTTAGCGATCAGTTAATATATCCCCAAGGTTTTACCTGATAGTTAAGAAAGCATTATGTCAGATATAGGAGTGGATTATTAAGGGAATTAAAGATAGCCCAAGATAATTTGGCTCTGGGCCTGCACCAACTCAACTGTCCATAACCACAGAGATCTGATCATCCATCCAGACATGTAGACTATTCGATGCAAACATGGCTTCTATGGGGCTAGTACTTCAGCTTTTAGCACCAGTCCTAGTCCCAACATTATAATCCAACGTAAGTAAAAGATTCCGAGGTAGAGGGGACTGCCAATTCCTTATTCTTCCCATCTTGTGTTGACAGTGAGGCCTATACACGCCCGTGCTCATGCATCACAAGACAGCGGGACTAGGAAGAAGACAAAAGTTTCTGAAATGAGGGACAAAAGGTAAAATTTTTCTAGTGGTTCTCAGACTTCTGCCTGCTCAGGCATCACTTGGCTGACTTCTTGGATTCTCCCTCTCAGAGGTGACCAATTACTCCTCTAAAATGAGACCTCAGACTCAGATAAGTTCTCAGCTATTATTGATGCTATAGTCCCACAAACTGAGAGACCCTGAGATTTTCCACTATCTCTTTTCATTTACTTTTCATCAAGCAATCAAGAAAAGAATGTTCTGGGCTTGCCTTTGGATCTTTCTGTACCTCCATGACCACACAAGTTTTGGAGTGGGATGAGGCAGTACTTGAAAAATGCTTCAGAAGGCTATACATCAGGCATTTTTCTAGTGGAAATAACATGCATAAACAAACTTGGTGGTTTTGAGGGAGCTCTCTGCTGGCACACTACCATCTGCAAAGGGCTCTTTGTAGCAGCCAGAGGGAGACAGGCTTGGCGGAGGGGGGGGGCTGTTCTCACTTTGCTGCCATTTTTCATCTCCACCCCCATATTTTCTCGCCACACCCTGAGCTCACTCTGTTTCTTGCCCCAGGAAATTGTCTATCATGTTATAAAGAAGAATAAGGGCATTTTAGAAATGTAAATTTATGGACGTATCCTCAATGCTGTGGGGTACTAGAAGGCAGTAAATAAATAAGAGCCTTTTCATAAACACTAGGGAATCTGAACTTATTTTAAAAGCAAGAGATTTTTCCTGGAACCAGGGGACAGTGAGTAAAGCACAAACACAAAGTCAAGTTCACTTTAGAAGACGAAGGGAAGGGAAAGGCTGGTAGGGGAGAAAGATGGAGAGACCTGGGCAAACCAGAAAATGAATAATAGAAGCTCTGAGTCGGGTCCACCGCACATAGGCAATTTTCCTCAGTCCAAACACCCTATCCTTCCAAAAGTTTAGCCAGCTCAAAACTAACCTTCTCAGAACATCCTCCACTGCTGAGCCTCATAAAGCACTTCAAAACTCATTCTACGTTTGCACAATAAAGCAAATCAAAATGACCAAAATACAGGGTTCCCACCATTTATCTGAACTTTGAATTTCCCAGGGTCTCTGGAATTTTATCTGGGCAGCTGGGTACCAATCATTGCTCCATTGCAACAGTGCTCTGCCTAGTTGGACTCAGGCACTCACTAGCCTTTATTTCTTATTTTTCAGAATGTCAACCAGCCACCTGCAATATTTACCAGAGTATTAGGGAAGATAGGAGCTGTCCTGCTTTTTATCACAGAAGTACCGTTGACAACCCTGAGTTTCATATTTAACACTTCCCCAGCCCTGCCAGCTCTAAGCCACACAGTCCACTTGGCACTCAGCTTTCTCTTGCACTGCTTTTTACATCGTTCCTGTCACATTCAAATGGCAACTTGTTCCAAATGTCAAATGCTTATAAAACTTTTGATTCACCCTGCCTCACCTTGCACCTCCAGTTGGAGCATCACCTAGAACTTACAGTGCAGACTCTTGCAGTCACAACCAAAGGCTAACTGAATCAGCTTGGTGACCCTTGCCATTAACACCTTCCAAACCTCCTGATGTGATTCCATTGTGCAGATGTTCTATTTTGCTTTTCTATTTCTGTGATGTGATAAAACACCAAGACCACAGGCAACCAGAGGAGAAAAGGTTATTTGCATGTTCTGATCACATTACATCATGAAGGGAAGTCAGGGCAGGAACTCAAGGAGGCAGGAACAGACACAGAGGAGTATGGCTTACTGATTTGTACCTCCTGGACTGCTCAGTTTGCTTTCTTATATAAACCAGGGTCACCTGCCCAGGGATGAGACCACCTGACACACAGTAGGCTGGGACTTGCCACCTCAGGTACTAATCAAGAAAATGTCCCCACAGACTTTCCTACAAGCCCTGATAGAGGCATTTTATCAAATGAGGTTCTTCTCAGAAAACTCTAGTTTGTGCCACATTGACAGAAAACCAACCAGAACAACTTCTTAGGTTGAGAGACCCTTGGGTAGAGCAGGCTTCTCAGCAGGCTGGAGGTCCTGCATCTCATCAGGATCCCAGGCAAGGAAACACTACTGTCAGGGAGAGGACCAAATTTTTGGCAAAAATCTTAAAGGAAATTTGAGTACCAGTTAGTATGACTTTGGCAATGATGGGTGGGCCATCATTAACAGAAAGGAACAGACTTTAAGCAGCACAGAGAATGCATAATAGATGCCACAGTGACACTGAACACCTTTACAGAGGGCCGATAGTTGGACATGTGTAACAGCATGTCCATAAAAGACTGTTTCAAGACTTCACAGCTTCCTCACTTTTTCACTGTGTAAAACTTGTACTATCTGAGATACAAAGATCCAAGCACTTCTCTAGTAAAATAATAAGACCTAATACTTATACTTTCTCCTTGTTTCAAAGAATTTTATCATAAGGATATTAGTCTCCTTGATTTTTAACCACTACAGTTATGTGTTCCCATCCAATAGATATCAACTTTAAACTCAGAGATGATTATAGACTCATCTACTATAGGCTACTGACAAAATATTCTACAAATAGGACCAATTGCATCAATGTTTTGATTAAATTTACATGCAATAAACATAATATAATTATAAGTCAATACTTCTCACAAATGCATGTGTATTCTGGGCTGTGATAAAATGAAGGTTTGGATATAGTAGGTTTGAGGAAGCCAAGGTGGGCCCTCAGATAACCTTGCTGGTATCTACCCAAAGGTCACCATTGTAAGGAACGCAGAGCTGCTTCACTAAGTTTAACATTTCTGATATTTCGTGGCTTCAGCTTTCTTAGCTGCACCATTCTCAATAGTCTGTTGTTTTATTAGTCACTTAACAAATATTGGCTGAGTGAATGGACTGAGAATTCCCCCATGCCACCTTAGTCATTAAATTTTTGGAAACATTCCTTGGGGTGGGGGGGGTTCCATCATTATACTTTGAACTACCTGCTTCAAAAAGCTTAGATGTGGCCTCAAGAGTTCTACCTACATTGTTTTATTCTTAAAATGATGGCCAGGTATGGTGGTACACACCTTTAATCCCAGCACTGGGTGGGGCTCAGGGGAGAGGCAAGTGGATCTCTGTAAATTTGAGGCCATCCAGGACTATATAGTGAGATTACATTTCAAAGAAAATCAAAAGAAAGGTGCTTTCTATACTAATATGTTACATGAGAAGTCTTGGTCTAGTGATTATAGAAATTAAACTTGAAAGCATGTACAAATTTTAATTTGAAAGAAAAGGGCTTGAGGACAAATTGGAATTCCAAAGAATTCAGGCTGTTCATCAACAGAGAAAACAGGACATTTTGTTAGAATTTTGGCAGGGTCCAAGTGTGCTAATCATAAGAATTTTTTTTAATTCATGGTTTAAAGAGACTTTTCCAGGTAAAAGACAAATACAGGTCCATGTACAGGTTGGGACAGTAGACATCATGGCATTATCTGGGGAACAACTGGGGGGGGGGGGTTCCTTGGTTAGGGTAAGGGAATGAAGGAACAGGTTCTATACATTATCATGGACAGAAGAGGACATAGCAGCGATAACAGGTTCCACAGATAAGCACATGAGTTCCCTTGTCTCCATGAATGTCCCTGTCACTCTTTTAATATGAACTCACTTGGAATAATCATATGCAAATAGAACATGTTGAAAGTCAGCATTGTTTCTTGATATAATTTGTCTTTTTCATCTGAACATGGGCTTAGAGAAAACTTACAATCCTTAACTTATAAAACAAGAAAAACCATGTGTATTCTGGGGAAAGGAGAGTGCATATAAGACATATCTTGAAGATAAACACTTTTTCTTGGCTTCTGTCAAGGGGGAAAAATGATCATCTTTCCAAAGATGAATCTCAGCCATGGGATACAGGCTGCTCCTACATCATAATTGAGACATCAAACATGAGAGCAGTGTTTATTTGCAGAAAGATCTCCCAGTTGGCAATGCCCTTAAGATTATCTTCTTACACTTCGCATGAGATCTAAGAGAAGAGATCTCAAAGGTCTCCACAAGAATGAAAAACATCACCGCCTCCCAACACACAGTCACTCAACTTAGCTGCACTCACTAATACAGTCTGAGTGTGTGCCCATTCTTTGTAGACAGATATTCCATTTTTCATCAATGACAAGGAGAGTAATGGTGCCTCTATAACCCTCATACAAGCCATCACTTTTCACTGTGATATCTATAATATACTTATCACATTAATAGCTCCAGTTTCCCACTGCTCTCGTGTCTTTGGTAATGACCTCCTAAGACCCTGGACTTGGCTGTACTTCTTGTTTTTGCTAATGGAAAAACGGCAACTTTGAAGCAAGCAGAAGCCTGAAAAGTCAGTTAACTTTCTCTGTGATGCTTCATTTGGAAGCCTATGAGAAATGTGCCCGGAGAACAGTTATTCCAGCAGGAGCCCACTGAGGTACGACTGCCAATGAAAATGTGTTGTACCTAGGACAGTCAACTAGACTCAACCTGTATCAGAACCAAGACATCAACTTCTAGACACAGAAGAACGGAGTTGGTTTTTTTTATCATGACTGCCTTCTTCTGTTAGAAACCACTGGGTCTATAAGATAGATCAGGGCTCTAGCTTGTTTCACATGAAACACCTAATTCAAGCTTACCACACCCTCAGGAACATGATTGTCTCGGGATTCCAATAGGTAAAGCGGAGAAGACTTGAGGCAGGAAAAGAACATTTTGAGCTAAAATCATCTAAATGTTCTGAAATCTTGTAGATCCCAGCATGAAGAAGCCCATCCTCTAAGAGCTGAATAAACAGCAGCTATAGATAGAATCAATATAAACACACCTGCCTGCTCCTTGGCACTTAAAGCCTTTTGTTTTGTATTTCATTCAAACATGGGAAGAAGCTGTCAGCGGGACGCCTGAAAGTTGCTGGATCTTTAATCAAACAAACGATAAGGAAAATCTGTCAGTCTTACCAAACAATGATGTCTACAGCCATTTATTGTTGGAAAGAAAATACAATATTTGATTTGAGTTTATATTGTAGAGAAGGGAAGGAAAGGGCCTTTTAATCAAAATGTTAGAATAGGAAAGCTGTATTCTAGTATAATACGAAGTAAATTTTCCACATACCACTCACCTCCCAGTAGAGCCATGCCTAACTCTACAGCTTTGGTTTTACTTTTCTGTTAGAGAAGCTAGAAGACAGTTTACTGATTCTCAAAGCTAACTCTACTACCCTATAACTGTATGAACTCCACTTAAATACTCAATGGTGTACAGCAGGGCCAATTGGATGGCTCTTCAGGTAAAGGCACTTGCTACCAAGATTAATGGCTTTAGTCCAAACTCTAACATCCGGTGCAATTGGGATTTACTGGTATTTACCAGTAGAGACATTTAAAAGTTTGAGAGCCCCATCTCAGATTTGCTATCAGTTTCAAACTTTCTTCAGGTAATAATCGTCTCTTGCTTGGTTTGAGAATAATTCCTCTAACATGATCCTCCCAAGTTCCACGAGTGACTTCAATGTAAACTCACCTACTATGGTCTCGTTTAAATAAAATGGAGAGAGAGAGAGAGAGAGAGAGAGAGAGAGAGAGAGAGAGAGAGA
>NW_021604587.1:10152016-10157678 GCF_004785775.1 Grammomys surdaster
AGAGAGGGAGGGAAGGAGAGAGACAGAGAGAGAGAGACAGAGAGAGACAGAGAGAGCAATGACGGGGTCTTCTCCCTTCAATTATTAAGTAGAAAATATTTGAAGTCCATTTAAAGCAAATACTCAACTGTCTTCCTATTTTATGTGTTAGCTACTAAGTTTAAGAAAAGAATTTAATCTACGTTTAGATATTTTTAATCTAGATATAGATTAAAAAGAATTTAATCTATATCTTGATTTGTGGGTTCTATCTCTGGGGGGGTCTAGGTGATGCGATGATTGACTGGGGTCTTGCTTCAGGCATACTTGACTAACTAATCTTGCTTCATTCAAAGGAGGGATAGCTCTTGACCTCTTGGCCACAAGCTTGACTAACTGTCTTTTTGCAAGCTGGGGAGGGTCCTTTTCCAGTAACCGACTTGCTCAGTTCTGAGAAGTAGAAACTCAGGCCTGCTCTCCTGAACTGCTAGTTTGCAGCCTGTCATGGAGACAGCCTGGCTCAGGCCAGTTCACTCCTTTCAGGCTCAGTATGTTTCTGAATCTGGTTTTGTTTTTGTTGTTGTTTGTTTTTTTCCTTCCATCTACTCATCCCTGAATAAACTCTGGACTCTTTATTTTCATTTATCTTTCAACTCTTGCCACAACCCTGACACTTTTCAAATACTCCCATCTAAGATGGATGATCTGCCTCTTTGGCTAACATCTCTACTGCTTAACTCGGATCTACTGTGGGCCGAAAAATAGTTTGAGTGGAAAGAAGGTTGGAAGGAGAACTTTCTCAGTTGTCTCAATGATTTCATTAAGGTCCTCCTTCCTCGAAGGCTAGTAACACAAAAATATATGTTTAATCCCGCCCAGACATGAGGCTCACAAAAGGCTTTCAGGAAGACTTATGACAATATTTGATAGACTATGAGTACTGCATTGATATGAAAGAGTAACTAAAATTTAAACTCTAGCTCTATTGGGACAGAACTTTGTGTCAGGCACATGAGTGACTCTGCACACCTCCTCTATGAGGCAGTGGAAGAACTGGACAAAGAGCAGAGATGGAAGAATTCTTTCTCCAAAGAAAGTACTTTGTGAATAATTTCAGGAGACAGAAAAGTCCCTGTTAGGACTGGCTGTTACTGTTAAATGGGCTCTGAATATAGGCCTTAAGCTGTAATATAGTTCTCAAGTGGCTCTGAGCTGTGGGGAGAGCTGGGCAGGTGTGGGGTGACAAAAGGGAAAGGCATCTGGTACAGGAGAAATGTATCTATCACAAAACCCAAATAAATAAGATATTGTATTTATTTTCATACAATGTGCTCTTTGTGCCCAACAATCAGTTGCACACCCCTTTTTTTCTATCAAAATACAGTTATCTTTAGCATTATTTTTTTAGAGGCTACAAAGTACATGTTGAAAACCCCTTTATGTGAATTCCTTGGAACCAGAAGAGTTTCATATTTTGAAACATTTGTATATACATAATGAGAAGTCATGAGGATGGGACCCATGTTGGAAGAAAAAAAGATGCCATGATTCATGCAGTAGTCATATGGTCTGAAGATAATTTTATATAATATCATTCTTGTGCTTATGATTTGATGGAGACTTACCACATGAGATCAGGTATGGAATTTTCCACTCTGTATTTTGGATCACTTGAGATTTCAGATTTCCAAATTAGGCTTGCTAAACTATCATTTCCACATCCTCTTTACAGAGATACAGAGCTGCAATCTAAACACTCAGACAGATCTCACACCAACTCTCATTTATTTTCTTTAAGCATATTTCGGGAAATGTAGTTCTCAGCCAGAAGTGGTAGCAGTAGCCACTTTGCTGTCATAACTCAAATCACTCACACATCTGATATCATAGATAGGAATAAGCAGGTAATACAATCGTTATATGCAGCCTGGGCTCTTCTTCAATGGGAAGGAATATATTATTAGTAGGCAGCCAGACTTCAGTAAACACACTATCAGTTGCTGTTAAGTTAGTACTTCCCCAATCACACTGTAGGACAAGTATTCAACTATAAGTGGCTTACAGGGTAGGGGGCTATGATCTCAGGAAATACTAATTGTGACATGGAGTGGAGAGCAGGGACTACGAGTCACAGTTAAGAGAGACAGTGAATAAAGGGTTATTGGGTCACTGGGTTATTGTGTGCACTACTGGTTCACTTTGCTGGTGACTCTGAGAACATGTAGGTAACTCCTCAATTTTCTCCTTCTTTTTAATAATTAACCCCCACTAGTTATTGTTTAGAGGATGCTCTGAGAGGAATTGATTCTCAAGCACTCTCTGCCTGCTGTAGGCAGAGCCAGGCAGAGTGATGCAGAAACAGCACACTCTGAAATGGTATGGGTGGAAGAGTGGCAGTAAAGTGTGACAGCCTACAATTGAGCAGAGTGGACAAGTTATATCCTGCTCTGTATGGTCCAGCTAGTCTCCCCCAGTCATCTTTCATCTCTGAAACTAGAAGGAGACTTTTATAAAGCTCTGTCCAGGTTATGGTTCATACTCCAGGATGAGAATGCACTGTGACAGTTATTCATGTGCAATAAAATGTGTAGATTTGAAACTTCTGCTTCCAGTCCTTGTGGAACTAAATTTTCTCTCTCACCTGACTTGCCTAAAAACAAACAATGGACAAAATATATTAACCAATGCTTACTAATGTATACTCCTTTTTATAGCTGTGTAGTGTTCAATCAAATGAATGTAATGTTATTCACTTACTTACCAGCATAAGAAAACCATTGCAGTGGTTTTGAGTAAAGTTGCTTTGAATATTCATACACACATATTGTGAGGGCCAATTTTCATATATCTTGGGGTACATACATAGAAATAAAAGGATGGATCATATAGTAAGTATATATTTAGCATTAAATAATCTGCCAAACATTACTAAATTATCCCTTTTCACATTCTTGTCAGCTGACACAATGACTCCGTATCAATATGCAGTAGTCTCTTAGTGTGGGTTTACAATGCATTTCTCTTGTGACTGGCAACATCAAGTATCCTTTTTTGTCGTTATTGGCCATTCATGAACATTTTTATAATGTGCTTATGAAAATACCACTTAATTCAACACGTTCTTTTCTTCCATTCAGCTACACATGTTCTTCCTAAACTCTAGATAGAACTCCAATAGGAAATATGTTATGTGAGTGCTCTCTCCCTGTTTGTTGCTTGTGCCTTCATTCTCTTGGTGGCTTCTTTCAATGGATAAGGGGCTTTGAGTTTGTTTCTTAATCATCACAATTTAATTTTACTCTTGGGGGAGAATTGTATTTGCTAGAAAAGTTTGCTATTGTTTTGGTAGTTTAGAAATCAGTAGCCCTAGAGGTTCATTGTCTTGCTCACAGCCACAGCAAGCTGGTGACAAGTCAGCATGAAAACTTTATTTTTATGAGTCTAGGTCTGCTCAGAACCTGAGTGTGTCAATTCAGGAGCAATTTTGGGGCTTACTCTTTTGAGTGACACCTAGGAAAGACCTGTGTTGTGTGGTAATACATGCCCTGGCAGATGGAGGGTTTCAAGGCTCTAGTTATAAATCTGTATTCCAGCTGCACTTGCATCTTCCCACCCACGAAGGAAGATGTGGTGAAGAACGGGAGTACAGCAGTCTCAAATTCCTTCAAGCTGAACGCTATTTATTAAACCTGGCAGAGGATGGCAGAGCAAGGTCGCCTGCCCTCTCATCTTCTCTGACCTCCCATCAACTTCTATTCCCTTCTTGGACTTTTTTTAAAAAATCACATTTTAATGCTATCCATAATTCATGAAAAGAAATGCTAAAATCAAAACATATTACTACTGGCTTACAAATTCTGGTGCTACTATTAATTATTAACAGCTCCTAAAGGAAGGCAGAAGTAATCCCAAAGGTGAGAAAGAGAAAAAGCCCCGTCGACACACACGCATGGGCATGAGCATATGAGCGCATATGCATATACCCAGAAAGTTGATTGGAATCCTTTGTACAAAATGTTTCTGATTATTATGCATGTTTAATAAAAAATTATTCCCTTTACCCAAGAAACAGTGGTTTAGCTAAAACCGTGGACTGAGCAGATGATGATGAAGGACCTTCACAGATAAAAAGCTGATGTCCAAGGTGAAGGCTGCTCTGGGTTCACAGATACAGAAAGGCAAAGAGCCTGTTCTGTCTTCTAAATGGCAGGGCTTCCTTGTTTTCTAAGTTTGCTTTTAATGGATAGATAATAGTCATATATGCTTATGGGTGCAGTTTGATGTTTCTTCACACATATACATTGTGGAATGACCAAGTCATGCTACTTGGTGTATCCATTACCTCAACAATGTATCATTTTGTTGCAGAGAGATCAACCAAAGTCTTTTCTTTTGGTAATTTTGATATATAGTATAGATTATTACTATTAGCTATAGTCACCAGTGCTTTCCTATAGAGAGATGGAGCTTATCCCAATGTCTAACTGACACTATGAATTCATTGCTCAGTCTCTCCCCTTTCTTTCTCCAATCTGTTTCAGAGCCTCTAGTCTCTGGTAATGACTATTCTATTACCAATTTCTATAAGTCCATTTTTCTCAGACAAGTGGTCACCACTGAACTATATCCCTGATTCAAGTCCCACTATTTTTAGATTCCACAAGAGGCTGTACACTTGTATTAATGTCCTTTTAGGGTCAAAGCCTGTCCCTCTAGCAGTTCCAGCAAGCACAACTTAGCTGCCCATCCCCAAAATTTCCATTTAAAGAAACAAGCAATAGAGAAAAGCAATGAAAAGAGGCTAACTCAAAGTGGCCACATTGAGAAGAGAAACAAATAAAGGGATACAGTGACCCTTACATGTATCATCCATTTTCCAATACTGATGTGGTGCTGAGTTTGAATAGAAGAGAAGTATAACCCAACAGTCTTGGTCAACGTGTGGCCCTGCTCGTCACTGAGGGTTTTTTGTCTTTGCTCAGGTCTTTCTTACAAGACGGTCCCATAAGTGGTCAGAGCTATGTGAAATCTTTTCTTGAGAGACAAGTTCCTCGTCTAGCCAGCACCTGAGCATCAGTCTTTCTCTTCTTCTAGCATGAGATTCCTAGGGAAATGTTTTAGTTCTTTGGCTCCATTTTTTCCAATAGTCTGATGGATATAGGTACTTATATCTCTCTAGATTTAAAACTATAAAACTGCTAGAAGACATCAGGGACAGCTCCTTGACCATGGACTAGGAGTGAAGTCTATGGATATGATCCCAAAAGTACAGATAGCAAAAACAAACAAACATGACTACAGCAAATGCAAATGCTTTTGTAAAGACAAACAACACCAACAAAGATGATGTAACCCAAAGATTGGGAGAAAATGTCTATAAATTATATATCTGAATTGATATCCAAAATATACAAGGAGGCTGAGGTGTTCTAGGCCAGTCTGGGTTCTATACCAGAGTTGAGATAAATCTGGGCTAACACACACACACACACACACACACACACACACACACACACTAAACTAAAACAAACTAAGTAAAGCTAAAACAAACAAACAAACAAAAATACCCAAACAAACAAAAAAATAAAATGACAAGAATGAACATACTAGAGATAATACACAAATGGGCTGGAGAGATGATACAGCACTTTAGACATCTGTTGCTCTTGTAGAAGGCACAAGT
>NW_021604587.1:10158078-10218749 GCF_004785775.1 Grammomys surdaster
TCTCTCTCTCTCTCTCTCTCTCTCTCTCTCTCTCTCTCTCCTTTTCTTCACTTCCCTCATCCACAGGCTTCCCAACAGGACCTTAGTTTTCTTAGGCAGCAGACACAGATGTAAAAAGTTTCTGGCAGCTCAGCTATTTAGCTATACTGTAGTACAATCGTCTGTCTTCCCTTTAAAAACCCATGCAAGAAGCCAAAGAGCTGACTCAGCAGTTAGGAGCACTGGCTGTTCTTCCACAGGACCCACTTTCAATTCCCAACACCCACCCCACAGTTTACAACAGTTTGTATCTCCAGTTCCAGTAAAACCTAAAGCCCTCTTCTGGCCTCCAATACCACAAGGCGTACACGGGGATCACATACAAGATACATGCAGACAAAACACTCATACACATAAAACCAAAATACAAACAAGAAAACCAAGCAGCATTAGTTCCTTCTCTTCAGTGCATATATTTTGATTGTGGAAAATACTACACACAAACATACAATATATCCTTCTTTTTGTTATTTTGTCTTTTTTGTTTTTCAGAGCTGAGGACCAAACTCAGAACCTTGCGCTTGCTAGGCAAGCGCTCTACCACTAAGCTAAATCCCCAACTCCATAATATATCCTTCTTATAAATGTTATGCAGTTAACAGTTTAAGAAGAGAGACCAATCAGAACTATTAACAGAGGAATAAATGTTCTCAAGCATTCGTTTGGGACAAAGTGCCCAAGGTCCAGTAGGGAGTTCTGGCATTAGGGAGGAGATGTTTACACTCTGAGGGAGGTGGGATGCCTTCGCTGGGATTTGGACTCCAGTGAGCCCTACAGTAATTTCAAGATGGATCGTGCCTTCTATTTTTGGATTCACACTGGGAAGCCAATTAAATTAAAAAGCTATTCATTTCCCTATATTTGTCTCCAGGCTGCTCAAATAGAAATGCAAACGACTCCTATTGAGTGAGTTTTCTGCCTCAAAGAGAATGAGACTCAAACACCAAGCCCTGTGTGTGTCTCAGAGTCCAATTTGCCTAGAGGGAGAGAAGCACAAACCCCCAATTTAGGGCTAATTATTGGTTTCTTTAGCAAGTCATCCTAAATGCAGGCACAGTCATGTTCTCTGGCCTCCCCAGTTTGGAATGGTTGCAGAAATTGGGTCCACATTTACATAACTGGACACAACTAAGGAAGAGATGTTCATTTTCCCCCAGCACAACTCAGAAGAATCAAGAAATGACTGGCCGTAATTACAACAAACACAGTTTCCAGTCTCTACAGAATATGACCTGATACAGATGAGAGTTGCCTGTAATCCCAAACATCTATGTTCTCAGGTTCTACAAAATCGAGATACTCTATGTTCCTAACAATTCAAAATGAAGTATCTGGAGTAGGATGCGCTAACCAGACTGGCCTCATTCACAGTGTGTGGAGAAGGATGACCAGATTACAAAGACTTAAGGTCCAGTTAACTTAACCAGCTAGGACCTGCTCTGTAGCAGTAGATGGACTCTACCTTCCTGAGATACTAAGGGCTCCTAAGAACAGGCTCTTGGAAGTCACTGATTAGTAGACCCTGGGGAACTGACTTTTTATTTCTACTAAGAGTAGAAATGTTCTTTCAAAACTGAATTGACTGGTAGCTTATCCAGAGAACAATTTAAAGCAGCTAGCTTTCAGGGTTTGTATTTTTTTTTCCTGAAAATATGGCCTGTAGGGTATAAGGAGATTGTCTTCTACCAGTCCTTGTATGAAAATGATTTCAGTAGCTTATAGTCTATAAAATAACAGCCTACAACCTGCCATTTGTAGATCACTTTGTGTACCTGGCAAGCACAAATTGAAACTTGCCCATCACCACTGGCAGATGAAACGATTTGTTGCCTCTAATGGCAAGGCCACAGAGTCTTAAGCATGGGGAAGATGTGACTTGTGACAGCCTCAGTAGCCTTCATTATGGCTAAGGGAGACTTATGGAGCAGGCTATAATAAGCAGAACAAAATTTGAGACAACAAACAAATGTGTCCATATTTATGAAAGTCTGAAACTATTTCCCAGGAAAGAAGCCATTTGGTGAAAATTGAAAATCACTTGACTTTATCTTCACTTTCATGAAAAATATCCCCATCTGAGGCCTGCTTAGCTGCTTGTAGAAATCCACATCTATCTACAAGTGATTGGAGGGAATGCAGAAAAGGAGAGAGAGAGAGAGAGAGAGAGAGAGAGAGAGAGAGAGAGAGAGAGATTTGTATAGAAAAGCCCAAGATCTAAAGAACAGTGTATTTTATTAATCTGCCTTCCAAATCACAAAATGTTCTCTTTATTTTTTTCCTCTTTTTTTTTTTTTAAATAGAACAAACATAAACCTGATGCCTAATCTTCTATTAGGGAAAAGCTCTGAAATGGATTTTGGTTTTCGGCAAATGATGAAAATAGCAAGTTTGATCAAGATGAATGGGCAATTGTTTCATTTCTACTATCTTCTAAAAAAAATCATCAAGCCATTAAAAGAAGGAAGCATGTACCAGAAAGCATAGTCTACTTATGATACCCCGAACCTGTAAACCATTTATTATAAACCAACTAAATTATCATCAGGAATAGAATAAATTACAGTGTGTTCACCTGAAGGATGGACTACTAGGCAACAAGGGAAACCTCCAACTCCAACTGTATGCATGAGCATTAAATAACCCCACAGCATACTGTTTAACAGGAGAACCCAGCCACAACGGAGTCATCTTTATATTTGTAGGACACTGGGGCCAGTGCCAGAGTCCTCAAAAATATTAAGCTCTCAGGCTTGCATAATTAAATAAGTACAGATTATTGCATTTTAAGTTCCCAAAGGCATTGATTCTATGTCTATATGGATCTTAGAATAAGCTGATAGAGAAACTGAGGTTAAAGAATCTTGGGACAACTTTAATGCATAACCTTCTACATTTCTTCTAATGACATTCCATCTGCTGGATCAGCACATTATTGTGACTCAAAAAAAAATTCCCCCAGAGAAACAACAATAAATCCTCATTTACTGATCATATCCCTGGAGCCAGCTGTTGTGATATGGGCAAATGTTGGGCTCTCAAGGCTTGTTTTCTCACCTGGTATCAGGTAAGCTTCTAGTGACACAAGTTATGTTAACTTGGTATGACTGGACATTTTGGTTATCTAGCCC
Source organism: Grammomys surdaster (assembly GCF_004785775.1). Lineage (NCBI taxonomy): Eukaryota > Metazoa > Chordata > Mammalia > Rodentia > Muridae > Grammomys > Grammomys surdaster. The sequence continues at coordinate 10,161,246 of NW_021604587.1, forward strand.
CTGGTATTCATACTCCTGTGTAGTACCTCTAAGTCCAAAACTAGGTCTTCCCTGTGTTTCTAATACAATATTTCTTTTAAAAAAATACTTTTTTCTTTTATTGAACATAGAATTTTTTTTCACAGAATATATTCTGAATACTGTTTCCCTGTCTTCTACCCCTTTGAGTTCCTCTCTATCCTCCCCACCCATCCAATCTACCACCATTCTGTTTCTCATTAGAATATGAACATGCTTCTAAAGGGTAATAATATAATACAGAATAATAAAAAGAAAGCTAACCCATTGGATAGGACAAAACAAATAAGCAGAAAGAAAAGAGCCCCCCCAAAAGGTACAAGAAACAAATATAGATACAGAAAAAACTCACTCATTTGCACCCTCAGGAATCCAATAAAAACACTAAACTGGAAGCTATAATAACACACAAAAATCTTGTAGGGTAAAAGGATATATATTTCAATTTGTTGGGGTTGTTTTATCGTTTAATATTTTTATTATGGATATTTTCTCCACATATTCTGGTTCAAAGTTTTTCTAAATATAGTAATCTTGGCTGCTGTCTGTGGTCTCTTAAAGTTTATGGAACATGTGCGCAGGCCTTCTGGATTTAGCATCTCCTTTTAGAAGTCAGATGTCATTCTAATAGGTGTGACTTTAAATGTTAACTTGTTTAGTTTCCTTGCAGCCTTATATTTTTCACTTGTTCTATATGTTTAGTATTTTGATTATTATGTCCTGTGAGATTTTTTTTGATTTATTATATTTGGTGTTCTATATGTCTCTTGTACCTTTATAGGCATCTCTTTATTTAAGTTAGGGAAATTTTCTTCTATGATTTTGTTGAAAGTATTTTCAGTGCCTTTGACCCAGGCTTCTTTTTCTTCCTCTCTTCTTATTATTCTTAGATTTGTTGTTTTCATGGAGTCCTGGATTTCCTAGATGTTTTGTACCAGATTTTTTTCTTTCTTTTGTTTTTAAGATGTAGCATTTCTATGTCTTCTATTTTATCTTCAATCCTGATACTCTGACTTTCTAAAATTTTCATTTTCCAGATTTCCCTCAATTTGGGTTTTCTTTTTGATTCTTTTCAGGTCTTGAATGGTTTTACTTCCTTTCTTTGTACTTTCATAGAGTTCTTTAAGGGACTCATTCATTTCCTCTTTAAGGACTTCTATCCTATTCATAAAGGATATTTGAAAGTCTTTTTTCCTGTATTTCAGCTATGTTGCAATTCTCAGGACCTACTATGTGGTAGGGTTGCTGGGCTTTCACGGTAACATATTGTCCTGGCAGTTACTGATTGTGTTTTTATACCTGCATCTGGGCATCTGGGTTTGGGATGGTTATAATTCTAGGTGATGATATCTAGTCTTGTCTTTGCTAGGTGAGTGATTTGTTCCTTGGTTTCTATTGCCCTCTCTGTTTCTTAGGATGATGATAGCTGTGAGTTGACTGGTAGACAATTCTGCAGGGTTCCTGCTAGGTGTGGTTATTGGGGGTCCCAAGTAAGATGTATTTCAGGTACTGGGACCTGACATTTGGAAATGGGGAAGGTTGGGGAGGTAATGGGGTCCACTAGAATTGGGAAAGCAGTGTGTTCCACCAGGATGTATTTAGTTTGCTGGGAATTGGGGCACAAAGTGAGGATAATCTGTGGGAATAAACACTCGGCGCCTGCCTCAGCCTGTGCAGCGGAGACCCGTGGGCTTTTATGCTACGAGAAGTCTGTGGATTTCTAAGAAGTTTATTGTTCATGGTGTGGTAGTTGGATCTGGCTGCATGCCCTTCCCCCCCCCCAAAAAAGCCAGGGGGAGCTGGCTTAAATAAGGAGGGGGAAAGAGGGGCTGGGAAAAGGAATAACTTAATTAGCTACGCCCTCCACCACCCCCCCTTTTTAGGAAACTCATGAATATGGAAATCTCTGTTAGTCACGCCCTCTACCTGTAGGTGTGACGCAAACTTCTCTGGGAGAAGCTACTCTGAGCCAGAAGTGTCTGCAAGGTGCAGGTTAATGGAGATGTAGGCCACATGTGGGAGTCTGGAATCCGGGGGCATGGGGAGATACATGCCGTCCCTCACAAGACAATTGTCCACCTGTTGGGTCTCCGTCTATCTCAAACCCAGTGCTCTACGGGGGAAACCAAATTATCCCTTTGCAGCCCCACAATAATCCATAGCAGGCAGTCTACCAAAGAGCTGGGGATAAGACTGGGGCTTGAGTGAAGATCTGAAGCTTGCACACCTGCTGGGCTGGCCTACTTCCTTCTCTGGTAGGTTTGGATGGTGGTTTTTAGGGATTGCCTGCTGGAATCTGGGGTCTGGGATAACAGGATACGTTTTTAGGAAGATTGGAGAAGCAGATCTGCATGATCCACTGGAGGTGGGGACAAGGAAAGGGGAAGTGAGCAGGTGGCCTGCCTCAGCATTAGGGATGGGGCAGAGGAACTGGATATGGAAAGAAGGAAGGAAGGGAGGGAGGGAGGGAGCCAGGGAGGGAGGGAGGGAGGGAGGGAGGGAAGGAAGGGTGAAAATCTGTGGGTAGCCTACCTGTTTCCCAGGACCACAAGTTCTTTTGGGAATGCCTATTAGTATTGGGGGCTGGGATAATGTGAGGATACTTCAATAAATAGATTTGATCTAAGACTTACTCACAAAAGACATTGCAGCTTCTTCTCAGCCATGCAAGAAGATATGTATGGCAAGGAATGAATTCTAACCTCCAGGGACAACATGGCAGACAACCGAGTAAGCCAGGCTATAAGTAGATCCTCTAGTATCAGTCGAGCTCTGAGTTACAACTCTCAGAACCAATCAGCTAAGCTGTTGTTAAATTCCTCCAACAAACTGGGTAAGGTAGTGTCTTAGTTGAGGTTTTATTGCTGCGAAGAGACCAAGGCAACTCTTATAAAAGAAACCATTTAATTGGGGCAGGCTTACAGATACAGAAGTTCAGTCCATTATCATCATGGTGGGAAACATGGCAGCATGCAGGCAAACATAGTGCTGTTGGAGCTGAATGTTTTCTACACCTTGATCTGAAGGCAGTCAGGAGAAGATTGTCTTCCACAGGCAGTCAGGAGGAACTCCTAGATCACAGTGGCCAGACTTGGGCATGACCTCAAAGTCCTGCCTTCATAGTGACACACTTCCTCTAACAAGGCTACACCTCCTCCTATAAAATCACACCTCTAAAAAGTGCAACTTCCCATGGGCCAAGCATATTAAAATCACTAGAGGTAGTAAACACATTTTTCTTGCTTTTCTGTTAAGTAGGTTTGGGGGTTTTGCTGTTGTTATTCTTGTTTGCTTATTTGTTGCCTTGCTTGCTTGCTTTTTAACTTTATGTTGCTAAGTTTTGGGATAATTTCACATGTTATTATAAGTAACTCATATCCTAGATTGCATATGTTATAGCTATCACTATTCAGTAGTCTACCTAGATTTATTTATAGTGTGATATCAGAGCTATAAGGGGACAAGGGAAGGCCCAAGCTACTTTTTAAATTTTCATTGCACCTTATTTTCTTTTTGACCAGAGCACACCAGATAACTCAGCCTACATTTATGGGTTAGGGTACATTAATTCATTTACTGTACGACGACAATTTATGTGGCAAGCTTGATGGATGTGAAATTTGCCCACAAATCCAAGGACGCTGTATTATTTTAAAAGATGGTGTCTATGCCTCTCCTCTTCCAAATGGGCTGAACATAGTGACTCAGTTCCAATGATTGAAATATGAAACATTTGATGTTATGTGACTGACTACCTGTGCTTTGTCATGAAAAGGGAAGCGTTTGCCTGATTCTTTGTGTCTATGGCTTCTTGTTGGCTTTTTACAATCACTTGTCGCTAGAAAGGTCTATGTGGAGACGAAGTTGGCAGCCATGTTGGATGTGGGTTCTCCAGTTCCAATGAACCCTTCAGACAGATGCTTCTTTCCCAGATTTTTACCTAAACTCCTGAGCTAAACCACTACCGAATCTTGCTCATCCACAGAAACTGCAAGAAGTTGTTTTATTGTTGCTGTAAGACACTAAGTTATGGGGTAATTTCTTATACAGCAATCTGCAAGTGCAAAAAGGGGTGACACAGCTGTTTCAGTTTGCTTTGTCCTTCAACCCACAGGCTTGAGATCCTCATTCTTATGGTTCTAGATATTAGGACCTCTTGTAGCTACTCTAAGCAGAAAAGAAATGGAGCTGGAGCTTTAAAAAACCTTTCAGTTAAGGCCACAGCATCAGTTCCAAGATGTGCTAAGTCTACAACACTGCCCAAAGAACAAGCTACCTCTGCTCCAGACAGGACCTCATGCCCACTAGAGCTGGATCAAGATACCTCAGCACACACTAACGTAAGTTGGTAACCAGACACTAGAACCTCCAGTGGTAATACCATGGGAAGCTGGCACCTTCACATTCCCTCCACTCAACAGTGGCTTCTGTGAAGCAACACCTTTTTCATGCTGGTCTCAAAAGTCTACCAAAGCTGAAATTATTTGAAGGGATCCATCTGCAAAAGAGGTTATGGTTATGAGTTATGCTCATTTCTCCTTTTCATACAAAACCATTGTTGTATTAGTTCAATACAGGTGGGAATCATTTATGTGTCTTTCTATTTCCTGAACTTTAAATTGTTTTTCTGGTTAAGGTTCAACTTCAGAGTCATTGCCAACAAATTACTAATGATGGCTTTGAGTGCCAGGTAAAGACCAGCTCTGGGGTTGCACCTGATCAGTCTATGGAAATATGGAAGCAAGTTATGAAAATGTCACAGGTGCTGCCTGGTTGTGCCAAATGATGGAGACCTGCAAAATTAAACAACCTTGGTGTCTATGTTTTCTCCTTTCCTCTCATGACCTTAGAAAAATGTATAGGTTAAAACTGTTCCTGTGGAATGAACTGTCATCATCCCCTTCACTGAAATGTCATGTAAGGCAGTGTATACACTCTTTGTATTATTCCCATCCTAGGTAAAACTTAGGTACATAAAACAGCCATTCTGGCAGCAAATGTCAAGCTGTTCCCACTCAAATTTTGCTCAAAATGCCCCTTTCCTTCAAGATTAACCTCAAATATACCCCAGGGCCCTCCACTGTGTGAGTGATTTCTTCTGCTCATCTACCACCCATAAGGTGCTAGCCTATCACTACTCCTCGTTGCCAGGTCTTACTATCCATTCATTAGGAATACCAAAGTTCAAATCCACCAGCCATGCTCCGGCTGCCAGTTGACTTTTCTGGGCAAGGTTGAGCAGGGAGGAGAAAAGGGTAGGGGATTATGAGGTACTGGGAGCTGTGGGAGATGGCACCTTCTGTGGTACCTGCTCTTACATACCTTACCCCCTGGTATTATCTCCATATAGATAATCAGGAAAAACAAAAACAAAAAACAAAAAACTAGCCAGACTGTAAATTACCTTTTTCTTGAAATTTCTCAAAAAAAAAAGATTCAATTCATCCCTTTCTAATACATTGTGTCTTTAGATGCTTGCCTTTTGTCTCCTGTCTCCTTGTCATTCCACAATCAGTTCAGATCTATATCCCTCTCCTTCTCCTCCCTCCCCTCCCACTCTCCTGTGCCAGGTAAGAAAGGTAGGGTTTGATTCTTTTGGTTCCATTATCCTCCCAGTGTCCTGGTACACTCCCTTTTCCTTTTAGACTTAGAATTGCCCAGTGGGAAAGAAGAGAGGACATCCCTCCATATTAACTATGCTTGATAATTATGGCCACTTCATAACTAGGGGTGATCCTTTATTCTATTTCAAGGAAATGGAGCAGGCTAGTTATCAACAGAATTCTAATGTTTCCTGATTAAGAAAATAGGATTTGTCTAAAGACTACCTTGACATTCAGTTAATGTATGTATGTATGTATGTATGTATGTATGTATGTATGTGTTAAGGGTAATATTTTAAGCAGCAGCACCTGATCTGTCTTGTTATGGGGCCACCATGCTTTCCACTAGGCAAGGCCTGGGGCCATGAGCAATAGCGTGTTCTCACCACTGCTGTGGCTCAGGCCAGACAGAAGCACCAGCTCTGCCATCCACGAGACACCATCGTGGGAGATGGCTCTACCAGTACCCGGTAGAAATGAAACTCCAATGCTTAAAGATTATCCAATAGCTTTATATATTTGGTAATGCTCAATTAACAAGATGCCCACACATTAGAGGTATTTCCCAGTATCTAACCTTAAGAAATAAATAATTATCCAGGACCGTCCTGGACCTGTGGTTTTCCATGGCTCCTACATCTCTGCTCCTTCTAGTTCCTCCTCTTCCTCTCTTTACTCCTCCCACATTAGCTCCTCCCAAATTACCACGTTTCTTGTAAATTGTAGTGGGAGAAATATTCTGCTACATGTATGTAAGTATGTATGTATGTATGTGTATGCATTTTGACCTAGAATATGTAATATTTACACAATGTTTGGAATGTTTTCTCCAGAGTCTAATACCTCCTAACAAGAATGAGGATTGTTACATTGTGCTTTTCACAACTAAGAGTCTGGGTTTTATAGATAGCCATCATTACCTATTTTACTCGTTTACTTATTTATCTAATGGGTACTACATTCTCCTCAATATTTGAAATGTTTCTTGGGAGGGGAATATTTTTAAGAAAATCAAAGCACTGGAAGCTAAGAAAGAAAGCTTATGATCATAATTTTGAGAATATTAAAGAGCAATCAGATGTCTTTGACAATCCTCCACTGACTTTACTGCTCTGTAGAAAAGCTTGTAACTCCTCATGCTGAGAGTCAGCTCTGAGCCAGGCCTTGTGACTGCTAATTGTACACAGCATTAATGGAGAATGTAGATGGCACTAGTTTCCCAACCTGCAACTCTGCTTCATAATCCCTGCTTTACCAGCTGGGACTCTGATGGGGCGTTTTACAGCAGAGCCTTTGCTACTCTCGTGAAACATTATAATCACATAAAATGTTATGTTGTACCATTGATTGTAAGTAGTGTGGAGCCTTCCAGTGGCATCTGTGCCTTAATCACCTCTTTTCATCACTTCACTGCCCATTGAGGAGTCCTTAGAAGGCTTCCCTCCACATGAATAGGGGTGTGGCATTTAATCAGCCACACCTGGTGAAAACACCCTCATTTGCAATTCCAGTTGAACAACTCATCTAGTGTAGCATTGGGAAATTCTCACCACTTCCCTCTCCTCATATTTATTCAACAAGGAGCTAACATTTTCTTGGTCTTGTTTCAGCATTTCATCCATTTATATATGGGGCTTGCCTGGACAACCTGCTATGGATGCTCTGACCAACTTCCTGATATACCAGTGAAACGTTGAGTCAGTGGAATATGCTTGTTAACTTCATCTACTGAGTGCGTTCTACCAAGGAAGACCAGAGTGCCAGGAGATCTGCCCCAGTTTCCAACCTAAAAGAAAGATTAAGAATGTATCTGGACCAAAATGTGTAATCTTAGAGCTAAATCTTGTTCCTCCCTCGCATTCCACGCTGCTTGCTTTTTCAGTGAACATCAGAGCCTATTGCCATGGTTCAGGATCTGAAGTAGACCAATACCTGGATCCACCCAGTTTCCCAATGAACAGAGCACACAGCATAGAACTAGTCAACCAATCTGTGTCGCAGTGATGAACAAAGCCTGCTTTGAATCAGCACCAGTGTCTGCAGAAAATTAAAAAATGGACCCTTTCAAAGGCATGAGCTAATGCTGCTGAGGTCAGAGACAACTTCTACTCATCTCTGCCCTTTACCAACAGGGTTGGCATTGTGCCCTTTGTAAGGTCCCTCAAAAAGCCAGCAAGATGAGAGTATATCAGACATGGGTAAGTGCTACATATACACTGTGGGTCTACCAACACACCCCCAGATAGAAATTACATCTCTGTTGTAACCAGGTACTCATAATTCACCATAACCCATCTTGTCCTTATGCACATTCTTCTGATTAGCAAATAAAATACACAAAAGTCAACCAACTTGAGGAAGAGGGAAGGGTGTCTCCCTCTCTACATTGGTTTTCCTTCAGACCCTCAAAAGCTCCACTGCCACATTGTACCTTGATCAGAAAATATATTTTACATTCCAATAACCCATGAACTTTTAAGATACAATGCCTGACTCTAATTGGTTCAGTTTAGTCAGTTAAAAGACATGATAGTAAAGGGAGATACGTTACATGAAGAAGAGAATTAAAGGAAGTAGGTGGTGATGAGAGAGGGGAACTGGGGGAAAATATGATCAAAGTACATTATACATATTATGTACATATATGTACACATATATAAAATTGTCAAAAACAAATTCTAAAAGTTAAAAATTATAGTGCCTATCTCTGACCCCATACCAAATTATATCTCCACAGTTGTCAGCCAGAGATGAGATTTTAGGATTTTTGTTTAGTTTTGTTTTTTTTGTAAAGATTCCTGTCAACCTATAATGCAGTGTTTGTTAATCACTGGCAAAATGGTTATGAACATAGTCTTCAGGGTCAGACTTGAGTTGGACTTCTGGCTCCGCCTCTTGTGTTACTTTTGTTTGACAAGCTACTTATACTCTCTGTGCCTTGGTTTTGTCATTTGAAAACTATAGTGTGAACAAAAGTCAATACTATGTACCACCCAGAGCCCTTTCTAGGATTCGATGAGGTATTATTTGCCAAGTGTTCACATTAACCCCTGGCATGTGTTAAGTGCTACAAATGTTTGCTGTTAAGAAAAATAAATGTACCAAGTTCAAGTTCACTTCTTCCTCAGGGGTCTTGGCTCTTGTAGGCCTGTCCTTCTGGATGTCACTGTCCCTGACTATCATGGACAATGCAAAGTCATATACTCTACTTACGTTCTACCTTAACATCCCATTTAGTCCCACATATTTAGTTAATTTCTTTTGGTGGCCTTCTCCCATGGAAGCAATATAAGAACAAGATCTGCCTGACTCTAGATCAGCAGCCAGAAATGGAAGAAAGTGAAGAGATGAGAATTAGGGGTAGATTTCACTCCTGGGCAAGTTTCAGTGGCATGTTAAGGGAGAGAGGTTCAAGTTTCTGGACTGAGCTACAAACATTCACAGTACACATTATAGTCCTGGTGTTTGTTGTGGGTGCAACATCATGGCTGGGAAGAGCATGTGTTGGCATCCTCAATTAAACCTTGAGCAATATGAACCTTGCATGTAAACAAGAGAGGCAGCCTCTCCCTAAAAATCTCGACCTGTTGAGATTCCATACAAGATAAATGACTTATTTAAATTCCATCATTTCAATTCAGAAAAGAGCTCGTATCTATCCTATTTAAAGTTCAATTAGCTCTTTTAATTTCTTCACATTGTAACCCACCTCACATCACAGTCCCAGTTTCTACTCACGTAATAGGTATGAAAGAATAATCTTCAAGAGTTTTAAGCTGGGTAAAATATACAGAGATCATTATCAAAGGTGGGGAAGAGATTTAGACGCTATATGGAGAGCATAGTGGAGATTAGCAAGGATTCAATATGATTCTAGACCAATGATTCCAGACTAGGCCCTGTGCATCTCATTAAAGTTTAAATTTTACTTGCTGCTAATCATCCTTGAACCATCAAACATGTGTACTCCATTCCATAAAAGATACTATACCTTAACTTGGGACCCCAAGACATTGTGAGTGTGATTTGAATTTTACTGTCACCTCAATTTCCAAAGGGTCTGGGATTCTAGGAGATGAAAGCTATATTCCTTCAGATCATTGTGGGTTATAAAGATAAGAAGGCTATCTTACTGATTCATTCTACGATGGCTGCATACCTTAATCTATTCGAAGAAGGTGCCTCAATGGGTGAGGGTCTGGGAAAGTATCACAGTGAAAATTTTCCATCACCTCCATCTGACTGTGAAAGATTGTTTAGCAGGTGACAGCCAGGCAAGGCCATTCTTATTCTGTTATTTTCCACTGTAGGTCTGGAGTTCTGATCCCAGGAGGCTTTAAAGAAATGTGACATGGTTTATAAACTGACCTGTGATGAAAGAAAAGTCCTTGATCTTGCAGTGCATTCTGATTTGCATTATTTTTCCTGGCATTTCTAGAATATTTGTGCACTGCAACCAGACTGACCTACCAGTTTGGTCCTTTTCCCTTCCCTTACATGGTAGTTTTGCAGCTCCAATTCAGGCTCAGATACTTGGTGGAACAGGGCTTCTCAAACATTAATATATACACAGGTCACCTGGAAATGTTCTAGTATATAGATCCCAATGTGGTAGGTCAGAGAGAACCTAGGAGGTGCAATGCTGTTGGTTAGAGACACATCTTGAATAGCAAATATCTAGCACTTTGATATTTCCTCACCCCAAACCACCAACATCTAGGCATTGAAAAATGAGTATCTGACCACAATAATTCAAACGAGAGGGAAGGTGTGTTGTTTTTCTTTCTTGAAGTTATTTGCCATTTTACAAAACTAAGGATGCATTGCCAATGGAGATCTGATGTTCCAGAATCTAGAATTCTGGTGCTAGAAGAAATTTCAATAGGGTTCAAGGATACTTTGCTCAAATTTTATGCTACACCATTATCCAGATCCTGGGACCACACCTATGAAATGCCCAAGCATGGAGTCAAGTTTATAAACATACAGCCCTGGAACTGAGGCAAAGGAAAGGGGAGAAAAACATCCAGGGTAGATCCCAAGGTCTTTTTCTCTTTCTCCACACAAGAAAGTATTTGGATATGTGCTGTTTGGTTCTATGTCAGAACCATAGAACAAGAAAGTTTACATAACCACCCCCTTTTGAGGCTTAGCTCACCATAACCAGTCCTCCTGTTACGCCAGCTGCTCAAAAGACCTCCATGCTAGGGTAGGAGTTGGTTAAGATCTTACCATTTTATCATGGTTTTATCATTTAAAGCAGCTGACAGGACACTGCCTGTGAGGTTCCCCTCCTGTCTCTAAACTGTATTTTCTCTCTTGTTGTTATTAAGGCTCTTTTTATTTATAGCTAGGAACAAATAATTACCTACAGCTGTGTTTCTCAATTGCAGGCACTTAAGACAGTACTTCCTCCTACCCAGTCACCAGCTCACTTCCTCATCCCAGGACTTCCTGGCATAGTTCAGTTGTAAGAAGACTTAAGTTGTCAGCCAATAACCATAGGGTCCTCTGTGAGTTTTCTGAAATCATCAGATTGATTTCTTTATTTAATCTCACTCCCATGGAATGAATTTAAGAGACAAAAGACTCCCCCCACCATTCTTTCTTATAGTGATGAGGGAGGCTTCAGAAAGCTTAGTTTCAAAGAGTACTCGGAGGCTAGAGTGGGAAACACACTCGCCTTGGAATCCAGGTCTCTAGGTTTCTTCAGCTCTCAGTTTCTTATGTTCAGTGTGGATAAAAATGGTGCCAAGCCCACTGGTAGAAAAAATAAATCAGTGCAGGCAGAGAATTTACTTTCAGGTTAAAGCTGAGGAGGTATTCAATGGCTGGGAGCCATTATTGGGAAAGGGTAGGAAATCAGAACTATAGAATGAAAAGGGGGCAGGGGGTTCCCTGAGGGTCATCTCGACCAGGCAAAGGTTCATTGCAAATGTCAGAGAGCATGAGAATCAGTGAAAAGACCAGATTTTTCAGCTCCACTCCAAGATGACAGAGTGAAACAGACCACTGGTACAGCCACAGATCCTTGTCTTTAAGAAGTTCCCTAGGTGATATTCTTAGTATGAACCACATCACTTCCCTTTGTGATATTGCAATTGTTTTTAGCCCTTTTGTTCAGTGAGATACTAGTAAGCACTAGTAGGCAACGCCTAAGATGAGGAAGGAAACAAATCCTTGCTAGTGACCCATAGTGAGTCGAATGTGAGCTTTCAATGTGTTAATTCATCGTCGCAATAATTTGTGAGGTCACCGACAGTCATTTCTGGTGTGTGTCTATTGTTTGGTTGGTTTAAGATGGTGAAACTGAACTGAACCGATAGGCCATATAGATAATATCATACAGCATTGTTAAAGGGCTCAGATTTATCTGGAGGTGAGGCCCAAGATCTGAAGCCTGAGATTTTACATCAATGATGGAAATGGGCACCCCTACTCCATGCCACTTTTCACCTTTGGTTGACTGGGAAAAGTTAAAATAGGTACTTATATTTTTTTTTTTTTTTTATTGGATGATTTATTTACATTTCCTATGTTGTCCCCTTACCCCATCCCCCACCACCCCCTCGGAACCTCCAATCCCCTCGCCCCTCCTCCTTCTTCTCTGTGGATGTAACCTCTATCTACACCCCCCCCACTCCCACCTCCCCACCCTCAAAATTCCCACCCCCTGGGGCATCCAGCCTTCATGAGGTCAAGGTAGGTACTTATATTTATGCTGAGATATAGTCTGTAACCACAAACTCACGGGCATTAGTGACATCTTCTCAAACTTGATTAGAGCAATGATTTACTTGCTTCTAAGACCGCATAATGATTAGGCAAGTTCAAATCCAAACTGTGGGTGTAGTTGTAGGACTTCAATCAAGTTTCTGACTTCCCTATGCTTCTATTTTCTTAACTTGTAATGAGGGCTAGCATCAGAGCCTTGCAGACAGGAGGAAACGAGCTAGGGCACGTACAGAATGACACAGCAATTTCAGCTTTGGTTACATGAGCTTGGTAAAGTCCTTTGTAACTATAGGTCTTAACAACCAGACCAGACCCCACAATGATATCAGACGGTACATCTGACTGTGTCTTTGTTTTCTCAGAAGTGTCTTTTCTATAGTCTTGGCTGATGATGAGAGGGGACAGGTGAACAGAGCATCAGCGGCACCTGTGTAAAATGTTAAAGCAAAATGCCTCAGAACTCCTCTGATTCTTTGCCAAGGTTATTGCTCTTCACTTATTTTAAGGTAGAAACTCAGAGTTATTCAAGGTGAGGAATCTGTCCATGCACATCCCAACCAGTGTGCTCCTAAAACTCCAGAAGAACCAAAAGATGGGAAGATATGAATTATCGCATCCTGAAAGAGCAAGTAGCTTTTTATTCTTTGTCAAATATAACCTTCAGCAGCTGGGGTAGAGTTCAGTAGTAGAGTGCCTACACAGGAAGTCATCCCCAGCATATGCTGAGCCCCATCATTGAAAAAATAATTAGAATTAAGGAACGAATCCAAAGAGTAGAACTAGGGAACACAAAATTAATTACACTTCCTGCATTAGCTGCACTGACAGAAAAAGCTGAGTCTCTCCTCTGCTCTCTATATCTTCACTCTTGGCAGAGTGACATTTCTGTCCTTCCTGTCAAGAATGAAGTTTGTTTCCTCAGCCTAGGATTTGGAGTTCCATGTGTGACTTACCTTTGCCAACTGAACGCAATGGAACTGAAGCAAGGACAGTATTGGGTGTAAGCCTGAGAGGCTTACATCCTTCTTGGAACTTTGTCACCTGTCATCACGAATAAGCCCAGGTCTTGTGTTGCTAGGAGGGACACACACTTTAAGACAATCCATGGAGGCCAAACAAGGGCAGCAAGTCTTTGTGTAGTTTCCCAAGTGACTATGGGCTCAAGGTCTGTCTCCAAACAATGAAACGAGGTAGTTAATCAATCATCTCAAGTTAATTGTTTTCTCTCTCTGAGGCTAGGGGATGCTTGTTTCCCAGCAGGAACTAACTGATACACCTATACAATTGATAAGAAAAAAAACAGCAATAACATTTAAAAACCATTAAAAGCCAGGCATGTGGCACATGCTTGTGGTCCCATCAGTAGGAAGACCATGGTAAAAGGTTTGCAAATTCAAGACCAATCTAGATAGCATAGAAAGATACTGTGTAAGCAAATTTTAAACACTGAAAGCAGTTAAATGTATTATTATTATTATTAATGATTATAAATGATTATAATTTGGAATGTCATGTGGGCCATCAACTTTATTAAGCATTTCTCAAAAATTAGGCATTACATTTCAAAGTGTTACACCTCTATTTTATTATATATACTCTACATAATATATACTATACTATTACATATAATATTTATATTATCCCCAATATACAAATGATCAAAAATATTATGAATAAACAGCTGTTGAAGGAATGGAGAAAGGTCAGTAGCTGATGGGAAAAGCATGTAAGCTTAGATTAAATTGGTTTCATCATACTGGTAAGGACAAGTGAGAGAGGCCATCTGATGGTAGCCATCCCTTGGTCAGTCTCTATTATAACAGGAATATGATAGAACTGACAATCTCCAACATTAGCCAAGCACTCATTGGACATCACAATGTATCTTATATTATCTTAGTGGATGAACCAACTCATACAAGCCCATGAAGAAGATCAGATTCAGTCACACAAAAGCCAAAGCACTCCACAACACAGGAAACTAGCCAGAGTAGCACAGAATTCGAATTTCTAGGTAAGAATTTAAATCACAGTCATCTACACAAGTTTCTTAAGGGAAGGAAGAAGGAACAATAGAAACTGAAAATAGAATTTTCCTAAGCACAACTCCAGTGATATTTTTGCAGCTCTTAACATCTTCTTTATCATTTTTAGATGTATTTGTTCCTATTTTATGTGTTTGAGTGCTTCCCCTGGATATAGGTAAATACACCATGTGCATACTTAGTGCCCACAGAGCTCAGAAGAGACTCTGGGATCCACTAGAACTGGAGTTAGGGATAGTTGTGGACCATCATGTGGCTGTTGTAATCTCAATCTGGGTCCCCTGAAAGAGTATCAAATGCTCCTAACCACTGAGCTGTCTCTCCAGTCCCTCTTTTAACCTCTTGATAGATTTCTCTAGGTTGTTAGACTAAAGGTTGTTGGTTTTATAAGGTCTCTTTATTCCCAAAAGGAGATCTCCAGTCTTTCCTTACCTACTTCCACATTCTCATATTACCTTTTGAGAAGCTAAGTTAACTTCCTCATGGAAACTACTCAGATGACCTTCTGTGGGGTCTCTGGAGAGTCTCTATAAATCTTTACAGAGGCTGTCACTGAGCTTCGGGCTTTCCATTGTCAACATCACACATTTGCATTAAGGCATAATCTTTACAAAGCTTAGCATTAATTAAATTACATGAACTTAAGAGACAACAGGTACCTTGAGAAAACAATGGGTGTGACTTAACAGAGTGTAGATGGGGTGGAATAAATTGACAAGGTGAATACTTGTCCTCTTTAAATATAGGTGCTGGCGCTAAATACTATACAACAGGTGCTATCACTGTGATAGCTGTTTTATTTTACAAAAGAAGACAAACACCTAGATCCTTGTGAAGAAGGAAAGAAACTCTTGGGCTGGCTAGAACTGGCTCATAGGAGGCAGGTTTGGAGTCCTGAATCCTGTGTCATTTTCTTAGTGCAGGATTACACCAAGGGAGGCTCCTGCCTTACAGACATCCTCATCACTAAGGATCTGGTCAGGCTGCAGGATCTGAGTCACTGGGAATGTGACCCAGGTATCTAGGTTATCAATCCCTTCAGGAGATTTTTATCCATACCAAGATAAGACTTCGCCAGAAGCAAAAAGGAGCAGATGTGCAAGTCCAGACCTTGGGGATCTGGTATGTGGCTTTGGCTAATGGACAGAAAAGTCTCTAGTCTTCAGGGTCAGGAGGAGGAAAATTACAGGTACTGACACAATACAGGAAGGCCTTTGGGAATAATGTACATAGGACTCATCCCTGAGATGTTCTGAAGGTCCTGCTCACTATCTTTGCTCTTCTTCTAAAGCCAGGACACCAGACTCACCAGCCAGTGGCCTCCTCCCATCCCAGCCCACTAGAGAATGATACTTTATCCATGTATTTAGAAGCATCATCAGCACTAAATCTGTTCAGAAAGCATATCTCCAGGTTGTCACCATTTATAGCTAATTAATCAAAGGCATCCATCTGCCTGGAGGCTCATGACACTTTTCATATTAATTTTTATGCAAATCTAATGACTCTGGGAAGGAATGATGTCAAGTAAGTCAGTAGCTACCTTACTCAAGTCAGCATAGGATGCATCCTTAACTGACAACCTGTAAAATCTCCAGGAAGATCACATTGTACTAAGTCTTGGTATGTGGGCTCCCACAAATTAAAAAAAAAAAAAAACTTCAATTAAGATCATGAGCTATATCACATATACATTGCATGTGTGTACATGTGTGCACATGTATGTGTCTGCTCTGTGCAGTCTGAGTTGCATAAGAAACTGCCCAGAAAGCCACTCCTTCAAAGTACAGTTCAATTAATTTAATCATTCTTTCTTATTTTATTATTTCTCAGTTTTACTTATTTAAATCTAATTTCCTGTTTTTCTATTTTATGATATTTGCTGCCTTCTTTAGAAAGAAGCTGGAGTTATCTTTCAAGAGCAAATCCCATTGAAACAGGGACCTCAAGGACATAGAACAAAAAAAATAAAACCTAGTAGTTTGAAATATTACGATAATTTGAAAGAAGGGTCAACTGTCCAATATTAATCCAGTAATAACTGGAGAGACATTATTCTTATTGCTTCTTTCCAAGAAGAACTATCTGGAATCTCGTGAATATCATTGCCACGGCAAGGGAGAATACAATAAAAGTCAAAGGAAGCCATTCTCCTGCCCAGTCATAAACCAACACTAAGATTCTGCCTGGAGATGACGTAAGCTAAAATTAGACCTGGGGTTCATATAAGCTCCTCTCTGTGTCTGCTGTGATGAGAAGGGGCTGCTGTTCTGTGACTGGCTAGTGGCTAACCAGTCTAGAATGACTGCTCTTTCTTTAGTGCAGTTATCTACCTAGTCCCTAAGTTTCAGAGTTTCCTGCTAAGATGTGATAGGCATTGTCACCACCTCAGACATTTTAATGTTCCTCCTGCTGTCCCCACTATAATGATACTTCCTGCTCTCATACCCATATTGCCAATCCTGCACCTTTCTCTTGAGTATTGAGAAGTGGAAGCAGCTGACCTCTAGCCAACATTAGGAAAACCTAAGTCCTTTATTTTGGTTGGGATAAATTTTGGTGGCTAATTAATGCTCCAGAGATATTCAAGGATCAAGCTGAAGCTACAGACTGTCCCAAATGCATCTTTTCTTCAACCTTAAGCCTTCAACATTCTATCATCCCCACTCATTCTGAAAGCACGTTTCTTATAGACCATTACCTCAGGTACCTTCATCTTAGAGTCTGATTTCAGTCATCATAAGCTAAGGAAGACTGTCTAACCCAGATGTTTTCAAGTAGCACAAACGAGATCTGATAATCTGTAATATATATACAATATATAATTATGTATTGTATATTGCATATCTAACATATATACACATATATAATATATATATATTATATATAATATAAAATATAAATTGTTTGTAAGAAATAAAATCTCATGCGAACCTGGGTAATAGAAAGGCACACCAATAATCTTAGCTCTTGGGAGGCAAAAGTGCTATGAGTTCGAGACCAGTCTGAGCTGACATAGCAAGAGCCTGTGTCATAAACAAGAAATGAAAACAATTCCAACACAAAACAACAAAATCATGCAAAGAAGAAATCCCTAGCCCCCAAAGGTTTTCCTTGATAACAAACACCAACCTCACACGATTTTGTATGTGAAAAGACAAATATCTACAGATGGTAAGCCACTGGTCAGTAGTGAGGCAGCCAAGAGGGACAGAACAAATCCAGGAATTCTTCCATCTGACTTCCGTTCAGTTCAATCACTAAAAGCAGCTGAGCTCCCCTAAGAATCCACATCTGGAAATCTGGAGTGGAGGACAGGGCAGTATTTGGCTGTGGTACTGATTCTGACTCTGGCTGATCGGCTCCATTACCTAGTCTCCTGTGTTCTCTTCTCCTCTCCTCCACCCCATGTGTTCTTGTTCCTCTCTCTGTTCCACTCCCTCTCTCACCCTTTACTGTACCCACCCTTTTCTCCTCCCCTGCCATGCTATTTGCTTTTGCTCTCTCCTAATCTTCCACTATCTCCTGCCCTTCTCTTTCACTCCCTCTCAACCCTCCCTCCTTTTCTCGTCTTTATCATCTTTCCATGAGTATCACCCACAGCCTCTTTCTCCTGAATCTTTTTCCCTCATACTCATTTCTGTTTATTTCACAAGTGAAGACTTGTGAGCCAGCAATTTGGCAAAATACGCACATTTGAACTGACAGTCGTGAGTTGGCTGCTCAGAGGCGTTTCCATCAGAAGGAATGCCATCCTGGAGATTCATGGCCTGTGAAACGGAGAAACTGAAACAGCGGCCCTTTTCAAGCAGAGGAATTTTACTGGTAATACTGCTAACAGATCTGCAAGGCCTGATTTAGCAGATGAGAGATCAATGTGAAAATATTGTCAAGCTTCTGAAACTTGGAAGATATTTAGATTACTTGACTCATGGGCATCATAGCTGTATAGTTGTGAAAAGGAAAAGGAAGCAGTTAGGTTATAAATTAGAAAAGCCTTCAAGAAAAACTCCATCCTTTCCAAATTCAATCTTTTATGACCCTTCTTCAAAAAGCTGCGCAGTACTATAAAGACTTGCCTTTATATATATTTTTTCCCCTGAGTAAATTCCTCTGGTCTTTCAACAGCCCTTTCCAAAACGGCTGCTTTCAGATACTTGACAGGGATCACAGAGGTCTGCCCAACCATTCCTGCCCCTTTGTCGCAGGTGCCCTGCCTGAGGATAGCCGAGAAGTTCAACACATAACACCAATTGGGAGCTGGTGGAAGGAGAGGAAGTTAAATCCTCTTGGCCTCTTTCTGTAGATAAGGAAAGTGGGGCCTACGAGAGCATAACTTACACAGAGAATCCAAGTAATAAACCAAGAGCCAGGATCCCATGATGGAGGGTAGGTTGTCCTAAAAGTTTGTTTACTTTCCTCAAGCCAGCTACTTAATATTTCATCATTCAGAATCACTGAGGATAAAAAATGTCCACAATTGCATGTGCTTCCCTATATCCACATGCTGCAAATGAACTCCACTGTGTGTCCCTCCAGAGAGTGGGATCCACTTTCAGCTACTGTCACCTTAGCCAGCCTTCTAACTTAACTTTGAACAACAGCATGTAGCACAAGTGACATCGCCTATATCCACAGAGCTGACCTCAGACATTTGCCGAGAAAGATACCTTTGTTGAAACCTGCTCAGTCATCTTGGGCTGGGCTAGGTTTTCAGAGGTGGGTTCCCCATGCTAGGAGGATAAACCACTTGGCTGAGGTCACCCTATCCTAGCCACTCTCAGCTGACTGGGATCTGCCCACAAATGCACAAATTTAGCACAGAGTAACAAAGCTGTTCTGCTACACCCATCCTAAATTTGTTAGCCACAGTACCATGAGCTAAGTAAACCACTGTTATTTCAAGCCAGTGTCATAGGGTGGTTTGTTATAGAGCCACGTTTAGCTCACAGACTTGGTTTCTTCATCTATTTGAAAAGGCAATGGGGTACAGGCTTCTTATTTTAAGAACTTATTTGAAAAAAATCACACTCACAAAAGCTTAATACCCTTCTAAGTTTCTACTGGGAAGCCATGTTACAAGGCTGGCTAAGAGGACAGTGCCAGAAAATGGAACCCACCATTTGATGGGACACACAGTAGAGTTCACTGTGCAGTGTGGATACAGGGGAGGTAAACACAATTGTTAACATATTTTTTATCCTCATGTAGCCATGTGGCTGCTGGAATGTAAACTTAACCATTGAAATGAAGTAAAGTCAGAGGTGGGTACTTGGAGCTTGGGAAATGGCTTAGTAAGTAAAGCGATTGCTATGCAAGCAAAAGGTCCTGAGCTTGGATCCCAGAAATTATGTAAAAAGTTGGTTGCAGGGACAGGTATCTGTGATCCCTGTCTGGGAAGGGAGAAATGGGCAGATCTCAGGGGCTTACTAGCCAGGCAGTGAGGTCAAGTTTCAGGGAGAGACTCTGACTCAAAAAATAAGCTGGAAGAAAACTGAAAAAGACACCTAACTGTGACCTTTGCTCCATCCACTTACCTGAACACACACATGCACACACTCATACAAATATATACATAAACATACATCAAACATACACACATTCACAGATATATACATACGCATACACACAGACACACACACACACACACACAGACACACACACACACACACACACGAAGGAAAAAGACAAGCTGTGTTATTTTGTCATACTAACCATGGTTCAACTTCACACCTGTCCCTGGCTACTGCACATACTAGCACAGACACAAGGGCAATCCTACCAGCAGACAAAGATGTTGTCTCAGAGCCACCTGAGATTTCAGATCAAACCCCCAGAGTCACCACCTCATGGTGTTTCCTTCTTAGAAAATTTTAAATCTATATGGAATCTCCTATTTTCCATAAAATAACTAAGTCAGTGGGGAATGTTTGGACTGGCTGTAAACATGTTCAGTATTGCAGGGAGAAAAGATGAGAGTGGGACCCTTAACAAGCTGGAAAAGTCTTCTTCATGCTGACAGAGATCTCCCTCCTTCAGGGGATTGTCCTACATTTTATTTTAAGCATTTTTATGTCGATAAGGTTGATAGCTAACTTTATTTGAATTCAAACCTCTAAAAGAACCAATGGAATTTTTTTTTTAAAGTATGCCGGGTGCTTCTTTCCAATTCTCTTTCCAATATTTTCTCCTCTCCCTCTCCAGTTCAGCCTTTGACTTCAAAGAACTAGAAAAGACTCAGAGGAAAATGGGTATCTGACCTAATTAAGCACATCGATTGAAATTCTCTCTTAGCTGATGAAATATTCCCTTTTCTTCACCATCCTCATTCAGATTTCCCGGAACAGGGGACCTAGAATACTGTCCCCTTGTTGCTCCATGAAAACCTACAGTCCCTGACAGGAGCATCAGAGAAACAGGCAGCAAACAGGGGACAGCCCATGAGACAGGAGAGGGGAAATTACAGTGCTCAGGCCCCAGCCCAGCCGCCTTCACCATATGGTCTAATGACTTAACTTTCTGTGGCTGTACCTTGAAGTTTGGATTTTTGCATGATAACTTTCAATGATTGGCAAGGATTTAGTGACTGGAAACGAGGGAAGCACCAAATAAAGTGGCCCGCACGGGGTAGGGGTAGAACAAGTACTCTATTGTGTGAGAGTGCCAAATAGCAGCCTAATGCCCTGCCCAGGTCTCCAGTGTCATTTCTACATCCACACTCAGTTTCTCTTACCTGTGTTGTTAAAAGATGTACCTACGGCCTGCAAGCCTGTCCTAAGGTCACCCATTTCACCGCAGGGACAGAGGTCCAAGCTGATAACCACGCAGCCAGCTAGTGATGGTACAGAGCCCTAAACTCCAGGGCTCCAGCCTTCAGGAAGACCAAGAGTGAAGTAAATAGAGGGCCCTGTGGATCAGGCTCAGGTTGGGCTCTGCCACTGCTCCTCTCTCCTCACCACACAGTTTTCTCCATCTAGTGACTCAAGCTAGTTCTCTCCTGGCTTTGCTTTCCTTGGCATTGGTAGTGTATTTGGCTACAAATTGTTCAAAGTAAAGACCCCAAAGCCTTCTTCTTTGCCTTTTCTGCAACTCAACATGCACATGAAAAGACACTCATACACTGAGAAACTTACTACTCCTGATCTTAGTCAATAGAGTTGAGAAGTGATAAGAAGAGATTGCATTAGTCCTGTGTGGTCTCCTTTTCTTGCCTGATGTTGCTAAGTTACGAGGTCTTCAGGTAGTTTGTGGTACCTACCAAATGATACGGTGACTGTAACATACACCTCTATTCTTTCCTGCTTTGTAATATGCTTTGCAGATTCTTGCACAAAGAATCTTTCACTGTTTCTTGAGTGTGATTCCAGCTTGTGACTTGTTTCTATTAATAGAACATGGCAAAAGAGGTCTTCTGATTGTTCTTAACATAAAAAACAAAGGCCAAGCATGTCTCCATCCTCATTATTCAGTTACCATTTGACCAACCTCAAGCTAGCTAGTTTCCTGGAGGATGTTTCCACATGGAACAGAATTAGCCTCCATCTGAGCTACCTCTAGAGCAGGCAGCTCCTACAGAGTCTTTCAGATGACCACCAGTACCATTGGGAACCATGGTAGACATATAAGACATAATACATATGTATTATTTTAAGCAGCTATATTTTGAGGTGATTTGTTAGGCACGACGGGTATCAGATAACTTAAGTAAGAGATCTGGGTAGCAGGTGATCTTATACAAAATCATGGTTCATGTTAGGTCCTGATCTTTGGACCTGATAGACCAGGTGTGTGTGTGTGTCTATATATGTATAATTTTCACAGTAGTTCCATATAAAAATGACTTTTATCTACTTACAAAAGAGATATTTTCAGGTTGGAAATGTCACCTAAATGGCTATTATAATAGTTTAAAAATTAGAGAAAATCTTATTGTCCACATCATCACCATCTTATTTCTAGCTTCTCTTGAAAGTTCTGAGTAGAAGGGAACAGGTCTTCTGAGATGCTGAGGATGTTCTGATTTTCATCCTAGTGCTAGTTGTTTTGAGTGTGTTTAGTGTGTTAATCTTCATCAGGCTATTTACCTGAGATATCTTACATCTCCTAAAAATACCATTGTAGGTTAACTAAAATTAATAAAATGAAAAAGGAAAATGGGGCCCTTGCTATGTCTGGACTATGACAATGACAGTATTAACAAAGATATGTGATGAGCCTAAGATAAAGAGAGCGATTAATACTGGACCCAGTCTTCACTGATTTTCATTGCCCCAAACATGACCCACTACATTCAGTACTTACTTTACGTACTCATTTGAATTTGCCAGTTATTTAGTCTTATGTTATGAAGACCTGCTATAACTTTTCTGATTATTGACAAATATTTAACCTGATCTCTAACTTTCTGGTTCCTTCTTTTTAAAACTAGTTTTGTTGTAACAATTGTCTCTCTTATTTACAGAGTGAAATAACAGGTCAACTATCTAATGAGAAATCTTACTTCCCAGGTTCCCTTGCTTCCAGGTATGACCAAGAGATAAAGTTTTTTCAGCTGAAAGTTAGTGAAATGATGGTTGGCTCTTGTCCTCTGGGTCTGTGGTAAAGAAACAATTTCTGCTGCTATTGATCTACAAAGATACCAAGGTCCTAGGGATGTTGGATGGACAGAGCCTGGTGTCAAAAATTGACATGTGTTGAAACCCATCTGCTCTTAGGAAGACTGGAATGTGAATCCCAGGTGGTGAATCAATAGTATCTTATTTGAGAAAGTTGCTGAAATATATTTGGTTTTCCTGCTCGCATTACAGTGATTAATATGTTTTCATCCTATGGTTATTCATGCATCCATGCATTTTATAAATATTTATGAAACTCTCATCTGCAAGGCACTGTGCCAGATTTCAGCCTTCAAGGATCTTATCTTCTGGCTTAAATATGAGTACAGACGAGTAAGGCTTATTTACCTTATTATGTGGCAGGCCAGGTAAAAGTTACTTCATCCACAGAATAACAGTCAACTATCACATTAATCCTACGATGTAGAAGGTACAGCATAAAATGATAAATGGGAAACCTGAAGCTTATGATAGCCATGAGACAGGACTTTCTACTTAAACACGTATGCCTTTCAGTCCGTTATACGGCTCCCTACAGTAGAGGTTAGATAAATATGCAAGAACTCTTAATCTAGTGAAGAATAGATAACATAAGTGAGAAATGTTTATATATTGACAAAGATGTGTATTTTGATATTTTCATGCTTTACACAGGCAATTCTCTGCATGGAAACATCTATTTCTATCAGTGGTGTGATGGGCTTCATCCTTGTCTTCTCCATTAAACAAAACAAATCATCATCATCATTATCATCATCATTATTGTATATGTATGGAATATGACATGTATGAATAGTAGCATTCTGTATGCCATAACATATGTGTACAGGTGAAAGAGCCACTTTGTGGAGTCTTTTCTGTCCTTCTATCTAACTTATGTGGATCCTGGAGATTTATCTTAGGTCACTAGGCCTACTCTGTAAATGCCTTCACTCACTGAACCATCTTAACAGTTCTGTCTTTGACTTCTTTGGTAGTTATGTTTGGGGACTCAGCAAGGTCTATATGTAAGTCTCCAAAGTTCATTATTACATAAAAATTGTAAAAGTAAAAAAGAACTTAGTGAATCAGGAACTTGCATATAATTGCTTCTCTATTCTACTTGAGTTTTAAACCTCATTTTTCTCACTCTACAAAGTAGCGGGCCTATCTAACCCTCTTCCATAGAATTGGGGCAGGGAGAGAATGTGTTCAAAATGTGTAAGACCTTAAAAAGCATACATAAATCTTTTAGCTGTTCTCATTTATTTAATAAACAATAATGTAATGTATCCTGTTTTCTTGTTCATATACATAAACTTTCTACATATCTTAATTTCAGACACGCTCTACGTAAGAACATTCTCAGCATCCTAACTTGGCTATAAAACCCAAGGCTTTTCATTTGCCTCAGATGTAAATACCAGGGGGGAAATCACATATAGTTAAGAGCCCACAAAATCTTCAGATCTGACACGTTTTTCAGCAATTGGATGGGAGTCTGAGGGAAGTGGATGACCCACAGACTTCAAGGCTTCCTGTCTTAGTTAAAAGAGATACAAATTGCTTCCCCAGTGCACCTTCTCAGGGGAGCTTCCAGGATAAAGTGCTGAGATTGCATGAATCTACTTTCAAGCAGAAACCTGAGGGAGATGCCATTAGTTTTTCATGTCTTTTTAATGGTCCTGATTTCAAAAGACAGGGATGCATTTGTGCTTGGTTCCTGGATCCTTTATCCTGGGCTGTGTGATGGCTCTTTATGATAACACAGCAAGCAGACTGGGACCTTGTGCCTCTTAGACATTTAATAGGTGTTTGCCACCCCCCCTTGGTGTAGTTACTCACCCTTCTCTTCTCTGCTTTCTACATGGCTCAGAAACATGTTTGCTTGCTCACAAGACAACAAGCATTAAGGAGCATCTGTTTTATTTAGTGCTTTGAGCAGAACCTTGAAAATATTCATGTTATGGAGACATTGTCACTGTCTCTGTCTTGCAAGGGGCTCATTTCTGTGGCCACACTCTACCTATGGTGCCCCATACTTCAGTTATCAGTACACCTCTGAGAAGGGGCTCCTAATGAGGCCTCCAGAGGCTGGCTTGTGATGTGGGACAGGTGTTCCATGTATGTGTATTGGATGAACACTGGAATGTTTGTCAGGATAGCTTATACACATATTACGAAAAAAAGTCTCTATTTCATGAAAACGCCTCCCAGTGTTTTCTAGAAACCTTTATTGTAGTTTTATAAGGTAAACATCAATTCTTTTATTCATTTGACAACTATTTATTGACCACTATGTGTTAATACTGTCTTGGTCAATATAAGTAAGTAACTACAGCAGCAGAGCTAGTTTAATTTTTAATAGGAGAATAGGATATGGGAAAATAATAATCAATCACTCAATCAATCAACCAAAAGACAATGCAATTTGACCATACTAAGTAACAGAGAAAATAGTTAAATGATGATCCCATTGCTACTTCATTATAACAAGTCACCCCATAAGACCAAAAATAATCACCTATTGTTTATAGATTTCATAGATGAAGAATTTGGGCAAGGCACACTAGGGGAAGACTGTCCCCAGAGAATCACCTAGGACGTCAGCTTTAGGCTTGATTATGGGGGCCGGAGTTACATGAGGGCATCTACTGGTAATGTTTGCTGTTATCTGTGACATGCACTGAATGGTGACTGGAATATCTCCATGTGTCTTGGGCATGGTGGCCTCATTCTTCCTTACCATCACTCCCACTAACTCACAGTTCCAAAAGCAAGTGTCCCAACAGTCAATGTGAAATCTCTATTACTCTGATACCTTAGCTTTCCTAAGTGAACCTGGAAACTGTAGTGTCCAAGATCAAGTCACTGGAAAATCTGGAATACGGCTTGGAACTCTGAAAAACGTACCTGGTTACTATGTTCTCCAGAGGGGAATGATGACATGTGTTTTCATGGCAGAAGGATAAGAGGGCCAAAGGCTAAGTAACACATATTTAATGAGGACCAAAATTCCACTAATGATGGAGGAGCCCTCATGACCTAATAAGTTTTTAATGGCCCTTCTTTTAATACTATCACATTGGTCATTATGTTTGAACACAAGAATTTTGAAAGGAATACATTAAAACCATAACACACAGACTTAGTGATGAGCAGGTCCAATAATGGCATAAACTCTGTGGGTGGCCTTTGTCAATTGGAAGGTCATATGGTGCCAGCTGCTACATCTTGTTTTCACAGAACATCTGTGCTGCCATCAGCCTGCATCCAAAGGCCGCTTGGCAATGGATGTTTCACTGGCTGTAGTCCAGAATCAACCCATGGTAACTGCACCAGTTATCTATTGTTATATAACAAATGAAGATGCTTCATGACATCAAATAGCTGCTTGCTGTTTTCTATGAAACTATGGGTTGACTGAACTGTTCTGTGATCTGGAGTCAGGCCACCTGATCTGGGCAGGGCTTGTTCATGCTTCCAAAGGTTAAACTGACAACTAGAAAGGCCTTAGCTGGGTGTTTTTTCTTGTAACTTCATGTCTTTCAGATCCCTCCATCAAGGTGGCCTGGAATTACTCTTATAAAAGGCATTACAGAGCAGAAGTAATAAGTTCATGTTTCTGCTTGTGTCTTGTTAACATTTGGATTTAAAATGTCATACATAAGCTTATATTTTAAAGCATTGATCCCCAAATTGGCACTTTTTTAAAGAAATTATGGAAAACTTATGAGGTGGGTCTGGGAGAAATTTGTCACTAGTAGTAGGTCTTTTAAGAGTATAGTCTAACCATCGGTTCTTGTCATGCTTTCTGCTTCCTTGTATTCCATAATGAAATAGACTCTGCCACAAGTTTCCCACAATCAATGCCACCATATTTTTCCCTACCCCAATAAACTAATACCCTTTAAAACTGTGAACCAGAATAAAGCTGCCAACTCCTTTCCATTATTTCTATGGGCCAGGTATGTTTTGTAGTGACACAAAAGTAACACATATAAGTCATATTTGTGCCATTCGCTACTGTCCTATTGGATAACATAGATCACGTGGCCATCTACTTTATATATAATATATGTCAAGCTAGCCAGAGGTAGTTGAATAATTTGAGACATCCAACAAGAGCCAGAGTCACTGCACCAATAAGCTCCCTCTCGACCCTCTCTCTGAAACACAGATCCCAATCCCCTAAATCAATGTGAACTCCACAGTTTATATGATGATGAATGGAGTAAGACACTGAGAGTCTGCCCTGATGCCTGCATATCTGTCTTAGTTAGGGTTTCTATTACTGGGAAGAGACACTATGACCATGACAACTCTTATAAAGAAAAACTTGATTGGGGCTGGCTGACATTTCAGAGGAATAGTCCATTATCATCATGGTGGGAAGCATGGTGGCATGCAGGCAGACAAGGTGATGGAGAGGTAGCTGAGAGCTCTACATCTCGATCTGAAGGAAGAATAAAGTGACTGACACACTGGGAATGGCTTGAGCATCTGAGACCTTAAAGCCCAGTTCCAGTGACCACTTCCTTCAATAAGGCCACATCTACCCCAAAAAGGCCACATCTACCCCCAAAAGGCCACACCTCCTCATAGTGTCACTCCTTGTGAGCCTAAGGAGACCATTTTCTTTCAAACCACCCTAATATCCTAGTCCAGATTTTTTTTAAATTGTGAAAGACACTGTGCCCTAGATTCTGGGCCAGTTCTGATCTATATCATTTAATATTTTCAGATTTAATGTCTTTAAAATTTGGGACACAGGAAAGCTACACCTGCCTTGAAAGAGGTAGTGAATATACTAAGGCCTTTTGCACAGTGTGGAATAGTGAATAAATAATAAGTTAGAACATTTACCATTATATCTGAAGAGAACACAGACTTTCCCTAAAAGTCAGGGAAAGGAAGGCATAAGTGGAGACTCCATCACAGTGATGGGTGCCATAGAGCCTCTACATAGACAGTAGAAAGGCTGTTGACTGTGAGGAAGAAGAACACATTTCTCAGGAAAGAGAAGAATCATGTTTGGCTAATGATAGCTCCTGAGAAACAACTGATTGTCTGACTTGAGGTGAATACTACCTCTTTCCTCCAGCCATAGTCATTCTCCTGGGAGAGGCTTGATGAAAGGAAAGCAGAGTCACTACCTGTCACTAAGTGACTCTAGGCCCACGTTTTTCTTAGTAATAAATGCTTTGTATTCGTTACTTTTCTGTTGCTTTGATAAATCATCATGACCAAAACCAATTATTATGAAGGAAGAGCTTACTTTTGCTTAGATATCCAGAGAGAGAATACATATTGGTAGGGGAGTGATGGCAGCAGGCAGCTGGAACAGAAAGATGAGAGATCCTGTCTCCAACCACAAACACAAAGAGGAGATAGAAAACTGGAAATGGAGTGAGGCTATGAACTCTCAAATCCTACCTCAATGATGTACATTCTCCAGCAAGGCCATTAAGTCTCCCCAAACAGCACTACTAACATGGAGCCAAGTGTTCAAATATTTGAGCATATGGGGGACATTTCTCATCCAAACCATCACAAGTTTAGAACAAAGGACTGGAGCATAAGATACAAAGAGCTTATGAAATTGGACAGCATTTCTAAGCAGTTGTTTAACAAGTAACACAAGAGATGTTAATACAGAGCTACCACACATAGGTGGATTGTATACTGTGCCCATACAAGTGCAGGGAGATTCATTTACTTCACAGTCTATATGACTAGTGCTTTTGATAGTGTGCAGTGTATATACAACACCGACGTACAATACAGGGATGTATGTGGTTATTCTGCTAAAGCCAAACATTCTACATCATTGAACTAAGACGAAAATTCTCAGACATTCATCGTTACTCGGCCTTTATATTTGAAACATTTACAAAGGTTCTCTAGACTAGAACGAATTCAAACTTGATGAAAATTTGTTTATGCTTTTTCTAACTAGGTTTTTCTTCCTTATACTTAGGGCTGATCTGAAATTGTGTATGATTTCCCATGTTCTATCATTATATTTCCATCCATGTTTGACTTCTTATCATGGTAGATTGAGAATGTTTCTTCCATCTTCAGAGCTGAACCATGTTTATTATTGCTTCTAGTGATGTTGAATGTTGAAGCTAATGTTGGCTAATGATAGCTCCTGAAAAACAACTGATTGTCTGATGTTGATACATTTACTTACTGTTAAAATTTTTAAAGAGTGGCTAACAGAAGCCATGAACACTTTGCAAAGACGTTTTTTTACTGTTCTTGGTTAATCTACAGCATTTAAACATTGACTACCAGGGCTGGGTGTAATGGCACACACTGTTAATTTCAGCGCTTGAAAGGCAGATGCAAGCAGATCTCACTGTGTTTGAACTTAGTCTATATAGCAAGTTCCAGGCTATCTAGGGCAGTTTCAAAACAGATGAAAAATTTAGCTATTAAAAATATGCTTATATGTGTGTGAGAGAGTTTAATTCTTATTAAAAAGTGTTTTTAGAATCTTAATGGATTATGTAAGTTCATAGAAAGTACACGTAGTATATGAATAACATTTGTGGATGTAAATATATATTTAACAGAAATCCTGACTGGTGGAAATATGGAGAAAATAAACTGAGGGAACATTTCAGAAGATGTAAATTAAACAGAGCTCCAGTAACTGTCTACTGAAACGTGTAATTTCTCCCATAAGAGACAGTAAATTATATCTGAAAATTTAAGTGACCCTTTCAGCCTGTTGAATATTCCATAAATACAGTATTAGAGTCACTGATATGGGCTTCTTTGGAATAAGATCTCCTGCTATTCAGTCCTAAGACGCCGGCTTTCTCATTAGTCACTGCCTTCTCCAATTCTCTACACTCTCTTTACTTCCACAGAAGACCCTTGGTTTTCTTGGGTGAGGAGGCACTACTTTAACAAGAAATGACACATTTTTCCATGAATTATAGAACCATTTGTGTGTCTGTGTCCCAAAGACAAAACGCCAATCACACAGGCCTGGATAATGTCAGAAAGTACTGCTTTTATCTGTAAGATCCAAGGATGGGTTGTTGGCCAACACCTAGGAGTCTACAATATCATGAGAGCTGTGGTACATTCCTCTTATGATTCCTGCTTTATTGCTCACTGTGTGTTGGCTTGGTCCTTGGGCTGGCTTCCCTTGTAGTAGTAATGAAGCTGCCAGCAACTCTGGGAGTTCCCATCTACTTTCTTTGTATCCAGCAGTGAGACAAAGAAAATCAATCCTCTTGATATTTATCTTGACTCTGGAAAACTGCTTACAGAAATGCCTCCAATTTTCAACTCCTTTCTAAAAACATTACTCTTATAATATGAACTGATGGTTTCTATCGGCATGAAGTGCAGCCTCTTCCCTTCCCTTTTGAAGTTTTCTGGTCTTACGGCTTACACTAGCCAACAGAGTATGACAGAAGTGTTTTTTCTGAGCTTAAGCTTCAAGAGAAGTTCATAGTCACTGTCTCAAAGTTCTACTTTAAATATGAGAACAAACTGTAGCTATCCTGATGGGATGTGAGAAGTCACATCAACAGAGATAAGTCACATCCACTGGGCCCAACTCAGACCATCCTATAGACAGACAACCCTCTAACACAAGAGAGTCCTTCCTGGACTGCTGGCCACAGGCCCACAGTTAAGGTCAGCTGAGAAGAGATGTAGAACACACTTATAGAGGTATAAATTATTAAAACAAAAACTCTGAAGTGTTTAAAACAGGGTTCTCAACATATGAGTTGTAACCCCTTTAGGATATGCTGCATATGCATTATGGTTCACAATAGTAGCAAAATTACAGTTGTGAAGTAGTAATAAAGTCATTTTATCCTTGGGAGTCACCACAGCATGAGAAATTGTGTTAAAGTGTCACAGCATCAGAAAATTTGAGAACTACTGATCTGAAATATCTGAGTACTGTGGTAGTTTGCTACATACCAACAACTATCTGAAATCCTAGACTCCCCTGAAACCAATATGACAGTGGACCAGATCCATGAGCTGTCTACCTGGAGGTGTAATCCTAAAGCAGAAATGAAGGCCTTAAGAAACAGGGGGGAACACTCAGCAGGGTGTAGGAGAAATGTGGAGAGAGGTGATTATGAGATCTTTGGAGGCATACAATTTGTCCTCTTCCATCATGGCTTCACCAGACATCGGTGTATGAGGATGGAAGGAGATGGGTGTGTTTTAGAAGCTCCACTGGACTGAGGGCTTCTAACCTAAACCACAGCATCCCAAAAACCTCAAAGAAAATGCTTGCTTCAACAAAACTGCCAATCACTGGCTCTGAATTCTCAAGTTACTGAAAATTTTTATCTACATCTTCTGGCACCATTTTTTAAAGTTTTGATAGGTTCTCACACTCCGTGTGAAAACAGGCCAAATCCCATGCCTTTGGAGCTCACAAAGCCTTCCAAGAAGAAAGCTGCCATACTTCCAATGAATATCCAACAACATGCAAGGCCACTAACACCCATGGTACTTTTTTTCTGGAAGGTTCCGTAACAGATCGACCTCCTGAAATGTCTAGTAATGCAAGGAAACCTCTAGACAACCTTATTTCAAAACACCGTCAAGTGTTGCTTTCAGTCTGTTTCCTAGCATTTATGTGCTATATTTAATCCCATTAAATACTTTGGGAAAAGATTATAATAAATTTAAAACACTTAAATAAAAATATAAAAAGCAGGAATACACATTAGATTCCTTGTATCTGGGCAGGTAGAAAGTGTTGTCTAAACACCACTCAGTATGAAATCACTACTGGAGGCTCCACTTCAAAGAACAGACATTGACCAGGAACTAGAGAGCAGGGGGAGGTGGGGAACAGAGGCACCTTCTAGTACAGGGAAAAATAATCATGGGTTTCTGGTAGCAGGTGTTTTTCTTCTTTGTTTCTAGGCACTGCTCTTAGAAGCAAGCAGGAAGGAACGTGTGTGTTTGAAAGTAGATTACAGTTCTAAGACAACGGTGTAATGGAATTTTAAAAATCATATTTGTAAGTAGTCAGATTTTATTAGCACATAGCACATCAAAACTTATGGAGAATGTAGCAAGAAAACAACTCCAAGTGATTTTGATATGAATATTGGTCAGATGGACTGTTAAAGACTTAACTTTAAGCATTATGTGTACAGACGTGTTGATTAAAAATGAAAGAAAACTGATGACAGAGATATGTTTCAGCAGTTAAGAACACTGGCTATTTTTCCAGAGAACCCATATGACAGCTCATAGCTATCTGCAAATCTATGCCCAGTGCTCTCTTTTAGCCTCTGTGGGCAATGCATTCATGAGGTACATAGACATACATGGGGTACAAAGACAAAGCACAAATACACATTAAAATAAGTTTTAAATATTATAAATAATAGAATAAGTTAAAGTGGATTAAACATGTATGGAAATCAAACAGTATCAATAACTCTACAATGTCTCAATTGCCCGCATCATGCCGTTGCATATCTTTACCT
The DNA here is from genome assembly GCF_004785775.1 of Grammomys surdaster. Lineage (NCBI taxonomy): Eukaryota > Metazoa > Chordata > Mammalia > Rodentia > Muridae > Grammomys > Grammomys surdaster. Next base: position 10,193,735 of record NW_021604587.1, read on the forward strand.
TACCAGATGACTGTATTTGGTCTTTTATTTTGAACACTGGGACAGTGATTCATTTGACACCAGTAAAGGCTTGAAAAGTGTGTATAATTTTCTCCTTTGGCCTTAGATTCCTGTCACCATACTTATGAACATAGGGCAGCCTGTTATAGCCTCCTGAAGCAAAACTAAGTCATCGCAGTTTACTGGAATTTGAACCAATAAAAAATATAGAATTCATAGAATCTGGGGAAGGCACATCCTGTCTGAGTTTATATGGGGCACAAAGTTTGTATTGGTTATCCCCAATTGGTTGTCTTAAAAACAACCAGTTTGTTGCAGGGGCTTAAAAACTACATGATTATTACTCCCATACACTTCATATGGGTCACAAATCTGGGTCAAGCTTAGCAGGGAGGTTCATCTTGGGTGTCACGTTAAGATATAGTCTGGGTGTCACCTGAAGGTCTGACTAGGGTGGAAAGGATCTGCTTCTAAGATGACTCACTCAAGAAACTGGTAACAGCCTTTGTTACCTGATAGCAAAAACAGTCACCTTGGTCTCTTGCTGAGGTGCCCTAAGGTTATGGATACTTCTCCTAGAATATCTTTTCAGATAAAGAATCAGATAGAGACTTGAAGAAAGGTTAAGCAAGCTTTAATGAAAGGGGAGCACAGTAAGAGGGCAGAATGTCAAACAGAGAGCAAGGCAGGTTAGACCAGGAAAAGAAATGAAAGCTAGTTGTAACCAGTCTTCATCCCTTCATCCCCAGAACCTTTTACTGAGGTGGACATAAAGACTGAATCCTGACCTGTAGGGCATGAATGGTGGGCATGAAAACTTCAGCCCTTCAATCAATCATGGAACAAATAGTCAAGTGTATTCTATTACTGTTGATCTGAGCATTTCAATCGGTTAAGAGTTTGTGGCCACAAACTCAAGATGAATTTATCTTTCAGTTTTACTTATGAGTTAGGATGATTATGAGTTGATTGACTGTACTGGGTTTATGTTTCAGCTTTGAAGCTAGTTTAGGGCCCCAAGCTGCTGGTTTGATTTAGTTCTAACTAAGCAATAGTAAGCAACTTAAGGACTATTTGTCAAAATATTAGAATTTCAAAGTTTTACACTGTGCCTTTGAGAATCTGTCTTCTCTCCCAATTCTTGAAAGCCTTGCCTGGCCAGCAATCTCACGTGCTTGCTGGCTGTTGGCAGAGGTCTCAGTTCCACACTGTTTGCATCTTTTCACAGAAAAATTACCGTAGTCCTTTTTTGAGGATGGCTGCTGGCTTTCCAGAAGTGTGAATGACCCACAAATACACATCACATCTTATGGTATCTTTTCTGACAGTTGCTAAAGTAACGCAACATCATCCTATGATAGCCTATTAATTTCACAAGGCAGAACATTCAGTGTGCAGGAAATCACATCGCAGTCTGAGTCCAATGACACAAGAATCATCCCCTGCACACCATCTAGGGGGAGGGGGCTGCTAAATTGTCTTATAGATTTAGGCCTGCACATCAAACCTGAAATGTTGTTTTCTCCTATGTGAGTCTCCAATATTGCCTGAAAATGCCCCAAGACCTTACTATCTTTTATTTGCCAGGGACTGCTACTTTGATACCCTGTTTTGGACACTACAGATTCGGCGGCTACTACACACAAATGATAGGATGCAGACCTTCTTTGCTTTCTTGCATTTTCTAGCACTCCCTAGAATTGTCAGACGCAGTGTCTCCTATTAAGCTCTTTGTAACTTCTCCATCAGCAACAGTTGCCTCTCTCATGCCTCACTGTCTCACATGGCTATTTCTGGATAGACCCTCCATGGGGTCTTCTTTCTGCTTTATTGATACCTGAACTTGTGGCTCCACAAAACCCTCAAATGGCCACAGGGGTCATTCTGTCTGTGACCAAGTCCTTTCTCATGCTCTGATACAAATGAACGGAGTATTTCTTCACACATGTGCATGTGGTGTGTGTGTGTTGTTGTTGTTGTTGTACTTTTCTAGGAAGAATCTAATAGAAAAAAAAGCATCTATTCACTTTATGGAAAGAACGGGAATTCTACAGTGTGTGAAGTCCTCAGTGGGTGTGTGGATTTAACAGGAGCTAACCATGTCAAAACCTTCCTCTAGCCTCCAGCCTTAGTGCAAATGTTGATAGCATGTGCTGAAAATGTCTACTGTTTTCCCCCTCATGCCTTCATACTGGTAAATTGATGCCTGAAACACTGCTCCCCTAGAGCTGCTTCCCCTACAGAGACTGCTCCATTGAGATTATAAAAACCTTCCTACTTGATTCAGCTGTATCCCATAAACCCTGCCTCCTTCTTCAGCTGTTTGCGACAACCCCATCTCCCTGGTCAACTCAGCATATGTAATAACCAGGCTGAGCTTCTGGGTCGACATGGCTTCTCCATCAGAGAGCTCAGTCCACTTGATCCCAGCTTTTCTGTGCCCAAGTTTCTGTTTGTTTGTTTATTTGGTTGGTTGGTTGGTTGGTTGGTTGGTTTTTTGTTTTTAACATCTGTCTTTTCTTTATTCTCTTGCCACCCCCCTAGTCAGGGTTCCAAGACCCTTGTAAGGCTATGATGTCACCTAAAATTGAAAAGGAGCTGGCAGATCAAAGAAAGAGTTTCTTTCAGTTCAGAGGGCAAATAAAGAAGGCCCCTGGACTCTTTCCAGAAGCATGGATGACTCCCAAGTGGCAGCATTGTGACAGGTCCCTAACTCAGTCCAATTTTACTTTCTTGGGCACTTGAGCATTTTTAAGACTATGCTCAACTAGGAAAAAGGGAGTGGTGACTAGAATCTGATGTGATGGGCTCAGTCGGTCTTCTCTCCATCCACAAGAGAATGCCAAGAATATCATTTCCATGATTACATACTGATCATGGAATACCTAGTATGTTATTGCTTATTTTGCTGTCATGGCTACAGATAAAAGTCTCCTATAAGTCATTACAGAGTCTTAGCTTCAAAATGGCTCCATATTATCAAGCCTAGGGGAAACATAAACTAAATTACTGGGGGTGGGGGGGGTGGTATTTGTATACGTGTGGACATCTGTGCTCATGTATGTGTGTGTATATGTGTGTGTGTGTATTTGTGCTTGTGTATGTATACTACTCCATTACTACTCCGTTTTCTTTTCTGGACATAATATTTTATACATGATCACAGGTTTGCCATTTTAGTTTTTCTAGTTCCACTTATAACATTTATTACTATTAAAGGACTGAGGAGATATGGAACAATTACGTGTACACCCCTTCACTGAACTGCACCGTCCTAACTTAGGGATCCTGGTGTACATTTCTTGGGTGCTGAATGAAAAGCATTCCCTGGATGTCAGGAGCTAAGAGATAACTCCAGGAGAGCTTGCATGCAGGGAGAGGAAATGTGGAGAAATGCACAGACTAGAGATCTATTTTTTTTATTACATTAACGGCAGGATTTACTAGATTAGATATGGGCAGTGGTGAAAAAAGATCCTTGCTACTCGATTGGGAGTCATGGCATTTACCAAGAGTCTAAACAGAAGCAGGTACATTCTGTTGGTGGTGGAGAGTTGTTTTGTTGTTTGGTCCAGGAGTAGAAGAAATCAATAATTCCCCTGGAAATAGATTTTGAGATGACCATTTGGACATTCGAATGAAGTAGCAAGAGGCATCTGAATGCACTAAATTGATTCTGAAGTGCTGAGCTCAGCATACATGTAGGAGCTATTATTCGGCATTTCTCAAAACTTAGTAGAATGAATGGTGATGTCCCTATTCTGTTCAGAATTCTGTGAATTAGCATTGGACAGAGTGAAGATATATGGTGGTCTCTGTTTCCTGATACGTGATAATTCAGCTAGGGAGTAACTGGAATGGCATCTGGGCCTAGAGGATCCACTTTCAAGTTGTCTTCTCATTCATGTTTTGTTACTGTCCTAAAAGATGGACTCAGCTTGTTAGGCCCCAGAATAAAACATGTAACTGCCCCCACCCCAGCATATACAACTGTCTCACCATAGTTGTTTACCCTATCATCACTAATAATTTGGGGACCCTCTGAGGTCAACAACCATCTAGACCTTTGATAGAGCCTTCAGAGTAATGGTGCATTACCATCACTTCAGTTGGATACTATGAACAAGCAAAGCTCAAAGGAGTAGGCAATGATCCTGCTTCATACTGACAGAGCAGCAAATAATTCAAGATCATATTTAAAACTGACAAATCTCATTCATCATCATCTCTCACTAGAAGTAAGCTCTGTCACAAAGGGATTTTTGCCTGTCCACTCTTGTATCTCCATGCATAAACACCATTATTCTTCAGACGAACAGAACAGGGGGGTTTAATGTTGAACTTGAACCATGTAATGTTAGAGGTCCAAAAGTCTAAGCTGGAGGCTGAGAAAGCCATTAGTATAATTCAGTCCAGGTCTTAAGGCTTAGAACACTCAGGCACTGGTGTAAATACCTCATGTACACAATATGAATGCCTGAGGATAGTGGCAGTAAGGATGCCATGGATCCTTGACCATGGATAGAGTGGTCAAGGGCAGAAGAATGTGGGCATCTTAACTCAAGGAGAGAGTTTTTGCCCTTCTGTTATTCCTTTATTTCCTCTTTATTCTATTTAGAGCTTTCAGTATATTTACTAATCCACATAGGTGGATAGATAGATAGATAGATAGATAGATAGATAGATAGATAGAGGGTCAGGATTTTATGGTTGTTGCTTGTTTTGTTTTATCATTAGGTTTATTGTGTCAACGATAATCCCTTCCAGAAATACTTCCACAGATATACCTAGAAATAAAGTTTTTCCTGGTATCTGTGTATCCCTTAGCCTACTCAAGTTGATACATAAAATTATCCACTATACTTTGGTTCCAAGAAAGACGCCTATCTATTGAAAAAGAGACAAGCAAGGGCTATAAAATTATGAATAATTATTAGGCATAAAATAAGAAGTTTATAGCGCTTGATAACAAGCTTGATGAACTCTCTACCTTTAAGAGTGACAAAGGAGAACACAATAATATTTTGCTCACAGTGCCCCTAAGCCTCTTAATCAGGGAAGCATGATCACCTAGAACCCATTTTTCAAACCTCGGCATCATATAGTATGTGGAGTCAGCCTTCTCCGTTCTAATGGTGTCAAGTTCCCTTCCTCCTAAGCACAGGTCATACCACCAGGATATTCTCACACAGATGCCAGAGAGCGTTCTTGGGGTATAGTGGAGCAAGTTCAGTGTATGGGTAGTGGAAACCATGAATAAGTAAGAAGACATCTTCTTCTACATAAAATCAAGGGTGGAAACAAAACGGCTATGAGCTCGGCACATAGGCCCAGGATCCCTTAACCACATTCCTAGGTTCAGAGCTCTATGGGGCCACGAATTTGAAACTTGAACCTGAATTCTAGGCTGTTACAAAGAATGATCAAAATAGAGTTATAGGGAATGTTTTGCTCACCAGTTCTATTAGCTTCACTAAGACAGCAGAAGATATGATAGAGTAGTTTGTAAGCTTAATTTAGAACTCATAATATTTACACATAGAGTGTACAGACAGGCATTTGTATGACTGTCCAGAGCACTATAACTGTGACTAAACAGAGTCTGTGGTGGAAGGCACAGAGCATTACATTCAGAAACCAGAGTATCTGAGACTCATCTCAAATGCTCATAAACCTTTGCTGCATTGCAATTAAAATTTGCTAAAATTAGATTATGTTGCCACCAGGGGAACTGTGTGAATGCCCTAATGAAGTCATGATCTAAACTTCCAGGCTTCTCCTAAATATGATTAACAAAGATCAAGAATTTAGAATGCTTCTCTATTTAATTAGGAATTTTATGAACTGGGAACCCTCATTTAAGCAGCTGAGCAAATGTATCAATCCATACATTTAGGATATATTATTCAAGCTTTAAAATTCAGGAATATGGAAATCTAGTCCACATTACACAATTCTGTAACTGTGGGCTTTCCTATCCATTCAAAAGTTCCCCAAAATAACAACTCTGAGGCATTCTATATATGAATAAATACCTAGGTCAATAACTTTTGGCTCATTTCCACTAGCTCATAACTCGATTATCACCTTTAAAGTCATCTAAGCTATGCCATGTGGCTGGTTACCTGGTCCTCAGTTTTATGTGACCAACTTCCTCTGTGTCTGGGCAAATCCTCTATCACGTGACTCAGTCCTAGAATTCCTCTATCTCCTACTAATCCTGCTTCAGCTCACTGGTCAATCAACATTTTATTGATAAGTCAGTGCTTTTCCACAGTGCACAAGAGATTATCTCTACACATTGCCACAGAAGAGTTGACTACAAGACCCCTTTGTCCACACAGGAATTTAAAACAAGCCAGGTTCACTCTGAAAGTGTGTGTTCAGTTTAAGTCTTTACAGGATGTCCTTTTAGAATCACAAATTAAATGCAATCAGTAAGTTACCTCTGCCCAGGAAGTGCATCTTATTTATTTGCTTTGAGGACTTATGCCTTCCTTAGTTTTAAATAATTGTTATAATGGAAATTTCCAAATGCACAATGGTAGATTTTACAGTGCGTCCATGTCCTCTTGAGGAAGTTCAGACTGTAAACCTTTGCTTCCGTTTGTTTTGTTTGGTGGTAACATGTCAGGCTTCAGGAGAATCTTCCTCTGCTGGGGAAGCAAGCAGGGGGTGCATTTCTTAGTTTGTGTTTGTTTCTGTGTTTTTGTCTTGGTACCTGAATGAGATTCACGGCTCTATCATCCCGAATGACAGGAATGTGCTCTCCTGATGGACATCTCTAGATGATACAAAACATTTCCCAGTACATGTTGGGCTACTGTTATCCACCGATGACTATACAAATGTTTTCACTGTGAACCAGAAGGAAAAGTGCTTGGGGAAGAAAGGAGACCAGTGCCATTAATTTGATACACACTTTTGGGGTTAGCACAAAATGACAGGACAACAAAGATTGGTAAAATGGCTTTCTCTGACAAAAGAATCCAAATGATTTTGAGAGCTGCTTACAATCAGGCATGTTTCTGACAAGACTACACTAATAATGACCAATGAGGGACTGGGTTCTGACTGTATACAGTGATGTCTGCCTAACCAGGGTACTGAGACAGGAGACTGGGAGACTACATGTCCTTCTTGTAATAGAAGTCATATATGACAAAACTCAGCAAGTAGACCATTCTGTTTATTTAGGCTCTAAGAAGCCATTTGATAGGGATCTGGTGACACTCACACCCCCAGAGCCTAATTCTTACCACTGTACCAACAGGGCCACTGTAGCCTTTTCGACTAATCTGGCCCTTCTCTATTCTTCTACCTCTGTGAAATGACCATTTGGTTTTGAGATACCAATGCTTTTTGTCTACAAAAGAAAGTTTCCTTAATCTTAATTTTTTGCTAATGAGTAAGGTGAGGGCCAAGCAGGGCATGGCATTAGCTGGCCAAGGTCAAAAATTAGAGCTGGCTTGAGATGAAGTCTTTGAGAAAGAAAGGGAAGTCATGATAGAAGATGTGGGGACCCTAAAGGACCTCTGGCTTCCTACGTGGGGCTAACTTCACTCAACCTGGAGCAATACAACTAAGAGCACTAAGAAGATTTCAAGTGTCTGCTGGCCTCAGGGTGTATTTGAGGCTGTCAGGAGCAAGACCTGGCTCTTCCTGGTGAGCATGCAGCTCATGTATCTTTTCAGCCTCAACATGTCTTCAGGGCAGGATTCTGTTGGAATCTGTCAGAAAAGGCCTTATTTCTTGCCTCATCCCTTGGCCTTGAATGGGTCATGGGTTTGGCTTGCACTTTGGACTCCCTTGGAATCCCAAAATGTAAAAAAAACACCAAACAAATGCCCTGAAAAGGTCATCTACACTGTAAGCAAAAGGCTTAGCAAACCCACAAAAAATAAAGGCTTTGGCAGCCAGGGCAAGAAGACCCCCACCATTCCCTTTCACTTCCCTGCCATCTCTATCCTCCCCATTTTACTCTGTGTTCGAATCCTGGAGAATCCTCTGCTTATTTTTGGAACTTTGCTACATCAGAGGCCAAAGAAATTTGCTTATATGGATGGATTTGAATATATGGATCTAGTTATTGTTTAGCTGAAAAGGGGGGCATTTCTTTGGAACACTGAGGAAGAGCTTAGTCTATTTGTATTGTCCTTTTGCATCATGCCTTTAAGAACTATGAAGAAACCTACAATAAATGTTTAATAAAATAAACAAATCACACTTAAGTAGTTTTCTTGCCCATCTAGTTCATTTGTATAGTGGAATATTAGAATAACCATTAGAACTTAGTGTAGTGGTCCATGCCTTTAATCTCAGCCACTGCAGGCAGAAGCAAACCTTGCCTCTGCATATATAATGAGTTCCAGGACAGCCAGAGATACATAGTGAGACCCTGCCTTAAAACAAACAAACAACAAATCCTATTAAAACAGATGTAGCCTCCTCTGCTTGGCTAGACTGTTTGGAACGATTATCACTATGGGGAGACATTTTCTTCCTGTGTAGAGAGGAAGGTGGGTAAAGTGGAAATAGGAGCTTTAACATTCTACAGCTAGGAAGAGGTTTGGCCTGGTGTTTAGCTGTAGCCCCAGTTTCTCTGTCACCAGTGAATAACTTTCAGAAGCCACTGGCTATGTGTTTCTCATTCAGCCCAAATGCTACTGTCAACCAAACCAATATCCACAGCCCTGGGCTTCTAATAAAGAGTGACAATACTAATTAAATATCAACAAGCTTTAACATCATTGTTCTATTTTGATGTTGAACATCACCCTAAACACCCATCCATTGAGCTTTCCATGTTGGACACTGTGGGTCAGGCAGGGATTCCTGAGGAATCAAGAAATGAGTACAAGAAGCCTCAGATAAGCTATACAAGGCTGCTTTGTAAACAGAGTCACTAACTTCTCCCTCCACAACAAGCCCACCATTTACCTAGCTCCCTCTTACAGCAACAACTGGGTGGGCTGTTAAGGAAAGCACAGTGCCTTTCCTTCTGACTCTCTTAAGTCAGAACTGAGTGTGTCCTTGTTATTCTGTACCTGGATGCAGCCTAGGAACATCTGTCTTCAGAGAGCAACGCTGTGACTAAAAATGGGCAGAGAAACACAACAAAGCCCCAATTTGTCTGCACATCTTATTTTGGCCTCTTTAATAAGATGAAACAGTGAGGTCCACAGGATTACAGGTGAAAGTCAAGTTGTGACTAGAAAAAAAAAAATACCTATGTGGTGTTCACTGACTCCAGGAAAACAGGGATCTGAGTGTGATGGAAACCTTCACCTGGAGGGTAAGAACTTAGCAGAGCCACATGGAGAGGAAAAGCTGCCACATTAGTATTTGAGAACTGATGTCATGAGAATAGTGGAGACTTTACCTTTCCCCTACCATTTCTTCATGATTACTGATTCTAGTGCAAATAATGGCTCGGTAAGTAACTCAATGTGAATCTAGTCCTAGGATCAGAAAGGCCATAAAATCCATTCATAGGCCTATGTCAAAGCAGGCAGTGGTGGTGCATGTCTTTAATCCCCAGTACTGGGGAGGCAGGGGGAGATGAATCTATGAGTTAAGATCAGCCTGGTCTTCAGAGGTAGTCATAGGAGAGCCAAGGCTACACAGAGAAACCCTGTCTCCAAAACCAAACCAAAACAAACAAGAAAAGACCTAGGTCAAATGCTGTGTCCCAGTGACTGTACTCATGGCCCAACCCTGGCCCAACCCTCTTCTGAATCCTTCGCCCTGGTCTTGTATCTCTGAAGCATGCCTCAGTAAGGGGTAGAGCACTTAACTTCCCACATGTAGCTAAGTGGCCTTGTGACCAACTTTGACTGTAGAAATAATGATTTCCAGTATGAGCCCAAGTCATGAGAGATGAGAAATGTTCCTTCCTGTTGTGGGTCATTTTCTTGAGCCATGAGAATGATCTCCCAGGAGGATAAGAAACAGAGCAGAGCTGCCTCAGCACTAGCAGACAACTTCACGGGGCTCTCCACTTGACAGGGGCTTTGGAATTCTGACCACTCCTCTCACTACCATATAAATCATATCCCCTCAGTCCATGTCCTAAATACAAGTCTCTGGAGAACGAATTCCTTTGAGGATTCTTCTAGAAAAAAAAAAAAGCAGAGAATCTAATCTGAAGGAACGAAAATTTATGTGGTGGGGAGTGCTCAATTCCAGATGTCAGTACCCATGGGAAAGAGGTCTGGCTCTGGCTGGCTGTAGTGTAGATGTAGAAGGAAGGGAGGCACTCCTGGGCAAGGTAGACCTGATTGCCAACAACTGTGGGGCCAGGCTAGCATCACCAGCACTACTGGGAGACCTGTGGTTACTTAAATAAATGTAACTCACCATTCAAAATTCCCATACCATTCATATCCCTCTCAGTAAAGGTCAAACCTGCTGCCAACAACAAACAATATCAATGCTAAAACTAGTTTTAATCACATAATATCTGCAGGAGTCATATCTCAAATCCTCTAAGACTGCAGTACAAGAAGAGATTATTTTAACATTGAAATTAATAAAGAATTAAAATAAAAACCTTCAAAACAGACTTGTGTTGAAAAATGTCTCAAGAATCCTGTATTGCACCCTCCTCCAGCATTTACAGTCATCTCAAGAATCCTAGCAGAGAAGGCATCTGAGGTGTCAGAACCATCCACACCATAATAAATCATTTCTGGATCTCATTAACATGATAAAATTAAAGTTCATATTAGAAAGCTAATTAAAGTATGAGAATTCCTCAACAATACAGACCACTGTAGCTTTACAAACTAGGTGGCTCTTGAGTGTGAGATTTAAAAGAACAGTACCAAGGGTTTTTCTAACTCTCTACACTGACAATTCGCTAACAGAATGTGTAAATTGAAAGTACATATGTACACGAGGAACATTTATGGTTTACTTTGTGACTCTTCATCTCCGATTTTGCTGAGCACTTATAGGTGTATTTTCTATTCAACAAGCACTGCCACAAAAGCTTTGGGATATTGTCATCACCTAACTCTTCTAGGAAGGCATTATCGCCATTTTCCTGGAGAGATGGAAGGAGGTTCAGGGGCAGAGCAACTTGCTTCAGGTCACATGCAGATTTAGCCAAGGTTTAAATGTGGATGGCAGTCCAGCTTCAGGCTTAGCCACTAGTTGCTATATTGTCTCTACATTTTATTTCAGTTTCTTTAAAGAATGTAAGGGGAGAATCTCAAAGGGTTTCCATAAGACAACCACTTAGTTAAGGCAAAACTCCCTAAGAATAAATTTAAGGCAAGAGATTTCTCCATCTTCATTAAGTTGCTTTATAATGGTTATTTCAAAACTCAGCCATACCCTGGGGATCTCTCTGTGCTTCAAACATTCATCCTTTTAACCATTTCCTAGCTGTGTTAGTCTTCATTTACAATATTCTCCCAACCCAACATTTCCTGGCCTCCAGCCTGATCCAGTCTCTCCTGCCCAGAGATCTGTGCCTAAAATACAAGCTTCTCTTGTCTCTTCTGAAATCTCTTTGGTGTTATTACCTTATCTTGACTAAAAAGCCAGATAAATGAGCCTAACCCATGGAATGCTTGCTTCCTGCTCTTGCTAGGCCAGTATCCTATTCCGAACCCCACACACAGGCTGTAGCTTCACTCTACCCTTCACTGGACCCTTTACTGTTGGCACACTGGGATATCTCAGTATTTTTGTTCTGGGATTTCTTCTGAATTGACTATTTATGCTAGCAATCATCGTTTTCTCATCCAGACTCAAGTTTGTCTATGTGCTAATAATCTGATAGGAGTGCCAGTCTTCCTCTCAGCTCTGCTGTTTTGTACTCACATAGCCCTTTCTAGGTCAGTGATACTTGTGTGATCTGCAGACAGCAGCACTAGTATCTGGAGGAAGTCTGTTGGATACAGTCACTTGGGCTCCATTTTGGAATGATGTTAGAACTTTGGGGGAATGGGACTCAGTCACCCATGATTCTTCTGTATCCAACATTAGAGCATCCTTGACTTCTCCCACAAGCTCCGAAAATGATATAGCACACATCTTCCTGGCCTGACTCCCTGTACCTCTGACTGCTTGTGATGAGCAAAGGACCAATAAAAGATCAATGACTGAATGGGCAGTGGGTTAATCCCCTGAATGACTCATTAAACCTTCTGTGTCTTGTTGGAGTCAGAAAGACATTGATCTCCAGTCCACTACTGTCTATATTCTCAGAAGTGGAATTTTTCTTTAAGAGTAAAGATTGATGACAACTTCCAATTTTGAATTAGTTAAGGGTTTGTGCAGTTTCAACACTGTAATAAGAGATGCTGACACACTTTTAAGTACAGGAAGCACAAAAATAAAAATTCGGTTAGATGCACAGAATGTCTCAAAAGAACATTCTCAGGCATTCTGCAGTATAACAGAAGGTGGTAGTCTCTTTGAAATATTATTCATGTATCCCTAAATAATCATTACCATTCTATAGGTAATGAAATGACAGGAAAGAAATGCAAATTGTATAGCCCTAGTAAAGATTGCCATATATCAAAATATCTCAGATTATTCTGGTTTCACACAAGTCTTCATGTTAAAATTAACAAGGTCACTCACTCATATGACTTGTTTTTATTTAGCTTTTTTGTCCTAAGTTCTTTCTTCTGAAACAGTAGATGAAATAGTTGGCATAAAAGAAAGTTTCTTAAATAGAAAACTTCCCTCAAAGTAATAAAAACCAAAAAAATGTCCCAACAAGTAATTTTTTTATACCACTATGTCCATAGTGAAGGAAGACTGCCTCACAGAAATCTGTGACAAACCACTGTTCATCACCAGCCATCTTAGTGATCCTACAGAGGGACCCAAAACGCACATGTGGCAGAGATGCTCAACTTACCTCGAGATTTGGGGCGTTTTAGTCTTAAGAGCATAAAGCAGTGAGCAAAAATGCTTTCCACTGGACAATGCAGTGAACAGGCTACTAGACGGTAATCATAAGGACAGAGCATGCAGAATGGAAATCATCACTACCCCACTAGAAAGGCTCAGAATAGGCAACAGAGGGGAGAGGTTGATGTGAAGGATACATGGGCCAACGTTCCTCAGATGCCACATGGCAGCAGTCAACATCATGCACTCAGCACTGCGGCATCCTCGGTGGCCACCTTGATCCATTTTTTACATTTTCATCTTACCCAATGCTGGCAAATTTTCAACTGGGAAACTTTCCACCTACCAAATGTTGGTTATGAAAAAAAAAATGCATAACCTCTGTTTTGAAAGAAAATTCTGCAGAAGTGGTTATATTGAAATATTCTAAAAGGTAAAGAGAAGAGTTTAAAACAAGAAAAACAGTTGGTCAGTAAGTGGAAGATACTGCTGTGAAGACCATATAATCCCTGGAAATCCAAAGGTGTGCTTGGCTTACTGATGCTTCTCAAAGGCTCAGCCTTCTCAAAGGCTAGCTTCTTTGGGCCCCTACATTTTATATCATTTAGTTTACTTTCCAGTTTTCTCTCAAGTTTTGGTCCACAGTCTTCCAAGGCAAGTCAGTCAACCTGGAGGGTGTCACTTAAGTGGCATGTTAATCTTGGGTCCCAACAATGGAGCTGGATCATTCCCAACTGTCTTGGGATAATGAAACTAAATGTGGATTATCTTTAAATAGAAACAAACAAGAGATAAAAGCTGAGACTTTGGTGGATTAAAGATCTTTGCAATTCAGGTTGTAGCTGTGGTTAAGCTGATGAGGACAGAGGTGGGGGTGGAGGTCCAGTTCTCACACTTAGGAGTAATTCCAAAAACCTTTTGAGCAAATAAATAGTAGAGAATGAACCTGGATAGTGAAAGATTCATACTAAAGTCTACAGAAAATGTATTGGAAAGGTACAAAGAAAATTCATATGTGTGCATAACTATATATAATTATGAATGAGTATATGGCTGTGTTATGTGCAATATGTGCGCGACACAGGGATATACACCTGATTGTTAACCGAAAGGCCAAAGAGCAGTAACACTAGGAAGCAGAATGGAAAATAACTGAGTATGTAACAACTACTCTAAAATTCTTATTTGACAATTTGTTATATTTTATTTCTGGATCCAATTAAGACCTTGGGAAACAGCAATGCAGGTCCCATCAGAAGCAAGTTGTGGTTCAGTACAGCACTCTCTTAGTACAGTGGGTACATAGAGAGAACTATGGCAACTATAGCTCAGAATGCCAGCCAACAACGAATTCCATAACAGGAATATACACGCATCCGCATCCATTCACTCACTCTTATTTACTGAGCAGTCAGGCTTTGAACAACATAATTAACACATTCCTTGTTCACCTATGCTTTTGCCTCAAACTTCACCTTCTTTAGGAATCAAAGATATTGAATACTTTGTAAACAAATGTTCCTATGAAACCATTGTGTAAATGCAGTGGCACCAAAAGTGACAGAAACAATTTTTTTTACTATTTCAAGGGCAACAAAAATGCTAAAAAAGCACATCTATGAACCAGTTTTATTTTATTTGCATTTAACATGATTATACACATTCATGTGTCTAACAAGATCTGCACTGTTACATTAAAAATACAGTACAATAACATTCAACATGAGGTACTTCATATTTATATATTTTCCTTCATAAATAATGCTGTAAGCTGCTAAAGTCAAGCACACTGATGCACAGTTGGCTGCAGTGTCCTGAATTAGCTGAGCTTATTTAAACACTTTAAAAAAATGACAGTTCAGTGCAATAATTATGTAGAAATTAGACCATTTACTTAAATACTATCTTAAGATATGATTAAAGAATGCTGCATTAGAACTGCTAGCCTAGTTACCCTTATCCCCAGTATGAACAATGATGAAGACTGCCAGGTATGCTGGGCAAAGCATCTACAGCGGTTTCTGCTTAATGAAGTTGTGTTTATACATGAGAGCTGCCAGCCCTGTCAGAACAATGGATTTTATTCTTACAAACTACAAAGTTCAAAATTACCAAAGAAAACCAAAGCAAGAGCATTATCTTTCATTTTGCTGAAAATGTATATAGGAGAATAGGTTCAGAACATAACATTTCTTATTTTAGGTACAGCTTTTCAATCTTACCCATAGTTCTTGACATAGACCAAGTCAGAAAGTGGATATATCTTTTTGGAAACATAATTTCTATAAAGTTAAGTTCTTCCATCCTCAGTGAACTGCACTTGCCCAGCCACATGGAGGGCGGCTCAGTCACAGTAAGAGTGAGTTGGGGATAGACAGTGCCCCTTTAAGGCTATCACACCCAGCCCAACTATCTCACAGGACGCAATCTGTGCTAAATAAAGTTCCTTCTCCTCTGGCTTAAAAGTAAGTGCCTTCTAGTCACTTTGTATGTACCATACTAATTTGTATGGTATCTGTGAGTTACTGAAATGTTTTACCATAATTGTAAAGCAAAAACCTTTGTTGAAGTAATTTTAATTGACAATGTACCTTTATCTCATTGATGCTTTGCCAAAACTACAACCTGTCATCCTCTTTACTAGGAAACAATTGAGAGATAATTTTGGAAAGTTGTCCTAGGAATATTCAATATTCATCTAGTCATCAATAAAAGCTTTTGTCCTAGGAATATTCATCTAGTCATCAATAAAAGCTTTTGGTCACCTATGTTAACAGATGTATGTAATGGCAAAATGATTAAAACATTTCCCATAATCCAGTGCTCTCCTCCACCAGGGAAGCTGGCCAAAGGCCACAAGCCCATATCTGCAGGGGAAGAAATGGCCCAGATACCCAGTGAGTGGAAGCAGTCACTCATTGGGCCTTGCTGACACCAGCAGGGGGGTGGGGGTTATGATACACCCACCACTAGCCAAGCAGGGAGGAGGCAGTTCCTGAGTTGGCAAGCACGCTTGCATGCACATATTGCGCAGGCACACACACCCCAGGACTAGCCCCTGCTCCAGATAAGCTAACTTTGGCTTACAGAGCAGGAGAAGGAGGCGGCCAGGGACCACACTCTGGGTGGTGGGGAGCCATCTCAGGATCACATTGAGCAGAAAAGCTGCCCAGAAACACATGGATATTTCAGCATCAAGTGACTACATTGGACACTACCAGGGCCATAGGCACTAAGCCAACATGAGCCATCATGGAAAAGGAGAAGTTGTCCGCGAGCTTTTGCCTCTTGCTTATGGTATCATGGACAAATAAGAACTGCATGTGATGCTGATGAGGTGAATACTCGGTATAACCCAGTGTCACTCCGAACCATTTTTCAAAAACCCTGCAGTCATATATTGGCACTTTAAGATGGCCAGAGGCCAGGTTCTAGCAGTCCAGAAGCTTGTTCATAATCAACAAATAAGATCGTCTATGGTCAAAGATCAGATAAAGAATGTTTCGATTTAAAAGAAAAAGCATAAAAAGCATTTTATCACATTGACAAGTAGTGCTACAAAACCGTTCTCCACACCTCTAAGAACTGTTTGGTCCCCTTTTAACATGGGAAGGCGAAGGAGAATCCGGAGTCCTATGTAGTAAGACTTAAGAACAGGCCAATAGTGCATGTGTAAGTGTGTATTCGTGTGTGTGTGTGTGAGGGGAGGGGGTCCAAAATTACCAGGCAAGAGTGGCTTTTCTCAATTGTGTATGCTTCTCACTGGTAAACTGAACTACTGATTATACAGGCATTTTCAGGCTTTCCTTTTACCCATTGTAGTGTAAAGTAGCAAGTTTGCAGCCTTGTTTTCTATCAACAATGACATTTTCCAGCTTAATCACTTCTGAAAGAAGTTGTCTGCATTCTGGTATCTTGTCTTCTAAACTGAAAGAATGTAAGTCTGCTTTGTAATAGAAGTCATGGCCTAAACAAACATCTAATTCCTTACATCAGGCGTCTGAACTGTTTAGTGGGTAACACATACATGAACTTAAGATACAAAGAATATAAAAGCGAGGCCCAGAAGCAACAAATGTAAAAAAAAAAAAAAAAAAAAAGAAGAGTCAAAGGTGACTACTGGCCTACTGTTTACTTTCTAAGTTTACTTGTTACAAAGCAAATATTCTTTCAAATTTGTACACTGAGGTTTACCTGTTTTTTGTTTTTATTTATTTATTAAGAGAAAGGGGTTCTGTTTAAAAATAATGATACTACTTTCGGATACATATTTCCATCCATCAAAGGAAATTCAAATTGATCCAAAATCATCTTCAGAGGTACAGAAGTAGGAGGGTGGTGGGCACTTGGAAAAGCACATGATCTCCCTAGGCGTACAGACGCAACTTGAAAACCACAAAGCCTGAGTAAGAACTTGGCTCTTCTAAGCATATAGTTAAAAGCGGAATGTTGCATTTTAGCCTGTACATAATTAAAAGGTTCAAAGACATTAGAAACTGCCTACTGCTTCATTCATTACAAATTACCTGTGCTGACCACATATCTGCAGATGAGCTAAGCGTCAGGCAAGGAGGGCCCGTGTGGGCACCTCATGCTGCATAAGAGAAGAAAAGTTCAGGCATAGAATATGAGTTCGGGGATCTGCCCTCCCTGTACACCAGTGCCATTGGTGCTGTCTGAGGAGCACTGGAACTGGACAGTCACCTTGCCACACTGAACTTCCGTCATGCCTTCTTGTCCAAAGTAGCTGAGTTCATTGCCATCCAGCACCACACTGGCTGTGTAGAAGGTGTCTGGCTCAATCTGTACTGGATATTCAAACCACACAGGGAAGGTATTGCTGGATCCATCTGAGAAGTACTTGCTCAAGTTCTGGCCCAGGACAACGCCCTGCCGTTTGAGTTCAATCTTAGCGCTGTACTCTGCAGAGCCACAGCTGGAGCCATACAGCCCAAAGCCTGCGATGAACACCCTCTTATCAACTGCAAACTGGATGCTGTCACAGCGACCCCGATAGCGCCACTGGTTGCTCCGATAGGCACATGACTGGAATCGGTGACAACGCTGGGGGACCAGGCCCTTTCTGGCTTTACTCACAAACTGCAGCTCCGGTTTTTTGGATGCAGTGTACCAGAGGAAGATGTCATTGGTCTCATTGAGAGTTAATACCCCGGACTGTGCAGCACCATTGGCAAAGTCATCCAGGGCCATGGTGGGGATGCGGATCAAGTACAGGGCCTTTCCTAGGACCTTGCGTTTATTTTCAATGCTCAAGGCCAGATCTTGTCGCTGGCATTCTACTTCAGCCCAGTTCAGGGCTGCCTCAAAAACCACTATTTCTTTGGCATTCAGCGTTTCCCTGCGGAGGATACTTTCGAGTGTCTGGAAGTCGATGTCACAGAATCCCTCAGACTTGAGTGCTAACTCGGCTTGGGCATCAATCACCTCCCAGCAACGCTGTGTCAGGTCCGGCTCCTCAAACAGACAGCTCTGAGAGAGGAGTACGCAGGCGTTCTTGGCGCTTAGGCTGGTCTCCAGGAAATTAACACAGGCTCTGGCAAGGTGAGGAACTATGTACTTTTTGGCAGCATACAGTGTGGCCAGCACTGTGTCTGCAGCCAAGTCAATTTCATCACAATAGATGTATCTGAAAGAAAATAGCCAACATGTAATCGGATTTCCCCCAAATGAGCATGTGCAGCAAGGAAGGAAGCCACTGCTTTCAAGCCTGTCCAAGAATATAATTTCATGTGACAGTTACTACAAACATGTTAAAGAAGCATCTGAAATACATTCATAAGGTATTAGTATTTCAGCTCAGCAGTAAGCTTATATAATTAAAGGGATTAACTCTGTGTTACTATTCATCTTCTATCTTGATATATTCAGTACATTTTCAACAAAATAGGAGATACTGCAATTATCTAAAAGATGACTGTATATCAGAGATAAGATTATAAAAACACAGCAAGATTCTATTATACTGCATTAAATGTTAAAGCACTGACATTCCCAACCCCATAGCTTAAAACAAATTTATTTCTCTATGTGTACATGCATGTACGTTTGGGCACCTGGATACTCCTGGAGTCCAGAAGAGGGCAGGCTCCCTGGAACTGGAGTTGTAGGCAGCTGTGAGCCACCTAAGAAGGTGCTAGGACCTGAATCCTGGTCCTCTGCAGGAGCAGAAATCCCTAACCTCTGAGCTATCTCTCTCTTCAGCCCCACCAAAGTTTAAAGCAAACATACACAGTTTTATTCCACTTTCTGTTTCAATAAAAACAAATTCATTTGAAATTATAAGGTCAAAATTAAAACTTTTGATGATTTGAGACTTTCTAAAACACAAAACCTGATATTAAATATTTCTGAAGTCGTTCCAAGTTCAATAAAGCACCACATAAAAACTTCAATACTACCTTTTCAGTGAATTCCACAAAATCTTTTGAGTATTAAAGTACTAAACTCATATTCCTCCTATTTTTAGAACTAAAGCATACATGACTTTCACGTGCCCCATTAGAAGACAAAACAGAGAGCTTACACGTACACTGATCCTGTGCTTTAGTGAACTGTACCTATCTAGGAGATGAAATACTTCTGGGTGCTTGGGGGAATGGTGGGAATTTCTTGAGACAGTCTGTGAAGGTGGAAACGGCCTGCTATCTTATATTACAGGACAAGTGAATAACCAGTGAGAACTCTGCCCATGAACAACACTGAGAAAATTTATCAAAGTTTTTAAGCTAAAGCAGCGAGTATTTAATCTGATTTTTTATAGTTATTTTATTTCATGTTTGTGAAATATAATTAACTTAAGAAATCAAGAGTAGCTTTTGCAAGAAAAAAAAAAAAAACATAAGCACACATATGCAAGCCCAAAATTTCCCTCAGTAACAAACACTTGCTTCCAAGAAATTCTCTTCCCTATAGGCTAAGCCGGTTACACCGGCAAGACCACTCAACAACACAGCTGCAGTATGGTTGTGCTTTGCCTAAGGCCAGGACCAGGAGAGCATCCAGAATATGGGCTGGATTTGCAGCCTCACCCGGGAACTCAAGGGAGCTGCCACTCCTTTTCTGAGTACAACTACTGCCCTAGGACACAGGAGGGGGAAATCTCAGTTCCTACTATTGTAACTGTAGCATACCAACAAGGCAAATGGAACCCCACTCAAGCCCTGTTCTTTCCACTCTACCTGATTCCATAATTTTTAAAAATTATACTAATATGTTCTAGGCACTATATCTGTAAGAGAAGATATTTGACAAATAATGTATCAAATGACTTGGGTAAGATGTAACTTTCTGCCAATCTTGCTCCTGTTTCCTGACTGTACATGTGTCTAGGATACAACACCCTACTTGACTTCAGTGAGGCCAAGATGCTAACTAGGGCTGCATTCCACCAACAACAGATGGCACTGTCACACACTGAGCTGACTTCACAGGCAGAGACGGAGGGCAGGGATCCAAGCAGGTAAAAGAGGTTTCTCAGTGATTGTCTCTAATGGAGTCTGAAGGTTAAAAAGTGATGAAGCAGTTAACGTTATGGTACTTCACATGCTCACTTGCCTTTAATCTCCCTGCTCCCCACTGGGAAAGTTCTAGTTCAATTAGGCTTCAAAGCCATTACAGGACCAAGGAATTACATACTTAAAAACTCTGAAACTGACTAGAACTTATTTTCACTAAGCAGTAAATAATAAATAAATGTTTTAAAAATTGTGAGAATATTGTCAAACTTTTTGACCCACTGGGGAATTTTTCTTCAAAAACAATTTTTTTTAAGTTTATTCGAATGAACTGAAACCCCCAGACCAATATAACCTTGGACAGTTAAGAAAAACCTTATAAATACAACTTATAATAACTAGGCTTAATCCCATTGTTTAGCATTAGACACTGGTAAAGATGATTCTTGGTACCCAATTAACATGATTAGAGTCTGCAAAGGGTCCGTAAGATATGAAATATTTTATGTAAATATGTGACTACCCTAATTCTTTTTTACATCTTTCTATTACTAATTTAAATCGATTGCTTACATTAATCTACAGACAACTATAGAAAACTAACTCTTCAAAAAAATCTCTTCATAACCACAAGCATGTCCAATTTTCTGGGGATGAGGTATATGTGGACAAAGATGAGACAATAAGGTCCACTTCTGGCTGTATTAGACAACTCAGAAGACATGTGTCTTCCCAGTGTTGCTAGCTAAACAAGGTACAGCATTTGTATAACTGTGAAGTAAAGGTCTATTTCTCTGAAACCTTCTTAACATGTATTGCTTTCAGGAGGAGAGCATCCCTATTAAATAGTGTTTACTCCAGAAAGCTACTTTTCTTTTCAAATGTTGCTAAAAAGCACCTCACTACATGAGCTCTTCCCCCCAGGCTCTAGGCTAAGAAATGGCTCTAAATGCCTGCAACATTCCATATGACTTGCAGGGAAAAATGAAGAGCAGCTTTCTCTAAGAGCATTTACAAGGCAAGCAGCACCCTCTCTCTTTAGAATCTTTTCTCTTACACAAAACTTAGATCTGACTTAGAAGCCAGCAGAGCACAAATACAACACAAGTAAACTCTTTCCAAACACGCAAATAATGCTTACTTCAGCATGGCGAGGAAAGCAGCAGGTTCGACGTCTGGTATTCGGATTTCATCTTTGTCCTCAGCAAGTTCTCCATAAAACATTGCATGGAACACTGAGCTCCCAACAGCTAACACGTACTGTGAAGAAAGGTAAATCTCATTTCACGCACTAAACTGAAAGCATTTTCAGCAAGTCAATCCCCCAAAAAAGCTAGCAAATCTGGGCTGGGGGTATGTAATGTACATAACCCTCATCTTTGAAACAGCCAGGTTACAGTGTATCCTGACAGGGAAGCATAAGATTTTCACACAAAATGGGCTCTCCATCAATATCTCAAAGTTTTGACATTAATATACACCCCCACCCTATTGTGAAATAAATAAAACCATGAGCTATTTATCTGATTTCTATAGGAACAGTAAACAGAGGACTTTCCAAATCGGTTACATTTCCTACCCCTGGAGAGTGAAGAGGGCATGTTTCTGTGTTATATATACAACTGTGTAGAAGGAAACAAAGACAAAATTAAGTGTGGCCAAAGGTCAGCATTCTCTGTAATTGGGTGAAACATGCAGTGCCTGCCACCGGCAAGCTGCCCACACCAAGCTCTGTGCTGACAGGGTCCCTCTATGTAAATCTCAGGACTAAACCGGTAATGCAGCTGTTGCTTACTTTGTGTCCTGGCAACCGCTGAGTCCCACCTGGTGGCCCAACCACAAAATGTACATCTGCCATCAAGTCATTATTGAACATCACCGCATTTCTACAAACAAGAGGCAATTCATTAATTCACAGCAGCGCGTACTCCTAACATCCCTTTCCCCAACAGGCAAAACTTACAGAAGCTCTCAAGCTAAGCAACAACAGTTCAGTGTTCCACTTCCCAGCAAAAGAGCAAAGGAAGGGTCCAGCTACACAACTGTCTGAAATCACTGCAGACACATGGGAAGGAACTAAAGTTTTAAAAGTTATCTAAACTTTTACATGGCTTAGGACGAATGAAGGGTTTCTCGCCTCTGCTCCACAGACACAACCCTGCCGCTTAAATGTTACAGCTTGCAAAAATATTTTTATCTAAGAGGAAAACAGCTGCACTGTTTTGGAAAAGATACAAGGCAGCTTTCCATTACCAGTAAAGCTCCTGGGAAAGAGGAAAC
Source organism: Grammomys surdaster (assembly GCF_004785775.1). Taxonomy (NCBI): domain Eukaryota; kingdom Metazoa; phylum Chordata; class Mammalia; order Rodentia; family Muridae; genus Grammomys; species Grammomys surdaster. The sequence goes on from NW_021604587.1 coordinate 10,216,366, forward strand.
GGAGACTCATGTTAAATTACATTACAGGTCATGCAAAAGCAGAGACTTCAACACTGGCAAACTTTGCAAGTGAATAAGCTGGCCGGCCAGCAAGGGCGCTTACCTTTCTCGGATGGTAGGATAAAGACCCTGCCAGTTGGGGGCCGGAATGAGGTTGTTGTTACAGAGATTGTGCTGGTGCTGCTGCTGGACAGTGGTGCTGCTGGAGTTGGCTGGCTTCTTACGGGGGAATATATCAGCAGCCATCTTCTTCTTCTTTTTAGTCTTCAAGGTAATTATTTCATAACAAACTGGGGGCAACTTGCTGTTCCCACTGCCACCGCCGCTGCCACCGCCACCGCTGCTGTTTGCTTTCTTTGAACCTTTTTTGGACCTGTTCTTTACTGTCTCTGGAAGCATCAAGAAGAAGGTGAGACATTTCATGTTCTTTTCTTTATCATCTACCATGAGTACAGGATGTCTTTCTTTAGAGCTAGATATCGCAAATTTGCTAGAACATCAAGGCAAAGAGGCTAGCTGGAGCTAAGATGTTAACAGAAACCGACAAGCTGGTATTTTCCTGCTTTTCCCAGCCAGGCAAGGTGACCTTTTCACTATGTTGAAGAGAAACTGGCTTTAAGTTTTATCCAGGACTGGATCTGTTAAATACATTCCCATCATGATTCCTGTTTTTCTTATTTGCGCATAAAAACAGCCGTTTTCTGGATCACCTGAAAAGCTTATGCTGAGCAAAGGAGGCAGGCAGAGAGCCGAGGCGCTTGCTTTCTGAATTAGGTTTGCAAGATGTGGCGAGCCCAGAGAGTCAGTGCGGCCGGCGAAGTTGTGTGGTGAATGGATCGGGGAGAGGAGAGTAGGTATTACAGCCCTGCAGACGGAGTCAGACAGCCAGAGCTCCGAGCCAATAGCTGAAGCCACCAATCAGGATTGGATGAAGCCAAACAGTGACACCTATTGTAGCGTGCACAGCTCTCATATTAAAGGAGCAGCAGTTACATTCTCTTTCTACTGTATATTTAATTAAGATAAACAAGCAAATGAAAGACATTTGCAAACAGGAAGGGAGGAGTTTATTTCTCTTTAGTACAGGGGCATTTTCATTTCAACCAAAACAAGCAAAAGCCATTAACAAAGACTGAGAACACATATGTCTAATCTCTCTTTCTGGCAAAAATCTTCCTCCTAGCAGCATTTACTTGCAAGTATTTTAAACAGGATCTTCTAAGACTATAAAGCCAAAGGGAATCAATGTACTGAAACTAAACCAAACATATTTAAGCACAGCTGGGGAAGGGGAGGGGTCTTTCTTCAGTCTCTGGATGTTTCACTAAGGCCATGCATTTAGCTTGCTTCCAATATTTTCTTGCTCTGCACTGATCTTGGACATGTGTCCCAGGTCACAAAACACTGTTAATTATGATGAGCTTATACCAGCTCGCTTAGCCGTCCTGAAGCATAAGGCAAATTCGAGATATGAAAATAGCATTCAAATGAGACAAATCTGATAATCAGTGTTTAAACCCTGTGATTCACTAAAGATAAGTCAGATAGGGCACTACTCAGGATCTCAAAAATCCAACTCAACTCCTAAGGCTCAATTTTATCTTGTCATACAAATTCTAAATTATCCATAAACTCTAACACAGCACCCATAGTAGGGCTATTTAAAATGATCAAAGTCTCCTATTAACTAGTTAAAAGGCAAAAGGTCTCTTTGCTTTAGATGAGAATAAGGCTTCCCCAGCAGCTGCTAGTAAAACAGCATCTACTGGAGCTTCACAGTTTGTAAAGACAGACTAGTAACTAGAGTGACTCCCACCCCTATCTATGGGATTACTCTGGTTAGCTCAAAGCAGAGAGGCTATTTGTTGCCCCTGGACCCTGATCCTGGCCCTGTGTGCTATGTAACACTCACCTGCATGGTGACTCCTCAGCAAATGAGAACATTGTTACTATAACTAGTATTATAATCAGTCTTTAAATCCCTAGCATCTTAATCCTAAATCATTCCAAAGGTAATCCTTTGTATTGTCATTATTCAAACTCATCTGAAAGCCACTGCAAGCACATAGTGTAAGAGAGACACAGATAAGGTTATCTATCCCCATTTTGGGTGGAACCAAGTGACTGCTTATTTATTACAATTATTGTATTCTCAACTGCAGGGCTAAGACACCACACATCAACACCCTTGCAAATCACCTTCAGTTATACTTTGAGGATAATGTTAGAGATATAATAACCTGTTGGAAAGTATCTAGCAGGCTGGATAGATGGCTAGGTTGGTAAGTAAAGTACTTGCAATGGAAAAATGGAGACCTCTGTTTGGATTCCCAGCACAGGAAGGAAGGAAGGAAGGAAGGAAGGAAGGAAGGAAGGAAGGAAGG
>NW_021604587.1:10218759-10225764 GCF_004785775.1 Grammomys surdaster
AGGAAGGAAGGAAGGAAGGAAGGAAGGAAGGAAGGAAGGAAGGAAGGAAGGAAGGAAGGAAGGAAGGCAGGAAGGCAGCAGGCGAAGCACAGCACAGCAAAGCAGCCTGTGCCTATAACCCTAACTCTACCAGTAGGTAAAAGATTAGTAAAGCCTTGCTTGCCAGTTAACCTAGCTCATTGGTGAGCTACAGTTAAATGAATAGACTCTGTCTCAAAAAATAACACAGAGATACTCAATGTCAATCTCTGCCTCTCCACACTCCCTCACACACATCAATATACATTACACATACATAACACTTACCACACAAACATACACCACACAAACATATACTATACAAACACCCACACCCACTACACTCACATATCACACCACACACAAACACCCCATATATCATACACATAACACAAACACACGCACACACTAACTCACAGAGGGACAGGCAGGCAGGCAGAAGACAAACTCTCACTCATACAGGCCAGTGAGGAAAAGGCACAACGAAAACACATAGCTCCTGAGTGAGCTGCCTACCAGGAAAAGATCAAAACAGAGGGTCTCTCTACCGGCTGCTACTGAAATTCTCATTCATACTTGCCTGCAAAGGCTTTCTGACAGGAAATATTTCTGAGCATAAATATCAAACATATTTCTAACGAACCCAGTATCTGGCTCCTCAGGTCAGAACTAATCTATTAAAATGGAAGAGGAAACCAGCTGTTTTTGAGGGATCATTATTAATCAGCAGCAGAAGACTAAACAGAAGAAACAATAGACCAACATATAAGCCTTTGAGGTCTTTATTCATCTTATATAAGGCTATAGCTCGCACTACAAAACTCTCCTAAACTACAGTTTCTACATCACTAAGGAGAAGAGGGATAGTGCATGTAGTAGTTTGAGAAAGGGAATACATAAGGTTTTAGAAAACACTTCTTTGAAATTAAGATCCTAGGTATTTGGAAAAACCAAGCTTTGTAGAAAAGTTTGAAAAATGACAGGTAAGAGAAGGAGAACTAAGTCCTATGGACTCCTTAGGGCAGTGCTTGCTGCAGATGGCCCTTCCCTCTCACTTGGCCAGAGGCTGGGGAGGTGTCTGTTAAAAGACACACACACAGCTGCCTTTCCTGCTCTGGTGACAAGACAGGCTGCACACTGCTGCTAAACCTGCAGTCCCAGGGCCAGAAGCAGCATGCCCCAGGAGCCTTTAGGGAATTTGGAATCATAAGATTCTGGAGCACACCTGCATTTTAACAAGAACTTTCCCACAGTGTGCATGGCACTGAAGTTTGAGAAAGACTTCCCCAAAGATCAGGTTCAACACCCACCAACATAGTACCTTCAATTCAAATAGATGAGCAAACAACTCAAGATAATTTAATCTAGTTTGAACCAAGAATTTAACATCTCCTATCTTGTTCTGAAGTTCTCCTGTTCTGATTAATGGCGCCATTCGAGGATCCAGGTGAGCAGCCAGCCAAGTCAGAGAGTCTAGGCGTATGGCTCTCTGGAAAAGAAGTTCTAGTCCAGACTCTCAGAGGTCAACAGCAGGTTTCAAAAATATCAAGCAGACTAACCAGCCAAGCCTTAAATAATCAACCCTAATTCTGTCTCAGAAAGCTAGCTGTGCATACTGGCATCATCAGCAACCAAGAAACGGTTCCATTTTGGCTAAGCCACTTAACTGCCAGGGCATGGGAGGGGGCTCTGACATCCAGTCAGTCTTTAAGGAACAGTGAGGTGTTTGGAAGGGCATTTCTCCAACAATGCTCAAACCAGTTAGAATCATATTTTTATACTCTGGCTTAGAGCAGAGCATACAGATCAAAAGAGTTGAAAATAAAAAGCTCAACCTGATTGTTTCTATTTTATTCTTTATGTTTTGGTGTTGCTCTTGATACAGCCAATCCTTCTAATGACTGGTTTGAGGAACTGGATTATTTGGTGGGATGCCTACAGCTTAACATCCAAAGCTTTTTTCTAGCAAAAACTTAAGACTAGGGACTATCAGGAAAAAAAAAAAAAAAGATGAGTACACAAGAAATCCACCAAACTGCATGGAAAAATCACAGTGTGGGACAATGCTTCTGAAAAGACAACAGCTTTCAACTGACTTTCTGAGTAATACATAACCCAGGACACAGGAAAACAGAGCCACAGCCCTTTAATCCACTTCCTCATGCTATGGTGACCCCAACTATACAAGTATTTTCATTGCTACTTCATAACTGCGATTTCACTACTGTTGTGAATCTTCATGTAAAATCTGTTTTCCAATAGTTTCAGGCAACCCCTGTGAAAAGGTCATTCAAGCCCCCAAGGGGTCACGACAGGTTGAGAATAACCGCAGTAAAATATAAAGGAAAAAAAAACCAAGCTTGTATGAATCTGTATATCTTTGTTCTCTGCTTTTGTTTCTACTTTGCTACATTAAATACATTACACCCCCTCATACAGATATAAATAGAATCCCATCTACTCGCTCTCCAATCCAGACACAGCACCGACAGTTTGGAAAACTCATCGAGAAACCTCGTCACTACTAGCATTTTCTCACTTGCTCCTAGACTTTTAGAGCTTTTTGAGACATAGTTAATCTCCCTTAATGAGGTAACTAGGTCAAGAAGCCCTTCAACCTTTAAAGAAAGCATTTCCAAAATACACAGTGCAGAGCCTGCACTGTACTAGGTGCTGGGCACACAACGGGGAGGAGCAGAAAACCTGGGTCCAAAGGTTAGCTAATCACAGTGGGTTTCTATTGACTTTATAATTGCTAGAAAGTTGAATCACCATTATCTATCTTCATTGGGTTCTGAATTAATGAGAAAATTATCAACAGAGCTTAGGTCCACTTAGAACATCCTTTCTCTACAGGAGGGTTCCCAGTTGGCTTATCTTAGAACAACTTACATAGGCAGTTTGGGAAAAGGGACTCTTGGAAGCCTGGAGAGCAGCAGTCTGACAGGCCACTTGCTTTACAGAAGTGTGAGGGTTTGTAAAGAAAGGTCCACAGTAAACAGGAGGGAGACACATCGACTGCAAGGCAGGTCTGCTTGCCGTGCTCTGTCCCACTCTATCTGCTCACACTATACATAATCCTGTTTGTATTTCTAATCTACTATTAAAGAAAAATATATGTGCAGAGTTCACAAAGACAAAAGCCAAGAACACACAAGCTCCACACCCCTGTTGGGGCATTTCAGGAAAGAAATGGACAGGATCTAGTAAGTCCTCTAATGGGAAGGAAGAGCCACAGGGAAGCTGCTGATATTCAGGAGGCTCTCCAGGTAAATCTAAGGTCAGAAAATCAGATACTCTAGGTTAAAATGGGGTTCTCTGTCCGCAACAACAACACTGGCAACTCTTGTTTAGCTTGTTCTAGTCTCTTTGTCTGGACTTGTACATGGCTTTCTACAGGACATGTAAAAATCAAGGCAGTGTGTTAGACTAAACGAGCGTCACTGTCAACCCCGAGTCACAGGACATAACAGGAAAGCAGTCCAACCTGATGAGTTGGGCTAGGATGCTGCCCGGGATTTGCTTATTTGTCCTTTAAGTACCAAGCAAGCCTTATGCTTGTGATCCAGGAGGTTAGAGAGATAAGTGGCCAAATGCTGGTAGTCTCTCAAGATGGCAGCTGCCAGAAAAACCTGCTACATGCCCTCTAAATTTAGAGATAAATCAAGAATCAACCAAGACGGCAAGTACAGTGAAAAAGGTAAAAGCCAGTAACAAGTGACATTAAGGTCGGTTACTTAGTATCTGAGAGCCTTATTCTCCCCATCTGCCAAATAGAATAATTACATGCAGCGCAGCCCTCTCATGTTTACTGTGAAGTCAAAATTACATGTTTGTGAAAGCGGTTTGATAAATGCTAAAATGGTCTACAAAGGTAAGCTCTCGCTATGAGTGGCAATCGGACTCCAGCAGAAAGCACCATTTAGGATAAGTCAACCAAAACATAAGGCTCTGGCTTCCCATCCTTCCAGCATCTTCAAGCAGCATAGCTGCTGACATTTCATCTCTCCAGGTGTGCACTGGCCCCACCTATGGTTCCAAGTTACTTTACAGTTTGCTCTGATTTTCAAGTCTGGATAATCAAGATTCTGAACTATGCATTTAGAACAGCACCACAGCAATGTCAGAATCCCACTTTGAACCAACACCCAAGCCACAAACAATGAGGAGGCCAACGCTGGCTAGTGTCCTGCTGTACCTACAACAAAGCCAGAAGCTGCAAGCAGTCATCCAGCCTCTTGACTGGCAATGCTCACACTAGCCATCTCTAACTGGACTGTCTCCGTGAGCTATTCTTAACTCTAGTGCCAAGGTGATGATACCTAATACAAGCCTTTGGGCAAGGCATACCTCAGTTGTCTGGAAGGGTGAGAAAGGTGGATGGTCAGTTTTACAAAGTTACGTCCTTTACTGAAAAGAACTTCAGCTAACCTTGAAATCAAATAGGAAGCATTTAAAGTCGGAACACATCAATTCTCAGTAGGCAGAAATAATTAATTCTTTAAAAAAATCCTATGTAGTATTTCATATACCCAATAATTACAGCTCTGCAACATACTGTATCTCAGTACACACTAGGTATTAGAATACTAGGTTAAGATATTTTGATAAAAACTATTTTAGATATCTAAATATTTAGATAGAAAAGTTTTATGTACCCTAAATGATCTTCTAGGTAATTTCCTCTCTAGGTTTCTAGGATTTTTTTTTTTTTAAATCTACTTCTAGGCTGGAGAAATAGCTCAGTGGCTAAGAGCACTTACTGCTCTTGAAGAAGACTGGAATTTAGTTCCCAGCACACACTTTGACTGGCTCCAGGAAATTTGATGGCCTCTCCTGGCACTTATGGGCATATACAAAGACATGTATATACACACATATAGATATATATGCACACATAAGTAAAGTTTATATGTAACAGAAATAATTATTTACTTGCTATAGTTTTCTTAATAGTTTAACACTATGATTACATATAAATGTGTATGCAATATTTTACTAAGTTCTCCCACAAACATACATAGACTTTAATCTGGACTGTAATGATTCTAAGACAACATCTAATTTTTGTAACCACTAGGCCTTTTTCCTTGTACTCTATAAAATAATGGTTTATTGAAGTCAGTGAAATAATTCAACTCAAATTTATACAACTCAACAGAAAGAAAGTAATCTTTTCTCTATGTTCCTTAACTATTCCCTTAGACAGACAGGATGAGGACTTAGAATTCTGGCTGACCTGCACTACAATTGCTCTTTCATCATGCAGGCATTTGATAAAGTATATCATCACAATTCTCAACTGAGAGTGCTACTATGACAATTGTTGATACGGTAAAAACTGTAGGTGGAAATCTTGAGAACTTCCATGGCCAGCCTCGGCAAAGCATCCCAGTTCCATTAGTTTTCTCATTGCACAGGTAAACATGTAAGGAAAAGAAATGAGTAGAGATCAGTAACTCTGGGTAAAAGCTGCTAGAGCTATTTATCAATGACTAACTCTAGCAACTGTGTAAAGTAAAACTGGGGCGTGAAACAAGTCCTTGAAAGATGCTATATAGGAAAGATACATGGTTCGGAGGTTAAGAGCACTGTCTGCTTTTCCAGAGGTACTGAGTTCAATTCCCAGCAACCACATGGTAGTTCATACCATCTATAATGAAATCTGGTGCCTTCTCTGGCCTTAAGGCATACATGCAGGCAGAATGCTGTATACATAATAAATGAATGAATGAATAAATAAATAAATCTTTAAAAACAAACAAAGATACTGTGTATGGGCTAGAGAGATGGCTCAGCCCAAAAACATACTGTGTATATTCAGACAAACAGAATAACCTATATTAACATGTTAGCTTAAAAGTGAGAAACATTATTATAATGACCGCATACCCTCTCCCATACGACTATTAGTATATACTTGAAAACAATGAATTCAAAGAATGTCCAGGCCCTGAGATCTCTTTGGAAGATCTCTGAAGGGAAGCTGTTTTGATCCAACAGGGAACTCTAATTCTACTGGGAATGGCCACAATGGAACAACTCCAAACAACCATCACTGTGACCTTTTTCAGATCATCTGTTTTCTTTAGCTGACAGAGAAGGAAAATTAATGTGCTTTGGTAAATTATAAAAACAAACAAAAGTAAACAACACATAAGTGTATCGCAAAGATAGTGGTTTACTTTGGTGGACTCGACCCCTAGCCATATTAGGAGGAGAATCACCAAGAATATCACAATCAGATCAGATCATGAAATATCAAACACTCGTCACTCATAAACTTAAATAACAAACATCTTACTCTATTGGGAACGTCACCCTATTTCAATGAGCACATGGAATGGGAAGAAAGACAGATGAGTCCCAAATCACTTGATATTTATTCTGCACTACTCTTGATTATTAGTGGGATTCCAAATCTGTCACAGACAGAATTTTGTCTGTGACAGATTTGGAATTCTATGGCGCCCATAACTCTTAATGAAAAGCTCCTACAAAATAAGAACCCTAAACAAAATGTTACCCAAATACATGCTGTTTCCCCATCACTCAAGGCTTAGAAATAACCCTACAATTTACCACTATCTGGTCACACCAAAACACCTGATCAATAAAGATTATCCAGACCTTTTCAACTTTATTCTTTAATGTGCTTGAATAGTATCATAAGGGTACTATTATTGGAATTGAACTTTTGTTCCAAATACCTTATTTTCATATAGAAAGGACCAGTTAAAATTCTGTGTTTGGATTTATCACTATACATACATCCATATAGTGTCAGGTTACCTAGTACGTAATGAGGTTTCTTCCTTCATGTTTATAATACATATAACTAGAATAAAATATAATTTCTATTAATTGATAAGATAAAAAGCTGAAGGGTTGGATGCTCAGGGAAGTCTAGGAATACAACTAGAAAACAGCAGTAACAGATGACAGAACCCATTCACAGCCTTTGCTCCCTCCCTCCCTCCCTCCCTC
>NW_021604587.1:10225864-10278369 GCF_004785775.1 Grammomys surdaster
CTCCCTTCCTCCTTTCCTTCCCTCCACAAGGTCTTGCTACATGGATCTGGCTAGCCTCAAACTCAGAGCAATATCTTTGCCTCAGTCTCTGGGTACTAGGATCTGAAGTTTGGACCCCCATGCTTGGTTCTAACAAACCTTCTCTGAAACATACACTTTCAAATGAAATTTTAAGAAGATATATGCATTACCAAAATTATTAACAACATTCTCTTGCAAAAGAAGCATATGATGGAGCTACTGTAAAAACTAACTTCTAGCAAATGCTCAGAGTAAAATCTCTTCTAAATTCAAATTAAAAATGACTTATTGAAGTTACAGTCAGTAGGAAGCTGTCGTGTGGTCATGCAGGGAACTGAACCCAGATCATCTGCAAAAGCAATATGCACTCTCCACAACCAGAGCATCTCTCCTGGTCTGCGTTTTTAATTAGCTTCAAACTGCAATTCTTAGGTGCGCTGTGGAAGATGTTATGAAGGTATGGTAAAGATGTTATGAAGGTATGGTGCACTGTAAATTTTTTTTACCCTTAATGACATCAACACCAAGAAATATTCAGAGACCTCCATTTGCCACAGGAAATAAGGTGGCACTGGTAAAGCATCCCTTTGTTTCTCCCCCTTCTCATGCTGTTGTAAAATGAATAGATGCTGAAGAATGTGCACACTTAACTTGGTTTCTTATAATAGAACAAGAAAATAAGGTGTTTGAAACAAAAGTTCAATTCCAATAATATGCTTAGTAAGTTTTATTTTTTTGTGATAAGGATACTATTTAAGTAAGTCAGTCCTTGTACTACCCACAGGTAAAAATAAAAATCTAACTGCTCTTAAAATGTGTCTCTTTTTCAAAAGTCAAGAACGTGTTATTAGATCTGGGTTTCCCCAATCTACGTCACACAACTCTCAGACACAAGCATGTGCTGTGGCCCTTAACTGTCACTGAAGTTAGCATACATCTTCAGAGGGGGTAACTCTTAACTTTTCTTAATATCACATTTTGACATAGTTTACAGCTGCTCGGGTCTCATAGGAGATCCATGTCAGTGTGGTGACAACTGGAATCAGAGCAAAGCCAACCTTAGGCTTTAAAGACAGAACATAATTTATATCTAAGTCAGCTAGTTCTCTTTACATAGGCAGTTGTGGGCATGTCATGGAACTAGCAAGGGTTCACTATTTGCTTACACCAATAGCCTCTAGTAAAACTTAAAATAAAATCAATCAAGGAGATAAAATTAAATGGCATAGAGACCAATGTGCTCTGTCTGGTCTCTATGACCCCACTCCGACTCACTCACCAGGGCTGTTCTGACTTGTCCTCTTCTCTCTTCATGGTACGAATGCTCTCCAGCATCCTGTCATTCTCAAAGCCCCCTTTCCCATAAGCTGATCACAAGCATGCTCCTTTCTTTACCTCGCAGTCCAGGACTCCTCTGCATTTCGACTCTCCACATTCAACTGCACTACCTTCCTCTATGTCACCAGATTAGAGTTCATTCTCTGGGGCTGTATCTCATATCTCTATTGAGAGAGCTAACAGGCCACACCCACACACCTGCATTATCTGGTTACATAAGAGCAAAGTTCAAGCTCAACAAGTCCAAGTCCCATTAGCAGTCTATATTAAATGTATGCAGTGCAACTGATCCTGAGGTAAAACGGCCTGAGACTGGGGTCTAAGTGTTTCCAACTGTCTAAAGTGCAAGCTTAAACTAGGCGCAGTGGCAAAGAGCCTCCAGCTAGTAAATGTATCCTGAGGCTCTCCCAAACAAGTCCAAACACACATACAGTTTATAATACTACATTTAGCTTGTAGCTAATGCAACTGAAAATAATAAAGCTCAATCTAAAGGAAGTCCCTACATGTGCTTAAAGTAGGGCTCAGGTTTATTACAAGCCTAACATCTAATGTAATGCAGATATTCACAGAAAAGTGTGGGTTAACCAGGGGCAAGATCACTTACCAGGACAAAGCTGCTTTCAACCAAGCCCAATTCATGGTTGGGCATATTTATTTATAGTACCAGTAGAGAGTTTTAGAAATTTAATGAACTAGAAAGGAAGATAAATTCTATGACCCACATGAAAGAAGCAAAGCAGGCACATGAATAACCCCCAAAAAATATAATTAAAAAGACTTTTTGTGGCTCTGACATGTGTTTCATCTGTATTTAACATTGAATGGATGAATTTCCACTACAGTAGACACACCCAATCTTCAAATCTACCAGGCAAATAGACATGTGTGAATAGAGCAGTCCAAAAACTCATGCCTTCCCAGCAAACCACCACCTGTGCATGTCTAGGTTCAGATCATTTCCTAACAGACGGAACGGTATGCTGCTTACATTTGTGTCTTGTTCTAAGCACTTGTGTCAATCTGTCAGCTGTGTGATAGGGAATCAAGGCAGATATACAGTTCAGCTCAAATCTATACATTCCCTCACAATACTGGGATAAGATGAACTTTATTTTGGTGGATGAAAAAAGAAAATGAAAAGAAATTTAATGGTAAATTCTCCTGGCTAAAAAAAGTATATTTCTGAGAGTATGGAAATACATTCTGTGGAGACCTGGTTAAAAGTTTCATGTATCTTAAAGACTTCTGAACTGCACTGCTAAGGGAAGTAGCTCAAAGAGGCAGCAGTGAGAGACTCCCAGAGCAGCATCTGGCAGTAGAGATGCAGAACTCAAAGTCTCCACAGGAGAGCTCTGTACCACAAACAGAAAGGAAGGGAGGATCTTCTTCACAAACTCCAAGGGAAAAGATTGTTCCAAGGCTCAACTCTTCACTATCATGCAAAGCCTGTGGAAGGTCACCCCAGGGGACACTAGAATGAGGAAGGGAAGATATACCAAAGTAGTAAATCACTTTCCCTTCCTCTTCCTCGTTCTCCCTAGCCACACCAACAACTAGCATGTAGGCAACTGGTGAGCAGCATGCATGACTGAGGGGTAGCCCACCTTCACGTTTCTTAGCTATCACCAAAGTAATGTAATGCTTCATGGCATCTAAGAGAAGCCACAGTAAACATCCGATTTAATGAGTCCAATGCTTGAGTATACACCTTTTCATACCACGTTATGAAACAAGAAGCTGGCACATGGCATTTTTGATGAAACTGAAAGAGAATGGTTGCCTCAACTGAAGCTTTTGTGGAATTTGTGTGAGTCAAACCTGCAGCATTTGTAAGCCATTGTTACTTGAGAGAATTTGCAAGGTGTGCTTATCAAGACTCTGACAGTTTCTCAAAAGAAGTTAAGTCTGGCATTTCAAGAAAAACTGACAATGTTTACTGCCAATGGTGAATTTCATGCCTCTCAGCAAAAGTCAGAAAACTTCCCAGGGATTAATTAACACTATTATGATGTAAGTGGCTATAGTATTGTCTGACTTCTTGACACTATATACTGAAATGTGCCAACATCTAAAAGGTTTACATAACTCAGTGAACCAGCGTTGTCTAACCACAATGCACAGAATCACACACTGGTTTAAAAAAAGGAGATATATATCAAAAACCCCATAAACAGATTAAAAAAAAATCCATCCAAAGTACAAGAAGATCTAATAGCTTTTAGCATGACAAAGGTACAAAAAGTTAACCAACATTGTTTTGGAAATCTACATGGCAGTTAAACTTAAAAAAAAAAAAAGACCCTTTCACATAGTCAGGTACATCCTGCCTGATGGTGATTTAGAGGCCATGCCAGAGCAATTTGCTAACAGCAGCTGAGGACTGGCGCAAGCCGTGTGGATATGTTCATGACACTGATGAAAAGAAAACAGCTAAAGACTTCAGGGGAGACATGAATGGATCTCACAGAAACAGTAAGTGAAGGGTAAGTAGCAAATTAACTGGAACTTCTATTCAAATAAAGAAGCTATATGCATTGACTAATTATGTGCTGACGTCATGTGGAGGAAACGTGGAGATGGGTCAGCCACACACTCTTCTCTCCATTGCTGGCCACATTCAGAACAATCCACTTTCCAAATGACACTCTCTAGCTACAAGCACTCAAGAGTCTTACGGCCCTAAGCTACAGAGAGGGTGAGTGAAGAGGCTGCACTCACCCCAGTATTCACAGCAGGACAGGAAGCAGGGGGAAGGGCATTGGAGGAGATTCTGCCAGCAGCTCCTTGAAGCCTGAACCCTCCTCCTTAAAAGATGCTTCTGGGAACCTTCTCAGCATTTGTAATGCTGATAGTAAGATTAAGAACTTAATGGATTTCCAGGCTATTTAGGCATGTAGATCAGCCTAAGTCACAGTAAAAGCACTTTGACTTTAAACTACTTACATTTTCCTTTAACAAACATTAAAAAAGTGGCTGGTGGTTTTTATTAGAAGCCCTTCTCTATGCAGAGACTTAAAATATAACAGCAGCCAAGGGCCAAAGTTAGTCCCTCAGTAATGAGCTGGAATATGACATAAAATACAAAGCAAAATAAAACAGAACAAAACCAGCCGATACAGAGAAGTGAGGTAGCAACTCAAGACAGACAAAACAAGATAAATAAATGAGTACATTAAAAAATAATAAAACCAAAAGTTTTCATAGGGCGTAGGAAAAGAGCAAACTACCTTCAAGAGACCCTTAACAAGGTAGATACCTATTAACAGGTGGGTTTTCCAAGAAATACCCATTAATGGCTGAACCTACAGGAAACATGATTCACCATCCAAGAGGTCAAGCCTTTCTTTCCTTTTGGTTTTGGACAACAGTGCTGACTATAAAAAACTCAATATAAAGTGAGTTGTAACTATGCTATTAAGTTTTCCTAATAACAAGATGTAGATCTAACCAGTTTCAAAGACAAGGCAAATTCATCAGAACAATGCTTCTTTAGCAGGAGGTTTCCATGTGCAGATCATGGCTAAAGTGTTTACAATATCTGACTAAACACGCAGATTACTATTACCCATAAAATCCATACATATAAGGAACTAAACACATCATGAGAGAAAAATAAAACAATAAAAATAGTCCTTAATTGGATTTAGATAACAGAGCTACTGTTTTCAAGTAAGTCTAGAGCACCACCATGATTTAAAATTAGCCCCCCCCCCGGGGGGGGGGGGGGGTAGGTGTGTGTATGTGTGTGTGTGTCACAGTATGAATCTGAAGGTCAAAGTTTCCACAGAAAAAGGAAAGGGGGTGAGTTTTTATTGCATTCTTAGAGTTGAAGGACCCAAACTAAGCAAACTAAAATGGCAACTAGTGACTAAAGCAAGGAGGACAGCAATGCCCCTTCTTTGGAAACTCGAAGTAAAGAACCCAGACCTGTTTTTGTAGATTTAATATTACATCTAATAACGTGCCTCTGAATGGCTCTGCAGGCTCAAAATCATGTCACTGAAGAGATTTCAGGAAGAGCACCAGAAGAAAACAGACTTAAGGGGCACATAAAAGATGCCCTGATACCAAAATCTCAGAGGGGGTTGGGGGGGAAACAGAGGTACAGAACTAAGCAGAGACAGAATATCACTGAGAGACACCAAGACACTCAAGCATGTTTTAAAGGTATCTTAGGCAGAACTACTCCTACCCTACTAGACTGACATCTAAAGATTCTAGAATCTACATAATTAAGATGGGACTAGGGAGGCTGAGGCAGCTTTCCTGACAGCTAAATGACCTGATCTCACACATCCACATCCGTATAATTTAGTACTTCACAGGTAATAATCCCACTTAATCCTCAGAGCCACTCTGCATTATGCTCACCATGAGCTACATGTTGTTGAACTTCATCCTTGCTGGTAGGACGATCACTCGTCAGTGTTAGACTCACAAATGCCAAAGGGTTGTACATATACTATTTTCTTAGAAATACACTGGAGGGAAAGGGAGTAAGACGACTATACTCACCAACAAAAATATTTACTGTACATCCTCTTGATGGTAGGCATTTGCGACAGTAGACAAACATTAATTTCATGCTTTCCAGAACTCCAAGAGTATAACAGGAGTGGAAAAGCCAAAATAATGATATCTTATATGTAATTTAGGAGGTAAGTTATGCTATAGAAAAGCCACACACTACAAGGACAGCGTGTACCTCTTAAGGTTCTATGCAGGTTAGTGCTCGATATGCGAGTTAGCGCTCGCTAAGGAAGGTGGAAGGTGGCAGAGACATGAAGGGGGTGAGGAGCTCATGCAGGGATCTGAGTGACGGGAGTGTGTAATGTTACAGACAGAGGGATAAGTCCAGCACACAGACTTAAATGGGAATGTGCCTACTGTGTTCAAGGGTTAGCAGGTTAGGATGAACAGCTGGAGTGGAGAGTGGGAGAGGAGAAATGGGAGGCAAGGTCAGAGTTAGGACAGGATTGTGTAAGCGACATGAATCACAAGGACCCAGCCTGTGTGACACAGAGGGCTCTGGAGAGTTTTAAGCCTACACTGATTTGAAGTTTGAAAAGACCATTTTGGTGTGGAGGACATAGATGAGTGGCAGAGAGAACAGTTTTCTGGCATTGAGCAAAGCCCTGGGTACAACAACAAGGAAAAGTAGAAGAGGTGAGAGCAGAGGCAAACAGGAAGGAGAGAAGAAAGAAACCATTCTGGTAGTTCTGTCGATAGGAACAAGTTAAGGAAAGGAGACTGGTTTTCCCTTGGAAGGCCACTGCAGTAGTACCAGCAGGAATTGATAGGAAAGAGACAAAGATGCTAAAAGGAGAGGGAAGGAAAGGGGCTACTTTCTGGGTTTGTGTGGGACTGTGTAAGGGTATCCTGGATCACGGTGGAGCAGGTGCCTAGAACCCCGAGACTCTGTAGATTCTGGGCGAGATTCTACATGAGAACTGGCAGGAATTCGACGGCCCCCAGAACCCAGGATCCTGAAAAAGCGGTCACAGTCTCCATAGAATTACTACATAGGCCACGCTATAGGCCT
Organism: Grammomys surdaster; assembly: GCF_004785775.1. Classification (NCBI taxonomy): domain Eukaryota; kingdom Metazoa; phylum Chordata; class Mammalia; order Rodentia; family Muridae; genus Grammomys; species Grammomys surdaster. Next base: position 10,232,769 of record NW_021604587.1, read on the forward strand.
CAGGCCCTAGGGATTTACATACTAATGAAGGCCAGAGGGCAGAGCAAATTAAACATGCCTCCCCCAGATCCTCCCCCAATCCTCCCCCTTTCTCCCTCCCTATGTAACTCGGGACTGCCCTGAGTTTTTGGGGGTACGCCTAGATCCATCTATCATCCGCCATGACAATAAACCTTTTTGGAACCAAGGACTTCCTCGTGTTACTGGGGCCTGCCGCCGCCAAGGCCCCCAGGCCGTTGGAACCATAGAGTTTCCTCCGAATGTGGGACCCGCCACAGTGGTGGAAGCCCCTCCGGGGCCACCCCACCGCTGTGGCGGCCTTTTTAAATTTTCCCCACAGTTTTGGTTGAAGGAACAGTTCTGAACAATCCCAGATGTAGGTCTAGGAGAGAAAAGTCAAGTTAACATCCATGGTTTTAGAATGAATAGCCCTAGAAAGGAAGTGGGCTGCTGACAGACCAGGTTTACAGAGAAAGATTACTCAATGTTGGGCTTGTTAAGACTGTCTTATTTAAGGCAATTTAGTGAAAAAAGTTCTTGGAGCTCTCTGAGCAGGTAATAACACACATTTGGAAATTGCAAGAAAGTTCATTGTACTGTATTAAAATACTGTATTTCATTGAGGTTGGTAGGAAGTAAGCTTTGGTCTATTTCAAAGTAGCAGGCTAGTAAAAAACGAGAAAATGAACATACATTAAGAAAATCTGAATTTAAAAAACCCAAAAGACCAATGGTAAAGGAGGAAGCCGTGGAGTACCTATACAAGTCAACTACATAAGTGACTCAAGAAGAGGTGGCCCATTATTTCCAAAGCTGTCAATAAATGAGGTGAGGATTTAGTAACCAGGAATATTTTCTTCCAAATAACCCACAGTAAGTGACTCGAGTCCCACATCAAAGAAAACATGATTGTGATTGAATATGTTACATTTCAGTCTTCTAGTTAATTTAACTTTCTAAAGAAGTATGCAGAGATGGAATTGATCCAAACTGATAATTGAGACTCAAATCAGTTCGATATTTTAAGAAACAGATGCCAATGGCCATTTGCTAACATTCAAATACCATTCTTTGAAGTATTAAAAAGTCTTAAATGTAAATGAAATACAAGGATAAATTGCTTCGTCCTGACATGAATCCATGACAAATCAAAAGTCAAACTGTTCTCTTCTTTTGTCTATCAAAATGAAACACAAGTTCATATAAGTGACCAATCATATCCCAGAAGCATTTTATAAGACTACAAAATACTAGCGCAACTTGCCAAAAGGCCAAATTTTAAAATGTAATTATTACAAAAGAGCAAATACAAGTGTCATTATGCGCACCCAAGAGAATAAGATGCAATGCTTTTGGAGTAACAGGCAATCGAAACCACACACTGACAAGCCAGTTTGATAAACAAAGTACAAAAGGAACAAAACAAAGAGCCCCAGCAGAAAAAGTTCAGGCCTTGCTGAAGAAAGTGAATTCTGCTGAAGCAGATGGGAAGTCTGAAGACCTTTCCTGTCTCCCAACAGGAACACAAACCACTCTACAAGAGCTTGGTGCTTGCCAAATGCAGCAGTGATTTCTAGTTCTCAAGATTCACCTTCACGGTCTTTAAATGACAGTGGCTTCAACATCCAATCAGGTCCTTTCCACATAAACCACTGAAGTAACACCAGAGACCTCTTTCTCCAATGCAGATCTTCTCATTGTGCCACACTGACAGTTCCAGAACCCAAGACTACAGACGTGTTCTTCAACAAGAAAATTAAACATGTTTACCAAACTACGCAAAGAGGATGCTGAGAGCCAGCCAAACTCCTCCATAAATTCTAGATGCTCCTTCAGTGGAGGGCATTGAAAGACTATTCTGGCAGGTCCAAGAAGAACACATAGCAAGTAAAGTCTGGGAAATATGCTGGAAAAACCAACAGCCTAAACTGGTTGCTGTCAGGTCTCAAAGAAACCTGGCAGAAGTCACACTCAGTCCCTAGGCGGTTCCCAGCTCTGCTTACCCCTCCCCTATCCTAAACTCGGATCCCATACAGCCTCAGTCAACTTGGCCACATGGACATTTGGCTTCTCTCTTGGTTCCCACATGCTCTATTGGTCCTCTCCTCTCTCCCTCTCACACCCACGCCCCAACTCTCTCCTCTCGTGGGCCAGTTCAGTTTGCTGGCCCAATTCAGTTTGGATTGGCCCAATTCAGTTTGGACTCTTCCAGTTGCTTCTTGGCTATGCTCTCCCTTGTATCTACAATAAACCCTTCCCCTTAACCATACCTGGAAGGAGTCAAGTTCTTATTTTCATTCAGTTACCACTTGGGAGACAGACTAACAGACTGGCATAGAAGGCCACTGATACTACAAATCTGGGAGACCTTTACAACACTACGGATTAATTGAAATCTAGTATCTTTATCCTAAAAGTTAGGTAAATAAAAGAATTTCTTAAATCACATGACCTTATCTACCAGATTTCTATGTATTCTAAATTTAAGACTTTGGCATAAAGATATGGATTGGTACACTGATGGAAAAAGAGCTAACAGATTCAAATCTCTACAGTTATTGCTTAGTTCATGTTACCCCTGGACTTGTCAAACATAACTGTTTATCAGAAAAAAATCATAAAGAACAAAAGAGACAACTGGATTTAAAAACATGGAAGAATAAAACTGTGATAATAATGTGCAGTGCACTAGAATATAAAAATGGGTTAAATATTATTTTAAAGAAATGGAAGCATTTTGTTGTTTGGAAAACATCGTAACACAAATCACCAATGAGCAATTACGTGACTCTTCTGGGATGGGCCCACATTAATATCTCCATCTAGGCCTTGCTTCATGAGTACCTCTCCTCTTAAACCCTGTTCTTAAAATCATTATGCAGTTTTCAATAAATCTCGACTCCACTTCAAAAGACCCAAAGCCAAAACAAGAAATGAATAATTATATGCATGTATGTATATATGTATGCATTTAACTCACCTTTTTAAAAAAAAAATCACCATTTAAAAGCAAAGTAGGACTGGTACCAGCACAGACAACTCCCAAAAGCAATAAATCACCAACTTCAATAGATATAAAGTATATTAAAACTAAATCAATCTTTATAGACAACCATGATGGATTTAAACACTGGAGTTCTGGAACATCTGGCCACAGTGTAGATCAGGAAGGGACACGTTATTGCAAAAGCAAGTTAACAAGCCTCAGGAACCATAAAAAAAGTTCACCTGGTTCTTGGACTGTAACTCTTGCCCAACAAATCATAGACGCTAAGACTTTCACACAGGGCACTGACCTAAGCTGTGCTTGTTTCCTGGACTGCACTGAACCCTCATGCTCTGCCACCATGCTGGTCTCGTCGGTTCACTACATTTCGCCAAAGCCCCACACTACAGTTATCCTTATCCTAAGAAAGGGTAAACAGTAAATAATTAAGGCCACCCAGTAAGTAGCCAATCTAAGCCTTACAACAGTATATTCTGGGTGTTGAAAATAGAAATAGTATTTAAAAACAAAACAAAAAACCCTTTAAATAATAAAAATCAAATGGGTCTATCGATCATAAAAACCTTTATTCATATGATTTAAAGGCAGAGTCGACATGTGTGAGATAATGTTAATTAAAATGTTTTATTTAAAAGTACATAGAGCCAGGTATGATGGTACATGCCTATAATCACAGTACTCAGGAAACTGAAGCAGGAGGATAGTTGGAATACACAATGAGTTCCAGGCAAACCTGGGCTATGTAGTGAGACTGTTTCCATAAGCAAACAGAAACTTTAAAAAGCCAACTTTGTGTCTGGCCTTTTATAGGAAAACACAAAAAGCCAAATGGAAGGGAGAAGCGGTTAACAGATGGTGACAGCCAGGGGATGTGACTATGATTTTAATTTCCTTACTATCTGTCGCAGCAGGCCCCCAAAGCCTGAAATAAAGGTAAATGCTGTTTGCGTTAAGATGCTTTAAAAACCCTGGAAACAGCAGAAATTCTCAGCTATAGCTACAAATAATTTTTGAAAACAGCCTATCAATGACAGCATATTAAAACCTGTCCTCAAAGATCTTTTACTGTACTAGACTGGGACTGGTAGTTTTTTTAATGTGTAGTGGGGAAAGTTGTAATTGGGTTAAATAATAATAATAAATCTTTTTTCAGCACCATGAGGTTGCCAGGTCCAGACTACAGATTCCCAGCAACATTTCCTTTCCACAGTGCAAAGGTAACAGCCTTGCAGGCTTCAGCTGACAGCAAGTTAACAGAAACTGTATTCCCACACAAAAACAAGAGAAGAAGCCCAATACACGCTCAAAATCACTGCAGCAACACTCATTACTTACAGTGAGGTCTCAAACACATACCTAACATATGTCTATCCTGCTTCATTGGGGTTTTGGTTGGTTGTTTTGGGTTTTTTGTTTTGTTTTTAAACCTCTGAATGTGAGTTGCTAGAAGGAAGGAGTTCTGTGCCTCTTTCCCTTTGTCATTTTTAAAGTATTTTATTACACAGTGGTTTTGAATTTTGTAAATAGTCTTGGAAAACACCTTCTAGGAATGAAACAACGTAAAAAACGCTGACAGTGGCATTTTCCCTCACAAATTGTTAGAGAGTGTTTTTCCCTTTTTTCCGTTTCCTTTTTTTGCTTTGCCTGTATATTTCATGTTTATAAATTGGTAAAACATAAAATTTTTTAGTGCTTTAAAAGACATCGTTCACAATTTACAGGTTTGTGTGTGAGGAAGGAAAAGTGTTAGGAACATGGAACTTTGCTAAACAAATCAAGTGTGGGCAGATGAGTGTTTCAGGAAGGGGTAAGGACTACTCAGCGCTGAGAAGTAGCTTTCCATGGAAATCTCTATCTCAGAAACAAAACCTGGAATCGGACAACCTCAGCTTTACCTGCAAAGAGGCCGAAGAACTTACAAGGGTGAATGAAAAGGAAGAGTCCTGCTTGGAACCCAACGGTAACAAGTCCCGCCCACTTCCCCTGGAGGACCCGTTGCTATGGAAACCCACAGTAACCCTTTAGATTCAAGAAGCCTAAAAAGGGATATTCTCCCAGAGACTGAGGTACATTAAATATGAGGCCCTGTTAGAGGTTTCGGAGGAAAGGTTAAAATGAGATAGACAGCCTCATGGCTGTAACAAGGGGCCACGGGGTAGTTTCTACAGGAATTCAAAACGCCAGCGTCATACAGTTTAACTCAACTTTGACTTTGTCTGTTAGGAAGTTTTCTCCCTCCACTGAGGGAAACAAACCACTTTTGTGCACTTCGAGACGTTTGTCCCCCTTCCCAGTGGAAAACAAAACCGCTGTTCTGTGTTCGGAACAAGGAGGAGTGAACTGGAGTTTCATCCCAGCAATTACAAACCGAATGCTACTACTACTTTGTAAAACCTAAAATCCTGACTTTCTCTTACCGAACCAGTGTCTCTGAACTTAAAATTACATGCAGATCTTTTTCAAATAAATGCCTTGGGTTTGAATTAGTCAATGGGAGCACGTGAGATTTAAAACTCCCCTGTGAATCTCCCGCATAGACAAGTTTAGGAACTATCCTAGGGCAGGATTTACAGAGGCGGCGGGAGTATTTCAAAAAGAAACAGCCCACTTATCTCTACTGGCCTTCTTCAAAAACAAGTAAATAACCAAATAGAATAAGCTAGTCTTCTGCACGCGCACATGGGACAATAGGTTGCTTGACACACAGACTAAGCAGCACGCCCTAACAATACTTTCTTTGAGATAAAGGCAGCAAGTCTTTCCTTCCCCAGGCAGCGAACAACCAAGAACAACCAAGCCACCAAACTTCAACCTCTAGGTTAGAGCGAATGGGTTCTGCAAGGCACTGAGAACTTGGAGGATGCACTTCTGCAGCAACAGGACCCCGGCGAGGGCGCACCTGCAAGGATCAGGGCGAAAAGGCAGGGCGTGGGTCCTCAGAATTCCCAGCCCCCGACCCCGTCGGCCACGCCCCAATAAGTTTCTTGGGAGAAGTTTGCTCAGGCCCCTAGGTGCTCTCGGTGCGCTCCGGACGGATTCGGCCATGCACGGTGCAGGTGGCCGCCACCCTGTCCCGGACCTCCGCCCCCACCGAGCTGGTTTGGCCCACGTCGTCTGCCCGGTCGCGGCCAGGCTCGCCTCGCCCTGTGGGGTCCCGTCGGCCGTCCTGCTCCGCGCCCTGGGACCCGCACCCCACAAGAAGCCCCGGTATCTCGTCGCCCCCCACGCCCCCGCTCCCCTCTCCTGTCGCCGCCCGAGCCCCCTCGTTCGGCCACTCCCGCCTCCGGGCGCGCGCCCCCGCCTGGGCCCACGCCGCGCACGCGTGCAGCTGCCCGCCACTCGCCCGCACTCACCGTGAGCGTTCTGCGTGGCCACGGACGCTACCGCCGCTCGCAGCTTCGACCAGGTGCCCGCTCCGCAGGCCCGGTCCGGGAACTCAGGGATCCAGAGCCCGGCGGGCGAGGCGGGCACCCGCACGCAGGGCACGCTCCCCGGGACCGTGAACGCACGCCCGAGCGCCAGGAGGGGCCGGGAGGCGCTCCCGGAGGCTGCCCTGGATACGGGGCATGCGCAGAGCCCTCCCCTTCCCCAGCCCTGAGAGTAGTGGGCGGGGATTCTGGAAGACTTGTTGGGAAGACTGGATAGGAAGGAGCTAGGACTAGTCTCACTGGAGACCTCTGTGTCCTTGTCCCACAAACTGCCACTTCTTCCTCCAGCTCACTCATTACATCAGCTATGAAATACTTATGGAGCATCTATTTTGCAGACTCCAGAGCAGTCTTTCGGAGTAGTAGACGTGTTGCCTTTGATTTTGGAACTCCCTTTAGACTGATGAGAGAGGTGTATGAACAAGAGATCACTAACATTTAAAAGAGCAAACATCAACTACGCTCTTCAACCGTAGAAGGAAGGAGAATGGCTGGAGTGCTAAAGAAAGCTTAGTTGAGACATGGAAAAACGGGTAGAGCTGAAGTGAGAAGACAAACTTACCTGTTGGGGAAGATAAACACAAGAGCAAAATTTTTGCCTCTTTTGCTTGTGAACGCTCAAAGGCAAGAATTTCCTGGAAGCTGCTTGGGGGGGTTAAAGTGGCAGCTGGAAATGTAGTTGAAACTCCTCCAGAAATAATCCTGAATGCTTAGCCCAAGATTCCAATAGTGAATAAATAGGATTTGCTTAAAATGGGAGACAGAGGAATCCTGTGTTGGCCTTTTGAGGTATAACGTCTGAAATGCTTAGCTATCTCCTATGTGAGAAGTAGTGGAATCCTAAGTTCAAGAATATTAAGACAGAACTTGGGTGAACCAACTCTCAAGAGTTACTGGTCAACAAGGTCCCAGGGGCCCATAAAGCAATACAAACTATTGTTACTGTTGCTTGCTGAAGAAACCACTCCTACTTTGGTTGCAAAACATAAAGAAACCCAGCTATACTATACCAGAAGGTGCTACACAAGCTGCTAAGGGAGAACTGCCATGAACAGTCTTGGTTGTGGAGCCTGCAGGCTACATTACTAACAGCCCAGGCAAGCTGGACTCACTGGTGCAGTAATGGCAAATCTGTTATGGGGATAACCAAACACTTCTGGTCTTTGGTTTCTTTGTTTTTGTTTGTTTGTTTTGTTTTGTTTTGTTTTGTTTTAAATGGGGGGATGTGCTTCCCAGGAAGAAATCTTCATCTGCTAATATAGACTTGGTCAAAAAATTGTGACTAGAAGATCTTGGGTCCTAGTGGAAAAGCTACTGTTGTCATTTTGCTAACTGGATATGATGTGTCATATCTGTCAAGTGCTTTCTGAATATTTTTTATGTTCATAGATTGATGATATTGTCAGCTTTGATCAAAAAGGCAGCAGTTACTGCAGAGACTTGTAACTGTTCAAAGGACTGAGAGTAACTGTCGAAAGCTGAACTCTAAGTGGAACATCTGTATCGTTCCTCCAAAGGGCTCAGGGGACATTCTGAAGTAAATCCTGGAAAGAATATAAGAGAGGAGTAAGGAGTAACTTATTATAGAATGTGACATGGTCTTAAATCCTTGAGTTGTTAGTTACTATGGTTATCAGCACAAGGCCTGCTCAAGGTTGGAGCCATCAACACTCTGTCAAGGAGCAGGAAAGAGCTCAGCAGGCCTTACCCCTCCCTGAGGTTATGAATTCAATTTCGGTTGCTAGGGGATGGAGAGACTGTTCCTTCAGTGATATAGTCATTGGTTCCAGGCAGGTCCAGAAAATAACTCCTTACCCACGTTCCTGTGAAGAACTCTAACTAAACTTCAGGGCTCCTAAGGAAAAAAAAGGAGAAGAAAATAAAATAAAAAGGCATACAATGAAAGAAAAGACAAAGAAGAGTGTGTCTATGGGAGCAATTAGCCAAGAAAAGATTTTAGTTGCTAAATATGATTAAAATGAATTATGTATGTATACAAAAATGCCATGCCCGTTAATATGTATAATTAATATAGGATAAAAAATAAAGAGAAGGAATATAAAGGACAGATGGAAAAGTCTCAGAGATTATAAGAAATACAATGTCTTCTAGCTTTGCTTAATTCCCCTTTGAAGTAGAGACATGTTTATCATGCCAGGCACCTTCCATATGGCATTGGACCATCATCCTTGGTAAAGGTTTAATAGCAGACAAATGACACCTATAAAACATACAAACGTAGGTGCTAAATACTTATTCTAGTGTGAGTTTGGCCTGAGACAATGTCTTTTTGTTTATTTGAAAAACATTACTATGAAAAATGATGTATATAAGAAAGACAGTTGGGCTTTCCAAATCAAAACTCCTTAGATAGAATGCACATGCCATAATAAAGTTTGTTAGTGCCCCAATCACTTAATGTCTCTGAGCCTTACTATGTCCATCTGTGATATGGGATCATAATAGTTATCTGGACAGTGCTTAGTTTTATGGTGGACTTTCTTGGCAAAAGTTCTAGATTGTAGTTGTCATTCTAGATGGTTCAGGTAGGGTATGTTTGAGATGTCATTAACACATCTGTAGCTCTGAGAAAAGCATTTTACTAATCACTGTTGCGAATGTCATCTAATCAGCTGAAAACCTTAATACAAAATCTGACTTTCCATAATTAAGCAGAATTTTACCAGCAGTCAACCTTAGGCAGCTCTCCCCAGGGTCCCGAGGCTCCTGGGCTGACACTCCAATCTTAACCCACCCCCTCTCTTCTTATCTCTCTCATCTCTGTCTCTCTGTGTGTATCTATCATTATCTCTATCTCTGTCTTTCTTTCCTCTGCTCTATATCATACTCAAGTATATGTGTGTCTATATGTGTGTATTATTTAGCACACACACATGTACACACAAGCTGTATATCTAACATAGATGAATACATGTAAATGAAAGAAAATCGAAAAATTCTAAATTGAGTCATTCATACAAAGGTTCCATATCCCCAAGTCAAAATGAGACAGCTCTTTACAGGTAAAATCAGATCTTTTGACAAATATAGAAATGATGACTACATCCTTGTAAATTAGCAAGCTGACAAATCTGTGCTACATCTTTATAATGAAAATGACCTTGAAGCACACAAACCTCTATTTGCTTCTTGGTCCTTCTTTCCTCAATCTCTTCTGCCTGTAAAACTCTCTGTTTAATTCCCAGGAACAATGTTCTTTTTCTTAGACTGGATACTGCTTGGTTCATGGACCACTAACAAAAGGCAAAGAAACCACTTTAAGTTTGTGCTTTGACTTATGTATGTAACACACACACACACACACACACACACACACTACTCATTCTATTGCTTCTGTTTCTTGGGACAACTCTGGCTAATACAACTTATAACATTCTCAAGAATATTAATTTTAATTAAAAACCAAACATTATCTTTAACTTGCAATCTTATGAAAAAATCAAACTCAGGTGTGTAAAAGTCCAACACATAGTAGAAGATGATTAAATGACAAATGCTATCATCCGTTAATGAATATCAACCATCAAATAAAATTGAGAGGGGTGGATACTTGAAAATACTTTTCTCAGTTCATTGGGTAATAAATACTTAAAAACCAGATTTATGAGACAAAAGAAAAAGATTGATCCATAGCTCCAACACAAGAAAGGTAACACATGAATATATTTTGGTTGTTTATAAATAAATTTGCTAAATTGATACTGATAAGAAATAGATGCTTGGTATATGATAAAACACCAGACTTACAAAGATAGACATAGAAGACCACATGGGCACATTTTATTGCAATTTCTGTTCTGGTTCTGTTCTTTCTGTTTTCTGCCAGGATGGGAAAAACCCAAGAGCTTACTTCTGACAAAGTTCCCTACTTCCCAGAGTGGCTGCATGCTGTAGTGCTCAACCTATATCAGCGTTTTTATTGATTTTTTTTTCTGTAGAGTCCAATAGCTAAGGGAGCATGCAAAAATGATTAAAATATTCCATTTAGTCTACAAATACCACAATTTGTTATTCTAGGCAGTGCCTCTATCTTGAGGGAATTTATTAAATACTCCAAGAAAAGAATCCTGACTATAATTTAGAAGAATGTGACAGGTACCTTAAGAGGAAATGAATGATTTGGCCAATTATACTTTATCAGATAGTTAATGCCAGGGGCTTTCTTTCCTCATGCTGGCCTCACCATGGTTCCTAACTTTCTATTTCGGTTTGGTAAAAGCCAATGAGGTATGACAGAATATTTTAAATAGGTTTCATTTGAGGCTGATAAGTCTTAAATAACTTAATATTCTCATTTCACTGATTCTCAGCTTCTCAGATGACAGGACACTGGAAGGTGGGGTGAGTTAGAAGTACAGCTTACTTAGGTTCAAAAGCTCCTTTTTTTAAAAAATCTTTTCTTGCTGTCTTGACTATTTTATTTAAAGGAGAATTTAAGTATGAAGTATAAAATAATAATTCTCCTGATGTAATGGAAATATGTAACTCAAGTACATGAAAGGAAACCATAACAAAAGGTTTGGTTTGGGCTGGCAATGGGACAATGTGTTGGAAGCTATTATAAGGTGGAGCATGATGATGATGTCATACTTCTGTGACCAGCCCCATTCTGAGGTAGTATTCTTTTCCTTTTTGGCAAAGTATAAAATATTGCTCTATAAAGTACTTCAACACCAGATCACACAAAAACAAATGATCAGAGGGAAATGTTTAAATCATCAGGATACATTCTTATGAGAACTTGTGAATACCTTCATTTTGGAGCGTGTCACAGCAATTGGAAATAAATTAATCTGGACCATCCTTCCTAGAAATGGAAGAGTCTTAATAAAATTGATGGGACTGGTCTCAAACCGCAAATGAAAATTATCATTTGATGAATGGTAGTGGTGATAATAGAAACTGCAGTGTTTATCGTGAGTCAGATTGTTCAAAGATTGTTAAGCCGTGGAATGATGTTTTAAAAAGTTATAAAATGTGCTACCTCCTAATTCTTTAAAATTAAACTCGACTCTCCTGCCTTGAGTCACATGCAGTCCTCTTCCACGGTCTTTCTTTATGCTAATTCTATTCAAAACACCTTATCCTGGTCCATATTACAGTAGAATGTTGTCTCCTTACTTGGCAGGCAATGTCACTCTAGAGGCTTCTTGATGTGAGAGTATTTGATCTTGAAATGATTAAAATCTAACAAACAGGTCAGCAAGCACGGCAGCAATAATTAATATCAAATTCTACTTACGTCTTTTTTAAAAGAGGTTATCGTATAGACAAATGTTGAAGCAGTATTTAACATGATCACATCAGGTTTGGTCATACATGCCTATAATCCCACCACTTGGGAGGCTGATAAAAGAAGATCCAGAGTTAAAGACAAGACTTGACTACATAGTGAGACCCTCATCTCAAAAAACCAAAATCCAAAATTCCCCAAAGCAAAACAAACAAAAAACCCCAAAGCAACAAGATAATTTTTGCACATCTTAATTATTCCTGTACCTCCAATCCCATGTAAACTTTGTGTAGTAGTCTGAATGAAAATGGCCCCTATAGACTCTTAGTGAGAGGCATTATTGGAAATGTGGCCTCATTGAAGGAAATGTGCCCCTGGGGGTGAGCTTTGAACTTTCAGAAGCTCAAGCAGGCCTAGTGTCACTCTTTCTTGCTTCCTGCCAATTCAGGTGTAGAACTCTCAGTCCCGTCTCCAGCACCATGTCTCACTGTGCACTGTCATGCTTTCCTCCATGATGACAATGGACTACATCTCGGACTATAAGTTACTTCCAGTGTTTTCCTTTACAGGAGTTACCTTGGTGTCTCTTCACAATAATAGAAACCTGAACTAAGACACTTTGTATCAATGTTATATTTAAAACATTAAATTCAGTTTAATCATGAAAACTAAATTCTTGTAAACTACTTTATGTGAGCAACAATAAAAGGTAAAAGCTATACATGGAGCTATAGTTCCCTTTTTAAAAAAATAATCTCTAATGGAAATTTATAGTATTTTCTTGACTGTGAGCATGCACTTTATTAAACCAGTTTTTCTAAGATCACATAAAAATTAGAATATTTATTTTCATGTCACATTTCATTGGGGTGGGGCATTCTAGATCACAGCTGCTTACTACAAAGAAATTTCTATAGGAACACTTTAAACATGAATAAGGACAAACACTTTTGTGAAGCAGGTCATCACGTTCTATCCCTACTGGCCTGAAATTGTAATATCGTCTAGGATTGCTTGGAGCTAGCTCCTTACCTGGCTTAACTTCTGAAGTACTGGGATCACAGGCATGTAGCATCAGAATAGGCCAGCACAGATAAATTAAGGTTGATACTGTTTCCAATTTATTATACCAAAATATCTTTTCAACGTATAATGGATAAAACATATTTTAAAAACACATTTTTACTTCTTTTCATAGTATGTCTTTGAAATCATGTATGTTCTTTTCCTTAAAAGCTCAACTCAATTCAGTCTGGTCATATCTCAACTGCTTTCTAATTACTTATGACTAAATCCATGTACAACATGGATTTAGGACTAAGTCCTTTGTTCCCATTCCTGGGAGTATGTTACCATCGGGTGAGAAATTTGAAAAAAAAAATTTATGTCTGTGTCATAACCTACAGTTGTGGATATTTGATCTGTATATCACCTGGAAACAGGTTTTTATAAACTCTTTATATATAATATAAAATTTGAGACAAATCTCATTTATATGCATTTTAAATCATTCTCTAGTGTTTGGTATGAAATGCATAGCAATTGTGTAGTTATATATGTTCACTTGCATCAGCTTATAAAATTATGCTAAAATATACTAACAATACAGTATATTTAATACCCATTGTAAATGAGCATCACTAATATATCTTAAGATTACTTGCTAATAAAAGTCTGATGCTTTGTTTAATATGGCTAGGTTTATTTTTAACATAACCCATTCCATATTGAAATTTAATTCTAAAGTTGCTATAAAACAGTGTTAATTCTGTAGAAGATTTGACTGAAATGAAATTCTCTTTCTCTACCCTCTTAGTGTCCATGTTTGAAACACTTGAATTAAGGTCATATTTTAAAATGAATGGGTAAATAGAATTTATCTATGAGCATGTAGACACACATGCAAAACAATGACTAAATATCTAAAGATGGGAGTTATAAACAACACTTTATGAGAGGGTGGGAAGAAAAATGATTTTCAAGTGGAACCAGGGAAACACCATAGTTTCTTCTTAATGCTATTTTAATGAGTTTATTTAATTATTGAGACAGGATCCTTCTGTTTTCCAGTTTATATCCTAACTTCCAGGTTCAAGTGAGGCTCCTGCCTCGGCTTCTCAAATAGCTGGGATAGCAGGTTTGTGTCACTGAGCCTGGCCATTAAAAGATACAGATTCATGATGCTATTTTGTCTATCAAGTGGTCTTTTCCATACCTTCAAGATGGTAAAACTCTTCTGTTTTAAATCAATCACTGTCATTCTAACAGGCAGCTTGAGACATATCAAGTTACCAAGTCCAAGAACAAAGATTTTATTGTGGAATGGCATCAGGGTAAATAAAATAATTCTCATTGTCTAGCATAAGTGTTTCCAATGTGGCTCCAAAGGCTTTTGGATTTTATAGATTAAAAAAAAAGAAAGAAAGAAAAAAGGAAGGAAGGAAGGAAAGAAGGAAGGAAGGAAGGAAGGAAGGAAGGGGAGAAGAAGAGGAGGAAGAGGAGGAAGAGGAGGAGGAGGAGGAAGAGGAGGAGGAGGAGGAAGAGGAGGAGGAGGAGGAGGAGGAGGAGGAGGAGGAGGAGGAGGAGGAGGAATGATAAAGCAGTTAAACCATTTTGTGCAGTGTGCAGTACTTGTCAGTTCCACAGCACAAACAACAAGAACAGCACAGGACATCCTTGGGCACTTATGCTACACATTCCAGGTTAGAAATGTAACAAACAGGAAAAGACTTTTGCATGGAAGTTCTTTTTTATCTTTATGGCATCACCAAGTTAACAGAGGCATGCTCTGTTGGGTCAGGATGACCTGAATGACCATGGCCCATGCTTCACATGTATTCCACATTTATCCTAAGGCTAAAGAATGCATGACCTCACTGCTATACCATTTAAAGTCTTTTCTCAGCTTTTACTAACTTCCCAGTCTATTGGTCTGTTGGGTGAATCTGTTCTTAGGAAGGCTGCCAGTAAATTCTCCTGGACTTTTTCCAACAACTCCTCTTGGATAGTGGGTTGCTGGAGGCCAGATTCTAGCACAGCCTTAAATGAGACCACTTAGTTCTGCTCCTTGTAGTCTCTTAAAATCCAGCCACAGAACCAAGAGCAAATCTAGGCTATGATGCTGTCACTAAAAGACAAAGTGGGATAAAGCACAAGCACATTTCCAAGAATCTGCATCAAGCTGCTCCTGTGTAAGTGGCCAAAGCCAGTTCTGTGGGTGAGAACAGCATCAGGAGGTGAGAGGCTCTGCAGAGGTTGTAGACTCAGGCATCAGTGCATCCAGGCTACAGGCACCATGTATATAAACAGCATATATGTAATTAATCCTGTCATGTTTTTCTGTGTTCCTTTCTAGTGTTCCACTCTACAGAGTTACCATAATTAAAGCAATCCAATTATTTAAAATTAAATGTCTCTTTCAAAGTTTATTTGTACCTTTTAAAAGGATTTTTCTTTATATTTTAGTCATTTTTACACTTTTAAAAACCCTTTCTCAAAATGACTATGTGGATAAATATTAAAAATGAATGTAATCTTTAATCAAGAAACTATAAAAATATGACGTAGAATGAAAAGGCTTGATAAATTTTATTGAGTTCCAAAAAAGCCTGTAAATGCTGTACATTTTGTCAAAAGTCTGAATCTGATTTCAAAAAATTAAATATATGTTCATTTGCACATGCTAATGATAACACACTCTTTCTGTCTGCTTAGTGATCGTTTGAACCTTTGTTTTTCTCTGTAGTACTTTGCAATTGATAGAGTGGATTGATCCAATATGTAAAACTTTCCTTTCTTGTGTTTTGAGACAAACATACACAGATCCAAGCATTATAATAAAAAGCATTGTGTTTTACCAATTGGCAACATGACTAAAGTCTTAAACATGTTTAAGATTGAAGACAAGTGTATTTTCTTCTGTAGGAATACTTATTTAGTGTCTGTCCAGTTTCAAACAATTCTTCACATTCAGAAATTATACCTTTAATCAGGTATTATAAATAACCTTATACAAGTAAATTGCACTCCATGCAACTTTGAATTGCTATGAAACGTTATATGTGAACATGAGTAAATAACAAAAAATAGGCAACAACAACAGCCACAAAACACCACCTGGATATGCTATGTTGTTTGTCATTTGAAAAGGTTTAACACTCTGTGCCTGCTCAAGACTCAATATTCTTGTGTGTAGCCAGAAAATATGTTCTTCACCACCAGCTAATAACTTGAACTACATTCCCCGAGGTTCCAGTTCCTCCCAGGTTAGCTTCCCAGGTTCCACTATGACAGCAAAAACAAGTACATACCACCAGACTTGCTTTGGTTATCTTCAGAAACAAACAGAATTCACAAGTAGAATTCAAATGAAAGTGGTTTGCTTGGCAGTGGTCCATGGGAAAGCTGGTGGTAAGGGAGGGAAGTGAAACAATCAGGGAGAAGCAGCCAAGTAAGTCTGTAAGCAGCTGGAGCTGCAGTGTGCTGGGGACTCTGGGAGCTGGCATTGAGTTCACACAAGCACACACACACACACACACACACACACACACACACACACACACACAGAGGCAGAGCTATATTCCAATGAAGGGCCAGAAATTCAACAATCATACTCACACTACCTCCTGCTGATGAAGTCACAAGAGAAGTAGAACCATTAGCCAGTAGGTGTCATCCATCAATGATTTGGGATGTTCTCAGAGAACTAACTCCTAGCGCTTTCCCTTATCAGTTCCTGTTCATAAGCTGAAAAGAGTTCTGTGGCCAGAAAAAAGGGAAATGAGATTTAGTAGCTCATCATTGAAGTCTAGCGACCTTGCACTTGTATTAACAGAATGGAATCAGGATGTCCTGAACATGGAGACACAGCAACATCACATAGTCCCTTCCAAAGTATATCTCAACATGATATTCATTCTCCTGAAGGCTTATCATTTTCCCAATCTTTACTATTGCTGCCTTCTCCATTTCTCTCAAAATTCAAAATTCAAAATTTCTCACAGCCATGTTCTAGTGACACACACAGCAGACAGCGACTCTCATGCCTACAGGACAGCAAGCCCAAATCACCAGGTAGTAGCTGTGTACTCTGTGAAGAAAACTTTGCATCAGAGCTTTTTTTTTTTTGAAAAGTCTAAGAACTTTTTTTTTTTAAATGTTGGCACTGATGTCTTAAAGGAGTCCTGAAGGCAAAATTGCAAGCAACTTTCCAATCATCTACCTCAAAAGGAAAATTTACACCGTTTCACTTTCCTCCTTCTTCCAAGTTGATATTTGGCTCTGACCAAAGGCAGCTGAGTTTGGATTGTCACAGGTTACAGACTAGAACCTCCAAAACTGGGAACCAAAGAAAACTTTTTCTTCTAGGAATTTCATTGTCATAGGAGTCTGTTATAAGGGTACAGAGCTGACCAACATACAGCTAATCATCTCATAACACACCAAGTATTGTTCTTCGTTCCTCAAATAATTGTACATCCTCAAAGTTCTAGAGAGACCCTATAGAAGATGTAGAGGAATGTATCAATAGGAGAGGAGGACCCTCCAGGCCATGTGTCCCAATTTTCATTGCTAACCTGAGCTATCAATTTTTAATCTAACAAGCAAAGTTCTCGTTGGTTTTCAAAGGTGATTCTAAGAATGTCAGCAGGCACAAGGAAGCTCATTAGGAATTTTGAAACTTTACTAAATTGACTAAGGGAGTAGCAAGCTGACCTTTTCAAATGTTTCCAGATGCCGAGCACTGGATTGAAATGCTAAATCGAAAGAACCGACTATTACTGATTAGCAGCGCTATAGCAAAAGGACCAGTTTTCATTTGATGTAGTGACTCATTCGGGATGGAAAGACTCTGACACTAAGGATTAATTTCTAAAAATGTGGTTGAACGAATCAAATTATGTATCATTTGATGCGATTAAATGTGAGTCCCTGCACTGTATGCAGACCTTTCACTTTGCAAGCATTGCCAGCCTGTGAAATTAACTGTGCCATTTACAAGCTATCATGCAATTTTCTGTTTCCCGAAACAAAAGCAACAATCTGGGTACATTAAAAATCGTTATATAATTGACAAACCTGCTTTTATAAAACTTGATCTAAAACACTTAAATGGCTATCATTTGCAAAGGGAGCTACTCATTAACAGTGCAAAATCACTTAAAAATTAGAATGAAAACCACACTTATTTTTGTCCCCCTAGGATACTTCCAAGTCTACATTTTTATAGTTTACAAAGTTTCCTTCACTCAGGCCAGTTACCTAAGCTGATTTCTTAACTCATTCATATAAGGAGACAGAAAAGGTACCCATGTCCCTATTTTTAAATACAACTAAAAGATAATTTTCTACTTCAGCAACTGGAAGACAGATGTGTTTCCATCAAATCAGAGTATTTGATTTAGAGTCCAATTGTAATCCTTAAAATACCCATTGGAGTAGGCACACACGGAAGGGTGTACACAAATTACAAGTGTAAAGCTCAGAGACTCTTCCTAACCAATCAGTACCTAGAGATACTGATGAAGCTTGTGATTATATCAACAAATGGAGCCAGGCCAGTCACTCAAGCCCTGACCCCACTACCTGTTTCCACCGGAGAACCAATACTCTCCCTGTTCACCCTGAAGTCACTGGGCCTGCATTTGAATTGGGTATAGAGGATGTCTCATGGAATGCACTCCTTTTGGCCCTCTTGATTGTAAGCAAAATTGTACATTTTAGATTATCAATACAAACTATATCACATGTTACATTTTAAAAAAATCATCAATTTGATTATTGATAGAAATAGCTTATTTCTGTTTCTTTTTTCTATTACAAATATTGGTGCTGTGAACCTTCCTCTACACAGTGAATGTAAGGAAATTTCTGTTGAATTTATACCTAAGAGTAGTGATGAGAGATATCCTATGCCTTATGGGCATTCTCCAGTAGTGGTTGTGTGGACTTACGGACCTATGGTATTGTCAGAGAGTTATTATTCCTTTTCTTGTCTATTCTTGGTATTATCTGTCATTTCATCATGACCATAATGTGTTGTATGACATATCATTAGTAATATTTTGCTCCAATTTTAATTTTAACAATTGGAAGCTAAGGTTTTTGGTGTCATTTACCTGCAAGTTAAACAGTGATTCAAACAACAAATACTAAAGTTTTCTGTTTGTAGCCTCCATGTATATAAGTGCAGTGACTTAAGTCTGACTTATTTAAGCCACTTATTTATTTCAGAGTATCCATGGAGACACAGAAGAAAACCTGAAGATTATAAGAGCACATGGTTATATCGGAATCATACGTGTGAATGAAGCCCACTGAGTCAATATTACGTTTACACCAGAAGAGATTTTGAGCAACACATGAACGCTCTGACAAACTGCAAAACCACGAAGGAGCACTGCTCAGTCTCACATAACTACAGCCATCTTGAGTCATCACTACCAGTGATTGCTGCTGTGTAACCCTGGGCAGTTTTTCCTACATAGTTTGCCAGCACACTGTAAGTAAACAAAGTAATTAGGGAGGTGTGATCTTTGTGATCTTACCTTGGTGCTAGGAATGTGCTTGACCCTGATAGCAGCTTGAGATAAGTCAGGGTCACTCTAAAGAGAATGGGATAGTTTTTGTCCTGTCTGCTTTATAGGTATTTATCATTCTGACCCATCTAATCTTGACGTCACCAAGGACTATACTTTATCTGTAGGATCCGGCCAATTTGCATTCCATGGAAACCTGTGTCTTTTCTATAGCCCCTTTCTTCAGCCTCAGAGCACCAAGGAGATCATTCTCCTAACCTGAGACCAGCTTATTCCAGGACAGACATTGTAGTCTCATGTCATGAGAGCCATATTCATGTTATTATGATATTCCTTTGTTATTTAAGCTATAAAATATTATGTCTTTCTCTACTCCTATACTTACACCCTGATTCTATTGGCCAAACTATACCCCATTTTGTATGTTAGTTCATGCCTCTTGCCTTGTGACCTTGTTTGGCTGGCTAATCATCTTTAATTGCTTCTGACTTCTCTGCCCAGTTTTTTCTCTCCTGCCATTTCTGACCCAGGAACTTTACCTAACCTCCCTTGAGAAGTTCTTTCAACTATACATAATGTACATTACGGACATTTCTCCACTGTCAAGTAACAGTTATTTCAGATGGTCAATCTCCAGAAAATGAATAAAAGCAATTTCAGTTGGGTATGTTCAACTTTTGATATTTAGTATATGTGCTTAATGCATTACACACCTCTTCATTGTAGGCAATGTCTACAGAAAATAATTCAACAAGAAGACTTTGTTCTTTATTTTCTTTACATTTAGCTTTGATTTTGTACACTGGTAGATTATTGAAGTAACATTTTATAAACTACAGCCTCATATATAGTGGCTTAAGACAACAAACATATAGTTACCTCAAAGTCTGACAATTGGCAGTTTTGTCAGTCCTAAGCTAGGCAAGCTTTTCAATCTTGGTTGGATTTTACTACATGTTTGGTTCCCAGCTGTCTATAATGCCTTGGTTTGGGATGACAGAGGTTACTGATATCTGTTCTAGGTACTTCTTTCTCCTGCTTCTGGGGTAGCAGTCTAGCCTAGACAGGCCCTATCCACGGCAATGATGAGGCCAGAAGGGCAAGTATGAGCAAGTCCTGTTGTATGAAGGCTTGTCCTGCCTCTCAATGTCTGTACCTCTCACATCCCATTAACCAAAACAAGTCATGTGGCTGGTGTGACAGTCAGACTGGGAGGTGCAGCAAAGTGCATGGCTAGAGGCATGGAACAGGGTGTTTTTGTGTTCTATCATGGCAGTTCATCTCAGGCAAGTTACTTAATCTTCGTAAACTCAGTTCTGTTGTCAATAATTAGGGGATGATTATAACCTAGGAGATTCTCCCAAATTTTTATAATGATTTTAAATATGATATATGTATTATACAATGATAAGTGCTTCAAAAGTGGTTAAGTTATAAATGTGTGAGATGACATTGTTATTGTTATTATTATGTTTACATCATTGGCTTTCAGCAGAATATGGAGGTGAGTGAGCTTGGCTTTCAGTGCCTCTGGCCTCACAGATGGCTTCAAGTCTTACTAGGCTTCCCATTCCTGTAGCTCATTATACCAGTTTACCCATATTCAGAAAGAATGTAGTCAGTAAATGAGGGAATGAATTAATTTTTCAAGCTCATGGGTATTTGATTCTTGTCTTATCTTGTGTTCAACCAAAATGAACTGATGACTTACCTGTACAAAGCTTCTTCCACATGTTAAAATCAAGTTTCAGAAATGTAAAGAAGAACAGATACAGTGACAGAGAAATACCATTCCAGAGAAATTCACAGTTTAGAGGTAAAGAAATACTAGATGGAATGCTGTTTCAACTTCAGAGCCAAGATACATTGGCAGTTGAAGTGGGGTGATAAACTAAGACTTTGTGGGAGGCTTTAGAGGAAACACTTTGAGGCTAGGAGATAAGTAGGAGTCGCTTAGACACTCTGGCATTTGTGAGAGGGACATTCCAGAAAGAGGCGGATGATTATGTAAAGAAACTGAGAACTGTCATATTCAGTCATTGCTTATTCATGCTGAAACATATAATTCAAACATAAGTGTGAGAGGAAATGAACTTAGGGAGGTGTGAAGGTGAATGCAAATCTTTGATGGAGTAGAATGCTCAGACTTGAGTATTAGAAAGGCCAGAGTAGAGAGAACAGACCAACATTGGAAATAGTCAGTAGTAGACAAGACTTTCAAATTGTAAAAGTTTAAGCAAGAGATGCTGTGCTCTTTATCCTGAACTACATCAGGAGAGCTAAGGAGGAAAGGATGAATATGACAGATGCTAACTGATGTTCTCAAGACTTTGTGATTAATGATGGATGAAAGAGGTCTGCCCACCAACCACGAGAACATAAACAGGGGATCCAATTCATCATTATACAAGTCAATCAACCGATGATTATTCATCAAGAGGATACCTTGGGCAGACCAATGCAAGATGATGAAGAAACAGTGCTCTGACATTTAGTAAACAAGTAGCTGAAGTAAGTCACCAAATTTAGAATAAAAGCTTTTATCAAGGAATATATAATGCACTTTGAGATAATTGAGAAGGGGTAACAACTTGATTAATAAACTTTCTTGTCGTGAAGCTGAGAGATATTATTCTAAGCCTAGATTGTTCTTGTCTCTATTAATTGCCATAACAGATTCTGTTTCCTCATGAGGAGGGAGGAGGCCTCATGCTGTTCATTCTGTTTTGATAGTCTTTGTAACATGAGCAAGACTCAAAAATAAGAACTACGGGCTGGAGAGATGGCTCAGTGGTTAAGAGCACCAATTGTTCTTCCAGAAGTCCTGAGTTCAATTCCCAAAAACTATATGGTGGCTCAAAAGCATCTGTAATGAGATCTGATGTCCTCTTCTGGTGCATCTGAAGACAGCTACAGTATACTAATATACATAAAGTAAATAAATAAATCTTTAAAAAATAAATGAGAGTTCTTTTAGAATTTTCTTACAAAATTCCTGGGCCATCATCAAATATCGGTCTCTGCTCAATGATGGTTGTCTCCCTGTCCTAGCATGGTTTCTCTTGTTATGAGAAAACACAAAACAAAGAAAACTTACAGAAGAACGCTTATTTCATCTTACACTTCTAGGTAACCATCTATCACCCAAGGAAATCAGAGTAAGAAGTAAAGGCAGGAACTAAAACCTCGAGCCTATGGAGGACTTGCATGCTTGCTCCCGTGCTCATGTTCAACTACCTTTCTTATGCCTCCCCCGACAACCTGCCCCAGAGTGACACCACCACTATGGGCTTGGTCTTCCCACATCCAACAGCAACCAAGAAAATGCCACACAGACATGCCTGTAGGCTAATTTGAGGATGGCATTTATTCCCATGAGGTTCCCTCCTTCCACATGACTTCAATTTGTGTTCATGTGACAAAAACTAATCAGGGCCCACCCAATGGCTTCTCCACCAAGGTTGCTATATACCTTGTGTCTCTAAGGAAGTATGAGATAAGAATTCAGATATTCACCCTTAGTTTTATACAGGACCATTCCTCAGAAAGATGGCAAGGATAGTGGGTCGGGAAACCCTCACAGTCTTACCACCCTTTGTGCAGAGGTGTTTGTTTTACTTTTCCTAACAACTCATGTTAGCTACTACAGAAGCAGACTCTATAAGGAGTAACCATGTACAAGTGATAAAAGAGAGACTATTCTTTTGGAGATGGCAAAACAAGTAGGGAAGAAAAAAATGGTTTTAGTTACCCTTCTTATTGCAGAAACAAAATAACCAACAGAAGCAACTTATGAAAAGAGGAATTTGTTTTGGCTTAAGAGTTTAGAAATTTCACTTTATTGTATTGTGGAAGGTGTAAATGTTTATGTCATGGTGGCTCTGCTTGCATTAGTGAGATCCATGAAGCTCACATGTGAAACCAGGAAATATTTTCAAAGGCCAGCCAATCCCCACATCATATGGGCTCTACATCCTTCTAAAGAGCACATAAACTGAAAATAGAGTAGCCTATATATGTGCATGTAGGATGAGGTCAGGGTGGTGGTGGAATTCAGTAAAAACATGCCATTCTGTCCCTGGACTCAAAAAGTGAAGAGCACAGGCAGAATGTAGCCAGACAAAGCTTAATTGTTTTAAACTTAAAAATGTTTTAGAATCCTAAGCATAATTATTATATTTATATTATTTCACACCCCCTCCCAATCCACCCATGTGTCTTCTCCAATCCCTCTCGGGTTCATGACTTCTTTTGTAATTATTGTTGTTATATATTGGGGTGGAGCATTGTGAAATTTCCCCTATCAAGGTTGGAATGTTGACAGGTGTGATGATTATTGGGTCTTGTTTAAGCAACCATATTTTTAAGATCTCATGTATGCAACTTCCTTAACACATATAGGAGACATTACCTAAAAACAGGCAGCTAGATCTTCTGGCTTTTACAATCTTTCTGCTACCTCTTTCCTCAATGTTCCCTGAGCCATATGGATATGAGTTGCTTTGTAGATGTACCAATCAGGTTAGAGACTCTATAGTTGCCTATTTTCTGCATTTTGACCAATTGTGGATAGTAATAATGGTTGGATTGATAGAGGAGGTGTTCCAACTTTGTTAGGGGAAATTTCACAATGTTCTTCCCCAACACATAACAATGATAATTATAGAAGAGGTCATGGACTTGAGAGGGAATGGGGAGAGACATGGAGTAGTTGGGAGAGGGCTTGAAATCATGTAAATATAGTACCTATGTTTGGAATTCTAAAACATTTTAAAATTTAAAATTTATAATAGTGTCTATAAGCTGCAAAATGAAGCTTTGTTTGGTGAGGGATGAGAGATACAGTCTCCTATAGGTGTAAAAAATAAGTATTTAGAATACAGTTAAGGAAAATATTGCTTCAGGGAAAAGGCAGTAATAGGTTCTCCTCTAGAATCTAAGACCTCTGTAGCTATGGGGAGTTGGCTGGATTTACAGTGCCAGGTATTGATTCCCTCCTATTGAATGGAACTTAAGTTCAATTAGACAAGTCTCCATTTCCCCAGATATAAAGTGCCACCCACCGCTGGGGAATATCTTCCCAAGCAGAGCACTCCTGTGATTCACAGGCTTTAGAGCCATAGCTGATCATTGATAGCTTTTCTTCTTTGGAAACATTAGTCAGATCATTTGTCAGACTACAACACAGATGGCCTCTGGTCCTGTTTCTTACAGGGGTCTAATCTCATGTGAAAATCCATGAACGACGTATACACTGTCAGATTTCTATTGGCATATTTTTAGTCTTCTCCACTCACTCCATTGCCGCCTACCATCAAAGCCTTCTACATTCTTCCTGAAAACTAACCCAAAGGCTTCATATAAATGGAGGAAAGCTTAACCATTGCACTGGCCCCACTCTTGCTAGCTATTTACCATATCGGTTAATATTCTTGTTGCTATGCTGAAATATCTAGCTGAAGCAATGACTTTATATTAGCTCCTGGTTTCAGATGTTTTAGTTGATCATAGTGCAGAATGCATGACATCTTGGCTCAATCTGGGTCTGTCTGTGGAAATCTGTGGTGATAGGTTCTTGACCCAGACCAGAGAGCAGAGAAAGCAGATTGAAACGACTAGCTAGTTTAATCCTCAAAGGTCCATCTCAAATGACATATTTCAGCTTGTATAGTAATCGCTACTAGTGGTATTTGTACAACAAACTTAAATGATTTTAAATTCTTGTTGTGTGTGTGTGTAGATACAGGGATGAACTTATGCTGTTTTTGTTTCATTAAGAAAGAGAAGAAAAAGAGCATAAAGAACAACAACAACAAAAAAAAAAACAGGACAAAGGCAAGGGAGAAATGGAAAGAACATGGATGCTGAAGGACGAGAAAGGGTCCTGGGAAATCGGATGTAGCTCCAACATTAACTTGATGCTTGGGAATCCCGGTGTCTCCTCTTAGCAAGATTAAGGTGACTATGATGTGTGAATATAAATAACACAAATATATTTTAATTATTGTGAGTTGAATCCAGGACCTTGTACATGCTAGAATAGTGTCTTTATCGCAAAACTATATAGACAACCTGGCTCTGTATGTTTATGCCCTGGTTTTACTTTATTTCTTTAGAGATTTCATAGATAATTTTTGAGTAGAAGGGAACAAAGTGTATACGTTTATTCCCTTTTGTCCACTCATTTAAAGCATACTTTTTAAGACTGTAGTTGGAGACAAGTCAATTCTGAGGCAGGGACTTTAGAATGAGAGTTGAAATGCAGAGCCCTTCCCTGGAGAAGTTGATATTTGTCTACAAATATTGAGAGTAGTCTCAGATAGAGTGCAAACTTTCTTAGCAAAACTCCAATTGATACCTGCATGGTTGACAAAGGGACCGTTTTTTCACTCCAAAACAGTTTCTGCCCACCATATCTGTTGAAGTATTTTTTTCAGACTATGGAAAATTCTGTGGAAATCTACCCCACCTCTAAATCATGATTTTCCTCAGAGTGGCTCAGCATTGCATCATATCTTGGGCAGGTGGTTGGAAAGAGCAAGGTAGAACAGTGCTAAAGGGAAAAAATTCATTTCCTGAAATAGAATGTCCGAACAGCACAATAAACTTATTTGCCATTCCTTTGAAGTATAATTGATGTACTAATCAGCTTTATAATGCATTCTCATTTCTTTCACCTTGAAATATAAAATTTAAAGGAATTCAAGATTGATTTACTTTCTTAAGCATAGGGCAAGCAGGCAATAATGAGGGAAGGAGATGAAGCGCCTGTGATGTTTGCCTTTTGTAAAGGAAACAATTACTGCTCTGCACCTTTCTGTAGCTGCCTTGTGGGAATTGAAGATTTAAGTTTATCAGACCTTTTGAAGACCTGGAAAAATTGAATGTATAATGCTCTCCCAGTACTAAAATTTTATTAAATTAAAGAATTAAAAATTGTGCCACCCAAATCTCATAAATAGCAAAATGCCATTTCAAAATAAAATTAACTACAAAGTTCTTTCTAAACTTTGAAGTTATTATTGAGTTAAAACAACGACTTTTAACATTGACTTTGGAATAAAGTTGATATGTTGTAATTTTAACTTATGTTAAGTTGAGTTGTACATCTCTCTGCCCCCCATGTTCATTCTCAGTAATGATATGTGTATGTTCTATAAATTCCACCCATTAATCAATATTTCATAATCCCTACTTTGTCTTCTGGGCTATCAGTGTTCAAGACACATTTAGTGCAGAACTTATCGTGAGCAACTGAGCATCTTTGGCAAATTAGAAACAGAATCCCAAACCTTTTCCCATCTTCTGGTATAGCCCCTGCTTTCTATTCTATAAGACTCTAGTAACGTGTATTTCTATAAAAACAATTTATCTAAGCTAGAACCTTAATTTTGTCATGGTCTCTGACTGCTCCAGTACAAGTTCAGTTCAGTTCATATTCAATTAAAAATGTAAATGTTTACTTATTAGATTAGCAGAAAACTAAGTGTATTAAAAATGTCCAAATCCAGAGGAGATCCTTGGTCCCATGAAGGCTGAACACCATGTAAGGGGGAATTCGAGAGTGGGGAGGTGGGAGGTGGGGTAGATAGGGGCATATCCTCATAGAAGCAGGAGGACGGGGATGGGATAGGGTGTTCCTGGGCAGGAGGGGGAAAATGGGGTAAGGAGAGAACATCTGAAATGTAAATAAAATATCCAATTAAAAAAAAAAGAACAACAACAACAACAAAAAATAATGCCCAAATCTAATGTAAATTCTGAGCACTGGGATCTTTTTAGTCACAGGAAAAAGAGTAAATCAGTGGAACGTTTGGAAGACATGCTTTGTAATATGTTCTGTAGTATGTATCCAGTTTAACAGTTATACATATATAGCCTGTGATTCTACAATTCCGTTTCTAGGAAAGTCACGGCAGCAAAAATCATCTGAAATAGTAACCTAGGGGCGAGGAGGATTGTGGTTTGAGCAAATGTCAGCATAGCCATAAAGAGATAGTTTTCACTCACTAAATTAAGATACAATTCTGTTTGTGACAAGAAAGTAATGCATCAAATAAGCATTAGAAGGAAAGATTCAAAACATTTTTTTATTCTGGTTATATATTTGTTTAAGTCTGTTTAAACTGATATGAAAGTGATACAAAATAGAAGGGATAAAAAAGGAGCATAAGATGGGAGGAAGACAGAAAAACACCACGTGATGACGGTAGTCCTTCCGTTATGTTTGGAATGGGAGTAAAGGTGACCTTGCAAGCTGCTTGTTACTATTTCAGTGTATACATGAATGGGAAATTGTAAAGCTAATGTCTTTTAATATCCTCTAATATAAAATCACTTGAAGCACTGGGGAATCAAGTAGTTTTACTTTTGAATAAAAATATCAGTGAGAGCACTTTGGTGTGCACCAGCCAGCCTTCCCATTGTTGTATCTTGGTGCAAACATCTTTTCCATTGGTAACTTGTCATATTTCTTTCAAACTTTCCATTAGCTTTTGACACAATTCCCTTTGTAGTATCAATACTGGAAAACACATCTTAGAGTTTCCATAAGAGAATGATTTTTATTGGCACTCCTTACTGTGGGACATTTCCATGCTCTCATCCCAGTATCTCCCATGTATGTTAAAGACTGGGATCCACACATTCCCTCTCCAGCATTCCTGAAGTGGGTGGGCTCTGTCTTCCAAGACTCCATTTTCATTCTCTTTGAACCTCACTTTCAATCTGATCACAGTATTTTCATCTTTACTTAGAAATATCACTTGGGGAGGGGAATAATTTATTCCTTCGAGTTCTCATTTTTGCAAACTGCAGTAGGAATTTACCCATAGGAGGTAATGTAGCAACACAGTCATAAGGTTTGCTGTCTATGTGTGAACTCAGTAACAAATGCATGGTGACCCACTGCTGCTGGGGCAACAGAGCTCCACACCACTGAATAATTAGGAAAGCAATTGGTGGCCAATGGGGCCAGAGGAAAGACTTTTTAGTTTATGCTATTTCAGTTAGTACCACTTGGTAACTAACAATTGAATCATTTTGTTGGAGAAAAAGGCTAATTTCTGTAACTAAAATTTGTGCATGTCACAGACATTAAACCAAATAATCTAAGTATAAAAACGATGGAAAAGTATTGTTAGACTCTATAGTGAGTGCCAATGTTTGGACAATTGCAGTTATTAAATTTTCCTTATGTATGTTTTACTCTTCCCTACAATTTATGTTTATTCCAAGGAAATAAGTACTATTAAAGAATAGCACTTTCTGTCTTTCTTTGCAATTTATTTTTATTTATTCCATTTTATATGTTGTAGAGTTGGAGAACTAACCCAGGGCTTACCACACACTAAGCAAGCATTTTATTTGCATTTTTTTCTACTGCAAAATCTAATTACATTTTGGTGTAAATCAATAAATTTAATTTGATTCGGGTAACTTGGGGATTACCCGAACACTAATAAAAGTGTTTTCTTTTAGTTATCCTTTTAAATTCCCTCTAAAATTAGTGTTTATTTGAAAAAGTAATCTTGATTAAATTACTCTGGAAAAAACACTCTGTTATAATATTTGTCTTTATCCCAAGAACATTAACTGATGTGCTTTTTTCTCTTGTACATGTCTATTTTATCCTAGTCAGTGGTCAGTGATATTTTTATGGTGGTTTCCAATGGAATCTTTCACATTTTATATTAGAACTAGGATTTTGTCACATGAATATTGTGTGGAGTCTCTGAAATAGGAAAGCTAT
Source organism: Grammomys surdaster (assembly GCF_004785775.1). Lineage (NCBI taxonomy): Eukaryota > Metazoa > Chordata > Mammalia > Rodentia > Muridae > Grammomys > Grammomys surdaster. Next base: position 10,261,747 of record NW_021604587.1, read on the forward strand.
AGATTTTTTCCACATTTAATAATATTGGTTCTAATCATAGGACTCTTGTTAATAGAACATACTCACTTCAGATTTTTGTTCCTGCTCTGCATTGAGTTCCACCCTTTTCTTCCCCTCAAATTTCCCACTGTCTTACAGGACTATATCTTTCTCTCCTCACTGTACTATTCCTATAAGCATTCAAACACCCTGTAATCTCACTTCTACTAAAAGTAATACACTATGTTACTTCCACTTGTCATCAGATTTCTCTTCTCTCCTTTACAGCTTCCTTAGTGAAGGACAGGAGCTTTGCTTCCTGACCTCCTCTAGTTGTGCAGTTCAGAGGTGGCATCGCAGGTCTGACTTGAAGGCCTCCTCACAAGGAAGGGAAACTTCAGGAGACTCATCACTAAATGGGAGTGGCACTCGGAGTCTAAATCTATGATTTTTGCTGTTTCTGTTCTCACCATTGGAAGCTGGAACTTTGTTGCGCATCAGTCAGATGCTGCCTACATGGCTGACCCGGAGGGGGAAAAATCCTGTGTTTTAAGGCTCTTGTGAGTTTGGCTACTTGGCAGGATTTCCCAGTCTCTTGTGACAGATTGACCATGTATTGTGTAAATCTAAAGAGAAAGACTTGAAAGAATTTAGCTAGTTTACCCTACAGCTTTTCCTCTGCATCTTATCATGTGGCTAAGCCAGTTTTGTATTTTTCTAGGGCAGCCAGTCACAGTTGTCAATTTAATTAAAAAAAAAATTCCTTAAAGCTTCTCAAACAAGAACTGACCAGGAGGTAGTCATAGGTACCACGCTACAGACCTCACTTCCAATTCTTTCTTAGATAGCCTCTATTAAGGATTTGAATCTTTTGTCCCCTATGAAAATCGACTCTTGCCAAGGCACCCAGCGAATCCTTTGACATTCAGTCCCATGACCATTTCCCAGTCTTCATTGTATTCTCCGTTTTAGTGGTTTCTGAGTCAGAATATCATGCTTTTTTAATTACTTCCTTCCTTGGTCTCTAGAACAATACACTATTTTGGTTTTTTAACCTTCCTTGACGCATATTTTCATCTTTTTTACTGGATGTTGTCTCATTCCTGAACTCTATAGTAGAAACAACAAACAACGTAGCAAGTAACAGTTTCCAAGCATTCTGTGTGTATGGTAGGGAAGATAAATATCCAAGTCTGTTGGCTGAAAAGAAAGAGGAGAAGAGAAATGGAAGGTAGTACAAGAGATAGAAGGAAATATTCTTTCTCTCACATAGCTTTACTATGAAGGGGAATATAACTACGATGCTTTCTAGAGGCAAAAACAGAGCCTATAAAAGATGTTCCAGATAGAAGAAATGACTCCTCAATAACTCCAATGCTGAAGAGAACGCCCTAGAAGTGAGGAGTAGAAGAGAGGTGGATTGCGGAGCAGGGTAAAAGTTGTAGGCACCTATTGAGCAAGTAGAGGGCTTTCTCTAGCTGGAACCAGGAGAAACATCATCCTTAATCAAGGGAATCTCAAACCAGTAAGCCTGGAGGCATCTGCTTAAAGACTTCTTGGTATTGTGGGCATGGAAAGAATATTACAGGATGCTTTGATTTTTAGATTGAAAACCTCATCTTTGAGCTGGAGTGTGCTGAAAGGCATTTGTAAATCTGAAGACAGAATGCAGATGGAAGTGAGAGAAGCAGTGGGCTATGATAATGGATGACACCTGAGGAATAAGGACCGCACAGGTTTCCACTGATACAGTACACGGTTCCCATGAAACTCCTCATTCCCTTGATAGCGTTTCTTCCCAGACCGGATGTTAGAGGAACCTGCTTTGTGATGCAGACATTAGTAATATAGTTCATAAATAGCATGAGTATAATTTTTATTTTTGTTGTTTGTTTGCTTGGTTTTGTTTCCTGAAACAAGGTTTCTCTACATATTATTAGCTGTCCAGGAACTCACTATGTAGACCATGCTAGTCTCAAGTATTGACCTGAAACTAAGGGCAGCAAATCTGTACATGTATTCTGGGTGACATTTGCAGACCAAGCTTGAGAAAGTTTCCAGACTGTCTCCCCCCACCCCCTTTTTTTTTTCTCTCCAAAGACGAGTTCTGACTGTTTTGTTTTAGTTTTTCTGAATAATACTTGTTTGGGGCTGTGCAGCAGATTGTCCATTTATGAAGGTATTTAAGACATCTCAGTGTTTTAGTTATAATAAATTAAGCTTTTTACAAGAACTCAAATACAAATGTTTACAATAATAGGGTATCCATTTCTTAAGTAACATGGGGTTGATGGGGTATATAATAAATGCTTTATTAAATTTACCACAAATTTTAAGACTGTTTTCCAATGTGACCCTACGATTTTGCATCCTCAATAGACATACAAGAACTCCAGCTGTTCTGTTTTCCTTGGAAGTTGGCCTTTTCTTTCTTTCTTTCTTTCTTTCTTTCTTTCTTTCTTTCTTTCTTTCTTTCCTTCTCTCTCTTTCTCTCTTTCTTTCTTTCTTTCTTTCTTCCTTCCTTCCTTCCTTCCTCCCTCCCTTCCTTTCTTCCTTCCTTTTTTCCTTCCTTTCTCCTTCCTTGCTTTCTCCTTCCTTTCCTCCTTCCTTTCCTTCCTTCTTCTCTTTCTCTTTTTTATAAGAAGTTTTTTATTATTATTATTTTACTTTCTGCGTATGGGTGTTCTACCTTCATATATGTCTATGTATAACATGTGTTCCTGCTGCTATAGATCCCATGGAATGAGTTATAGATGGTTGTAAGCCTCCTTGTAGTGCGGGGAATTGAGCATGGGACCTCTGGAAAAGCAGCCAGTGCTTTTTAACCCCAGAGCTATCTCTCCAGCCCCATTGTCATATTTAAAAAAACTTTTTTATTGATTCTTTGTGAATTTCATATCATCCACTTCAATCCTACTCATCTCACTGTGCTTTTGTATCCATTCTCTGCCCTTGCAACCTTCCCCCTAAAAAACAAAACAACAAAACAGAACAAAAAGAAACAAGCAAAAACCAAAAAACAGAATGTCACAGTATGTCACACAGAATACCCTAGTGTTCAAATATTTTTCCTTGCAAAATGTTTATTGCAATCAGTCATTGATCTGGTTCAAGGCCTCTGGCTTCTGCTACACTGGATCCTTACCAGAACTCCTCTCAGATATTGTTTTGTTGCCCTGTGTCATGGAGATCTTGCATGTTTGCATCTGTAGGACCAGCCCCTTCAAAGGCTCCAGCAGTAGATTTTGGGGTGGAGTAGATTTTGGGGTGGGTCAACTCAAAGCCATGATCTACTGCTGGGTGTTAGCTGCATTGGCCAGCCCTCTATGTCTCACACACTCACACCACCAGGGCTTGCTCTGCCCCTGCTAGCAGACCCAAGTACCCAGCTAGTAAGGAATCAGTCAGCCCTCCTGATCTTATGCCCTTTGGGTGAGTTCATCAGTGCCCATGCCACCACCAGCAGCTCTAGTGTGCTGCCCAGGAGAGGAGCAGGACCTTACTCTCACAAGTGGTGCAGCCAGTGCGGGGTGGGGCCAGCTCTGTTCAGCTCTTAGTCATTAACATGGTCTCAGGTGGCAGCCCAGACCAGGTATGTCCACATGGCCTTTGGAGGTAACACAGGCCATGGAAACTGACATAGACCACTGCTACTGCATAGCCACAGCCACAGACATGGCCCTCAGGAGCAGCACTGCTGGGACTTCACCATGGCCTCAGGCGATGGGCAGGCTACTCACAGCAGGCTGTTCCTCACGACCCTTGCATCTCCAGCTTCAGCTCTCATCATAGTGCTCAAACCCTTAACCTTCTCTTCCTCTCCCATCTCTTCACCACATATTGCACATCTGTGCCATGTGTCAGCCCTCTCCCATCTCTTCACCACATATTGCACATCTGTGCCATGTGTCAGCAGGAAGACTTCTCGAATATAGTTCTAATGATCTCTAAGATTTCTGGTGACAAACTACCTGAAGGTATTTATTATTTTGTGTAGAAAGCCTTTAACACCCTCAGAATGGTTGCCCCCTTTTCTTTACTCTTTATCATTGATATAGAGCTGAGTTGGTACGGTATACACAAAAGACTCTTGGTTTTTGCCTGCTACCTGATAACATATTTCTAAAATTCCTATGATTTTCAGAGTGATAGAATGCTAGAAATATATCCTTTGTTACATTGCTGCTTCCTAACAGAAGGCCTTTGGAATTGTTTGGATGTTTAGAGTATCTTCTATATTTTGATGAGATCATTGGCTATTGGAGTCTTTAGGTAGCTTCTGGGTGAGGGTTCATCACCAGAAAGACCAAGGCATAATTAAAACCATCCTGAACTGAAGAATAGCAGGGAGACCATAACTCAAGCAGTGTACCATATCTTCTGAAGAATAGCAGGGAGACCATAACTCAAGCAGTGTACCATATCTTCTGAAGAATAGCAGGTAGATCATAATTCAAGGCAGTGTACCGTATAGATCATGACATGTTTCAAGGCAGAGGCCAAGAAGATTCTGTACTTTTCCACCACCTGGCCCCTCTTACCCCCTCCCCTTGTAAAACATGCTATAAAAAAGCATTTCATGTTCAAAAAAAAAAAAAAAGAATTTGCTCATTTGCAAGTTAACCAAAAAAAAAAAAAAGGGTTGCAGCATTAGGAGAATTGAGAACCACTGCTGTAAGAAATGTCAATAAACTCATTGTTTCTGAAAAAAAAAAAAAAAGGAAAAAAAAACCATCCTGAACTCTGGGGATGGAAAATTACACATTAACTAAATCACCAGAGGTCAATGACCAAATTCATCCTGTCTATGTAACTAGACATCCACAAAATTTTTAACAGATGGAGTTCAGACAACATCCAGATAGGTACAAAATGAAGGAGTGGCTTGTGCAGCTGCACAGGGAGAGGAGCTTCTACTCTCAGGACTATTCTAGATACCACATCATATACCTCTTCTGCTTGCCCATCTGCATCCTTAGAACATTGTTTATACTGAACTGGCAAAACTGCCCAAATATTTCCCTGAGGTTTGTGAGATATCATAGCAAATTATCAAACTTAAGGAGGAGTTTGTGGGCATCCAATTTGCAAGTTCATCAGAATTACAAGTGACTTGTACCCAATGTCTAACAAAAGTAATATTATAGTATTGAACTCATAAACTATGGGGTCTCTGGGCTAACTCCAGGTAAGTAGAATTAAAATTGAAAGCCAGTCGTTATCAAAATAGTCAGAGCACTGGTTAGTATCTTGGTCTGTTTATGCTGGTATAAAAAAATACCACAGAATAAATGACTTAAAAATGACAGAAATTCATTTCTTTAGTTCTGAAGTCATGGAAGTCCATGATCAAGATACTATTTTCTTTGGGGCCTGTATTCATCTTCCAAGACGGCTGCATCCTCAGAGGGGGAAACATGATGTTCTTGTATGACAGAAAAGTAAGACATCGCTGCCTACAACCTTAGCCTTCATGTAAAGGTATTAATTTATGATAGTGCAACCCTCAGAATTTAAACACCTTTCAAAGGTCAGCACTTCTCAGTACTACTTCACTGGGGGGCCATGGATGAGCATCATTCTGCCGATAGAAGGAATCTCATGAGGCAAACCATCTTAAACAATGAGAGGACACAAACCTGCTAGGATGTCGATTGTATGCAGGTACATGTATAAATATAAAACAAAGCTTATATTGCAGCTAACTGTTCTTTTATAGACACTCATAATCCAGCACCAAATTTTATTTTATGTGATTTAAAAGTAATTGTGGATTTTATCCATTGCTGATATTTTATGGGAACGTAATTGAATTTTTTATATTTATTTTGTTTCAGAATTATTTGCCAACCTCTGTTATCTGATCTTGTAATGTGCCTATGGGTTTTGATAGTGTTTTCTAACAACAATTGCATCTTCTCTGAAATATAGCAACCAACTCTCCATCATTTCTCCAAATCCTTATGCCTTAATGTTCTCTTTCTTATTTTACTTCCTTAGATAATAATGGGGAAAAAGTGATAACAAGATTTATTCATTCCTTAGGAGCTTTAAAATCTGTACATGAAGCTAAAGGCATGCCATATTCATTTCTTTACTTTTGAAGAATATTAATGAGTTAAGTTGATGCACACTTGGAAATGATTGCCATATGTTAGTGCAAAGTGAGAGAATGGGGAGCTCACAGACCGTTGATGGGAGTGTAAGTCTGATCATCATGGAAACTGTATCATCGTTCCTTAATCAACTAGCATTAGATCTACCCTGCTCCTCTACCACCTTCTCTAGTTCGTTTTATTTAATTTCTCTTAATATAATATCTAGATAGTTAATACATTTCATTTTCATAATTTGTCCATGCTTTTAAAATAGTATGACAACAGTACACCAAACCTGAGGAGCCATGTTCTTTATGTGAGGTAGTTCAAATATTTTCTCTATTTCTACCTATGGTTGTCCCTGTTCTCATGCTCTCCCTTTATTTATTTTTGTGAGTACATGTGTGACATATGCGTGCATATATATGACATGTGTATAAATGCATATTTGTGTCCCCACTTCCTATCTTGTCACTTGAGGACTGAAATTATATTTTGCTACCAAGTCTTGCTTTATGTGGCTTCCGAGGATTTGAACTAGGGCCCACATGCTTGTGCAACAATCCCTTATCTCTTTGCACCATCTCCAACCTAAATCTAAATGTTTGACAGGTTTTCTTTCTTAGAAGGACTACTTCTTTTTCATTAATATATTTATTTCATTAATTTATTTATTTATATGAGTGAATGTGAATATGTGTGTGTGTGTGTGTGTGTGTGTGTGTGTGTGTGTGTATGTATGCATGTCTGTATGTACACAGTTTTCAGAAGTTGATATTTCCTTTCTCCATGAAGTTCCAGGGGATCAAATTCAGGTCTTCAGGCTCAGTGGCAATCACCTTTACCTGGTGATCCATCTGGCCAGCCCTAAAGAACTACTTTCAACAAGTTGAAACAAGCAAGTTGAGTTCACTTTCAATGAACATCTCTTCACTCTATATAGGGCTCTAAAGACTGACCAAAGCAATGCTCCCACTCAAGACCAGCTTAATGAAGAGTGAAAGAGGTCATCAGCATGGCGCATATGAATATGGATGACTCCTCAGTAACTATATATACTGAAAATCCCAGTATATGTGGTGATGACCTTCCCAAAGCTAATCAGATGAAATTCTGCCTTCAACTAACCTTTCACTTCCTATATACTCTACCATATCCCATGACCAGTTGCAGGGTGTGGAGGGAGGACAGAGAGTAGTAATGGTTGAGTTGTCAGGTGAGGATTCTGAGACTTTCTGCCTTTCACATTCTCCTAGATGGTGTCAACAGCCCTGTTGGGATTACCGTATACTGGATCTCTTTGCTTATTTCATTGCAGAGAACAGGGGCAAGGGCTTCTCTCTGCTCAGTGATGTGGGTGGGACTATCTGCTAGAGAGCAGAAACTTTTACTAGAAACCTGACAACAAACTTCCTCAAGTTTTACTAGTGAAAGTCTTTATTTCTTCTTAGTTTTGAGAAATAATTTTATATAATATAGAATCGAAATGCTGTGAGGGTTTCCCAAACACTTTAATATTTTAACTAACTCAACGTGGTGATACAGTTTCTGAAAAGCCAAATGTAAATTTTATCCCTCTTGCTCTCTAGAAAAGGGACCTCCATCCCCTTTTGGCTTCTTAATTTTTTTCTTGATTTTGATTTTCTACAGTTTTGTTATGATATGTGCAAGGTAGATGAGTTTGTAATTTATCATGCTTGGAGCTCTCTCCACCTCTGGTACCACCGGTTTCTTACGTAACAGCAATTCAGAAGTTCTTCAGCAATTATTGCTCCAAACATTTCCTTCACTCATTCTTCTCCCGTCCCTTCTCAACACATACCACCGATACCTTCTGTGATTGTCCTATAGTTTTGTGATATGCTCTCGTCATATTTTGTCAGTTTTCTTAGTTTTTCAGTTTCCGAACTTTGTGCTGACATTTTCTTTCTGTAGCAAAGTCTTATCTGCTAATAAAGCCATTTTTCATTTTACTTATTAGCTTCAATCCCAATCACTTCCTTTTCATTCTGTCTGAGATTTTGCTTCCAGAATCCATCTTATATGTGGGGATCTACATTAGAGCCCCTAGGGTTTTAATGATACTTGTTTCATGTTACTGACCTGATGATTTCCACTTTCTGGTGCCTTCTCTTATGCTTGAGATTTTTACTTGGTCGACTGGATGTGGTTTCTGTTGAAACCAGGCATGGTGCACTGTGTGAAGCAAACAGTTGCAAGAGGCCTGTAGTAATAGGAGAGTAGTGTGCAGGAAGGAAAATGATTCTGTGATCTAGCTTCAGTTCTTAGTGAAACTGAACTTTGCCCTCAGGACTTCCTAGAGTTTACAGGGACTGAAGGCCAGAGAAAGCTGATTTTTGTGTTTTTCCTTCCTCAGGTCAGTGGGCTATGTGAAAACCTCCATAAATTAGAAGCTGATTAAAAAACTTTTTGAGAGGAAATTGATGCAGGCACTCAAAGATTCTGTTTTTTAGAAAGGCATTCACTTCATACTAGCAGTCATTATAATGCAAGGTAATTAAAAGCAGGGTGTAAACCTAGCATCTCTGCCTCCCTGTTGTATTTGTCTCCTTTATTTTGTCACCTGAATCACTCAGAGTAACTGACTTACCTCATCTGGCTTCAGGGCTGCAAGTACAAGGACAAGCATTTTTTTTCTAAATTTGTAGTCACTTTAGATTCCAGGAAGAGCAAAATCATGGACCCCACCTCCACCACATCCAGAAAGGGGCAATTATCTACAAAGTCAAATCTGCGCCTTGGGGTCCAGACTGATCCCCCCCCCCGCATGATGACAGTTACAACTTCTTCAGACTAGCTTGAGAAATCAAAATAGAGACCAGGATTAACCAGATCACACCTTGACCAAGACAGTTTATGCCTACATCTTGCCTCTTCCCTCATTTCTTCCTTTATTCAGCCATGAAGGCCCTGCCAGTACCCTGAATTCTGACTTGGGATGACTGGACCCGTTCATTTATTTCTCTTCCTACTATAGCCATATTTGAATAATTCTTCCTCTCTACATTTCATCCTCTTTTGTGCACTGATTTATGGGGACACATGACCAAGACTTTTTACTGAACCACCAAGGCAAGGCTTTTGCTCTAAAATTTCTAGTTACAGGACTTCTGAAGAGCAGAGATGAGACGATCAGTGTTTTTCAGGTTGGCTTCTTTCTCTACCGGTTTCAGTATAGATTGTTTTTCTCCAGTCTTTGATGACAAAACCTGGTAGCACTCCCAGACATAAAGCTCATAAGATCATCAAGACAAAAACCTCTCTAGAGCTTTTTAAATGTATTCAAACCAACTCACCAACAATGTTAATGTTTCTTAGTCTAATTCGGATACTTTTTTCTTTTCTTTGGCATGTGTTCATTGTTCACAGAAGTAGGTTTCATTGAGGCAATTTCTTTTAAATATATTATGTGCTTAGACTAGATTTCATCTCCATATTCTCCCAGAGAGTCCTCTCTAGTCTCCTCCCTTACCTCCCACTTCCAAGTCATTGTTACAAATGGTTTTGTGTGTCTCTAAACAACCATCCTCTTAAGTTTGGTTCATTTCATTCCACACAATAATTTCCTTGCAGAGATTTTGTTCTATTTGTCTCTACTCTAGTCACTTAATGACTCTCTCTGTCTCTGCAGTTTTGGGGGTGACAGTTTTCCCTGTGTCTTCCATTCTCTGGCAGATCTTAGAATAGTTTTTAATTTGTTTAGCTTTTCTTCTTATTAGGGCAGATGGATAGCTTTCAAGCATTTTACACATCAAAGTAAAAACTGGACTTTTTTTAATCTGTTAAGACAGTGAATTTAATTACAGCTCTGTGTGCATATACTTGCAACCTCACATTAACTGGAACAACCGTTAGGTTAATACTAATGTATTTGTTTTTCATGATCTGTTCAGTTCGCTTGACTCAAATTTTCCTTTGCAGTTGGTGCATATGTTTATTAGTGTAATTTTCCTTTAAATTTCCAATATCCTGTCTTCTTGCTTGATTTATGTGCCATAATACCAGAAGTCACATATTTACTAGAACATTCTCTAGAACAGTGTGACTAATATTCAAATGAGCCCCTTCCTTGAATATTCGTCAGAACTTGTTTGCAAATCTTTTCAGGATCTTAGATTCTCTGGCAAAGAAACTTAAAAGTACTGACTATTATTTCCTATTAAATTTGAGCCGGCATTCATATATCAGGTCTAGGGGATTCCGCTCATTTTCCCACTGATATCAAAAGGTTGTTTGATAATGGCTAGAATAGTTATATTATCTAAAATCATTCCTTATTTGTATTTCTTCAGAAGTTCATGCTTATTCTTCAAAGTGGGAAGGAAAGTTAAAATCTTTGATATTTTATTTGTCTCTGCCTATTCTAAAGGCTTGGGTCTAAGTAGAAGCGGGCTAGCTATCTGTTAATACATTTCCTTCCTCACTCTGGACAGCTATGGAGGTTGCACTTCTTACCCTCCATTGGAGTTGGGTGGGAACGTGTGGCTGAATGCTTATAATGTTAAGTTGAGTCATGCACTTGCTTCTAAACCTGCCCTGTAAAATCCTTACCACTGACCTTCAGTGACGGAGATGCAAACAATCTTTAAGACCTAGTGACTTTGAAGAGCAACTAGTTAATTTACTTCAATGATATGCACAGTGTCATGCTTTGTAGTCTCTCATGCCACATGAGTGCAATAACATGTGAGTAGTCATGGGCCAGGAGAGCCATAGATGTTCTTTCTTACATCTAGTAGTCTTTGGTGCTCACTGTGAGCTGGAATTCTGAAGCTCTGTCCCTTGTGGTCATTCTCCTTCCCCACCCCCACCCCCATCTGACATTTGTCCTTTATGGTCTCTTGGTAACCATGATCAGACAGAAGTATCCGAATAACAATACTACATTCTACTCAAGTGTCAACAGGGAAAGTATAGATGCTAATGGCTCTCTTCAGGCTCAGAAGCCCCATAGTGCTGATTTCAGCACACTATATTTGGCAAAAGAGATTCAAGGAGAGAAGCAGACTGCCTCTTCAAAGTGACATTGTAAAAGAATAAAACCATAGAGAAATTGGATTGTGGTGTGTGTGTGTGTGTGTGTGTGTGTGTGTGTTTCTTTTTGTAATGAGGGGGATAGAATTCAGGGCTTGTGCATGCTCAATGCTGTATTACTGATCCAGGCCCACAGTCCCACAGGGCTATTTCAGTTCTTTAATACATCTCACCTGACTATTCCTACATGGGATCCTTTCTCTTTTCCCCCTAATGACAGGTGGATAATGCTTCAAGAGGCTTTATAAGCCTCTGACAAAGTCAGAGGGACCACAGTGAAAAAATCTGTTCTCCGTAGTTACTGTGCCATGGCATTAAGTGTGTAGGAAAGGAACAAATGTGCCTTGGATTAAGCCAGTTGTTTATTTAAGCTAATCTTATCCTAAAAATGGAAATTGACGCTAAATCTCAGCTTGAACTTTCTCAAACTACATAGGTAATATGAATTGATCACAAACTTATGAAAGTATCACTTTGTAAACATAATTCCTCAGAGGAAAATGCTTTCTTTCCCACTTAATGCCAAGGTCAGAGACAGTCAACATTCCTTTTCAATCTAGGCAGTGTGAATCACCAAAAGGTTTGCAGAAGGTAAGCAGCGACTATTCTTTTTTTATTCCCAACATTATTCAATGTTGCTTGAGTTTACCCTACTGTAAATCCCATTTTACCCAGGTGAGGATTCATTTTGTCTCCGGATATTCCAACTTGTCTGTAAAATGCAACACATTACAGTATCACTTGGACTTGGCAAATACCCTCAGCCTGAAGTTGGCCTTGACTTTCAACTTGCCTGTTTGGATTCTGCATTTAATCAGTGCCTGGCCTATGAGAAGCCTATACTCTCTGTCCACACATGCTTGCTTTAAAAAAAATAGATTATTTATATTTTGGCTATCATTTTAAATTGTTTTCAAAATGGGGGTCAGTCTGACTCTGATTTCTGATTCTTCCTGAAACAGAACTAGGTATTTATTCTGAAAAACATTGAAACTAGTGAGAAATGTTTCTCAGTATGTTCTAAAGATTTACACACTTGGTTCTATTTTGTGAATTGTCTATGTATAATGTATATTCCATGGTGTTTTATTTCCTTCCCACTACCTAAACAAAACATCAGGATCAAATGCGTTCCGAGGAAAGTCCCACTGATATTCCCACTCCCTTTGATCTTTTGCAAGTGGGTAACCTCACAGAAACAGTAGTGAGGTAAAGATTGACACCTTTCCTTTTGTGCATAGATCTTCTGAACAAGCCCATTCTTGCTCTCGGGCCCTGTGTCTAGGAGTTCAGTAAAGTCTTCCAGTCCATTGAATTCCCTTATACTTCCAGGGGAATTTGCAGTGAATTTTAGGTTTAGCCTTCTGTTTAACATTCTCAGCATTAAATGTGTATCTTAGTTTGGAATCTCTCAGGACTTGCCAGAAACTCGATTCCAATATGTTGGGCCAGCCATCATAATACTCTGCATTTGCATCCTGAAAAGAATGTAAGTGTGAATCTGCAAGACATGGAGATCAGATCCAGTAAGAACTGTGTTCTGTACTATAGTAAAACCAATTTTGTATCCATTAAGGCTACTGTAACAAAATACCACCATTTGGGTGGCTTATCATCAACTTAACCTTTTACTTCATGGCTCCGGAGGCTAAGAAGTCCCAACAATATTATGTTCTTACAAGGGCTGTTATCCATGTTGAAAACCTCCAGATCCTTCCTGTGCCATCACAAAGTAGAAAAAAGCAGATGAAGTCCCGTGGACCTATTTTATAAGAGCTCAAGTACGTCATGAGCGGTGCAATTTCACACTCTTACCTCCTCTAAGCCCCCAGCTTCTAACGCCATTCTATCAGGGCTTCTGAACTTTAATATATGAACCCTGAGTGACACAAACATTTAGTATATAGCAGACTTAAAGGTCAAACTTAAATGGACAGCGTCTTCTATTATTATCATTGAAGTAACAGCAATGATGCTGACACACCGCTTATCATTTTTCATTAAATATAGTTCATTTGATCCTTGAAGAATTAAATGAGGTGGAACACTTCTTAAATACCCATCTGTACACAGAGAAATTAATATGTGGGAAGATTTCTCAGGTGCCTAATGTCACACAAGTCATACAGAGAGTAAGGTGGAAACCCGGGCCCTATGAAGATCATGTTCCTAAGTACTATGCTACATATTACCTTTCTAGTTTATTCCGTAAATGTAGATAATTGTACAAAAACTATTAAATATACACAGGTAGAAAAGAAAAAAAAACACCATAGGCAATTACTTCAATTGAACCATGGCTAGTGTTTTCTATGAGATAAAGATTTTCAGTTTCTTGTGTTACAGGTCACTCTAATAAACTGGAAAAAGACTGCTAAGTAAATTATAACCAAAGAAAGAAAGGGGAGGAAGAAAGAATGGAGGAGATATGGATGGAGGGAAAAGGGAAGAAAAGAAGGACTAGAAGGAGGCTATAAATACATTTTTCTCCATGCAAAGCATATTTTCCTTAATTCTAATATTCCAGTTGGCATAGGGTGTTTATTTTAGGAACACATTATGAGATGTAAAATCAATTCTGTGAGAACATGTGGGTGTGTGTTTAGTTGTAATGGCTCATACATCTTTTTTCTTCTTTCATCTACACTTGGAGTGTGGAGTGTGTGGGCTTTGTTCCAGGTCCCCTCTGAGATCCCACACTCTAGAAACCAGCGATTACTTTAACTTTGCATTTCAGGACCAGACACCACTGTGACTATAAACTCTCTCATGGCCTTTTAAAAGTCTCTTGCTTGCTGAGGCTTGCTTATTCCTTATTTAAAATGGGCTCAAAATAATATCCAGGTCATTTTTTTCCTGCTAATAAAAGGAATATGAACTAAGTCATCAAGATAAAATGAAGGCATATTATGCGATTTTAAAAGGAAGCGATTTTCTCTTTTCACTTTAAGCACTGAACTAGAAAGAAGGGTGGAATACAAAAAATCATTCAAGGAAATTAAATTAGGGATCAAGGAAGGGCAAGCACATAACAAGCAGCTTAATCACAATAATTTATAAAAGCTCATTATAGGATGATTTTCAAATATCACAAATTGGATCACAACAGATCTGACCTGATATCTTAAGTAAGCAGCTTTGTTACCCATCAGTCTGAAATCTTGAGGGCTGCCAGGAGAGCATCTGCAATATGTTATTAGCAGGGGAAAATAGAAATTATTTTGAGCCTTGGAGTATGCGGTTGTCACTGAGTATTCTGTGATTAGATATTTTAGAGAGAATTGGACAAATGGTGCAATTAGGAGGAGCCAAACCTTCTAATTTAAGAAAACCTTAAGATAGATTTTTCATTTCCCACATAAACTAATAATTAAAGCCTAATATACATTCTTAATTTTGTTTTTGTGCTTTGGTTTCTGACTTTTGCTGGTGGTAATTGTCCTTGGCCCAGATTAACTTTTTTCTCCTGTGAATAAACATGAATCATCTATAAGGAACACTCTCCTTAAAACAGCTCATGGCCGTTAGGTACTCATATAGCATCATTTTGAAGTTTTTATAGTATGGGTTAAGTTCAGGTGTAATTGATGGCTATCTTATTTACTAGTTCATTTTATGCTGTTATCTCAGAATACTTAATGCTAGGTATTCTTCAAAGAAAATACATTTTCTTAGCACTGACTTTGAAAGCTTAATCAGAGACTTGGCAAATGGCCATTGGTAAAGGCCATTTGGCTGGGTTGATAGATGATGGGCCAATGGAAAGGGAGATGATGTGTGCAGAACAAAGCAAGCACATGGAGTGGCTGTGCTAACAACCAGTTTTCACGATAACCAGCTTATACCTCAAGATCAGCAGTAATCCTTTCTGAGTCTGAAGCACCTACTCTTCAAAAGTCTGCTTCCTAATACCATAACATCAGGAACCAAGCTTCTCTAAACACTCAAGCCACATACAAATTATAGCATATTCTATTTCATTTGATATTGTTTCTTTATTGAGATAACATCTCCGTCTATACCTCAGATTGACATCAAGTCTGTGATAACCTTCCATCTCTGCTTTCCAAATGCTATAAGAACTGTGAACCCCCAGAACCTGTAATATTGCCATTTAAAAAATAAAAGTTTATATAATTATATTACTTCAGGTAATAAGAGAATAGTATTTATGTGGCCACAGCAATAATATTCTTATTGAAAATGCAGGCTCTCAGATCTAACCCACACATAATGGCTCAGACTCTGTGGCAGCTGAACCCTGAGAGCATGAGTTTTCAATAAGCCTAAATATATAATGTAAGTTTAAGGTTTAGAAAATTAAAGGCCAGCCAGCAAGCTTTTTCTATAAATTCCCAAGTCTTATATAATTTAGTCACTATAGACAACTGTGGGCCCTTATTATCTTACCATAGGAGGAGAAGAATAATCAGCAACCGGTGTGTGCCTTTATTTCAGTAAAACTGCATTTACAAAACCAGACTGTAGGTCACACTTGGCCCATGACACATAGTATGCCCATCTCTGAGCTAGAGCATGGAATGCCTGTTAAAAGTATGGAAATGGAAGAAAAGCTAATGTTTATTAAGTAATTACTTCATACAAACCATTTTATATTTATCCCAACAACTTACGTTGTCTTACCCAGCTGTGCAGATTATATCATAGATCAACTCTTGGTGACATTTGGATGATACTGTATGCAACCCAGACAGCATATGTAGGACATAGTTTGCATTACTACTTTCATTTTTAAGGAATAAAAAGATTCTCAAAAGGGTGAAAGAATTTGCCATGTGTGCATCACATTAAACCTGGTTTATCTAACAACCATAAAGACAATGATTGGCTCCTCCACTCTGCTGAAGAGAGGTAACACCACTGTTCCTGGCTGCAAGTTCTAGTCCATTTTCAAAATACAGAAAGGTGAAAACTTGCTAGTAGGTATTGGAATGCAGAGAAAGAGAAAGAGAAAGAGAAAGAGAAAGAGAAAGAGAAAGACAATGTATATGACTAACTCAAGGAAATGCTTTTGAAGAATTCTGAAAATTTGAAAGATTCTTCTGGCTCAACATAAAGATTTATATTATGTCAGATTTATAATAAACTGCCTATCATTTACTAATAATGTATGTATTACATACCACTCCAAACTCAGTGGCCTAACATAAGCATTTGTTGCCACTCTTCTGTTCTTGCCTTGGAGCACAAGTGAGTAGTCAACAGATCTACAGGTCTTTGCTACACTCCTTTTTGTTTGGAGCTGCAGCTTATATAGAGTAGTAGATGCTTTCACCTCAGGAAATTGGCTTTTTTCTGGTTAGCCAGGCTGAGATCCCTTCCTTCCTTCCTTCCTTCCTTCCTTCCTTCCTTCCTTCCTTCCTTCCTTCCTTCCTTCCTTCCTTCTGTCTTTTCCCCCTCCCTCCCTCCCTCCCTCCCTTCCATCTTTCCCCCTCCCTCCCTCCCTCCCTCCCTCCCTCCCTCCCTCCCT
>NW_021604587.1:10278769-10318426 GCF_004785775.1 Grammomys surdaster
CCCTCCCTTCCCTCCTTCCCTCCTTCCTTCCTTCCTTCCTTCCTTCCTTCCTTCCTTCCTTCCTTATTTCTTTTCTTTCTTTTTTGGTAGTGGTAAGGTTTAAAAGAGAGAACAACAAGAAATGTGTAAGCCTTTTTACATGCTCAATTATTAAAAATAAATCTCATCCCGTCATATTGTATTGTCTGCTTTCCCATCTTTGAAGCTTTCTGTGGGCTTGGGATTTTCATTGTTGAATAAGTTACAGCAGGAGTGAAGAACTGTTGCTGATCTTTGCTATGTTGTAGATTGTTCTTTTGTCCAGCCTTTATCTCCCTGGTTTCACCCCATCACTAGATAGGAGAGAAGGAAGATAGAAGAGGAGAGAAAGAGAGATGGAGATTTTTCAATCTAATTTCTTTCTTTTTGTTCCTTCTTTGATTACAACTACAATAAACTGCAACTTCTTCTAGCCACCCAGCCTAGGAAAGTTTTCTTGGAAGTCAGGAACCAAGTAGAAGAGAGATGAGTTATCCTAGATCAGTATTTCTGAACTGAGTTAGCCACCATCTAGCAAAGTCCAACTCAAACTATAAAACATCGTGTGAGGCAAACTTCCTAACCTTATGGGTTATTTTGGCGGCACCAGGCTAACTAATAAAGAAAACATAAACATACACTGGCTACCATTTGTCTGTGTTCCCATCATACGCATAAACAACATTTAATCTTGAAATCTAATTTGAACCTCAAAAGTTCTAACTGTGTGTGTCCTTTAATCTTGTCTTGGACTAGTGTTGTTTTGAAGAGCGTCTCCAAGAAACTTCGAGAAGATGTCAAGATACAATTCTTATCTGCAAGAAATGTATCGTCCCCACTTCCGGTTTGGGCCCGAGCATAGAGTAGGTCGAAGGCGGCAGCTCCGTACCCAACCCCAGAAAACCGAGAGAAACAGGGACTCCCAGGAGCTTGAACTCACGCAGCATCCCAGGTAAGGTAAAAGCAACACTCACCCCAAACAAGGAGCAACCGGGACCCACTGGGACCCAGGAATTCGCTCCTGGCCCGGGGCGGGCTCCATCCAGTCTGGGCCCGAGCACTTGCGAATCCCGGGAGGCAGCTCTGCACCCAATCTCGGAGAATCCAGAGGAAGCGGGGCTCGCAGGACCTCTGTGCCAAGCAGGGTCTTGGGCTAGGAGGTGGCAGAGCTTGCCCCCAAACAGGGAGCGGCTAGGACCCACTGGGACCCAGGAGTTCACTCCAGGCCCGGAGTGTGGGTTCCTTCCGGTCTGGGCCGGAGCAGATCCCGAGAGTCAGCTCTGGACCCAATCTCGCAGAATCCAGAGGAAGCAGCGGGGCTCGCAGGACCTCTGTGCCAAGCAATTTCTTAGGCTAGGAGGTGGCAGTGCTCGCCCCCAATCAGGAAGCAACTGGGACCCACTGGGACCCACTGGGACTCACTGAGACCCAGGAATCCGCTCCTGACCCGGAGCCCCTGCCCCTTCCGGTTTGTTTCCACCTGAACACCGAGCACATCTTGGGCCTCAGCTCTAACTCAAGCAGCAAAACCCATCCCAAACAGTTCTGACACAACCTAGATAATAGGAAAGACAGGCCCCAGTCAGAGACAGCACAGATAGCACAAAGGTGACCCAGATGGCGAAAGGCAAGCGCAAGAACACAAGCACCAGCAACACAAGGTACTTGCCAGTATCAGAACCTAGTTCTCCCACATTAGAAAGTCCTGAACTCCTCATATCACCAGGAAAACAAGAACCAGATCTAAAATCACTTCTAATGATGATGCTAGAGGACTACAAGAAGGAAGTAAATAACACTATCAAAAAACTTGAGGAGAACACAGGAAAACAGGATGAAGTCCTTAAAGAAACACAAAAATCCTTTAAAGAATTACAAGAAAACACAAACAAACAGATGAAGGAATTGAACAAAACCATCCAGGACATAAAAATGGAAGTGGAAACAATAAAGAAATCACAAAGGGAGACTATCCTGGAGATAGAAAACCTAAAAAAGAAATCAGGAGTCATAGACACAAGCATCACCAACAGAATACAAGAGATAGAAGAAAGAATCTCAGGTGCAGAAGATACCTTAGAAAATATTGACACAACTATCAAAGAAAATGCAAAATGCAAAAACTTGTTATCTCAAAATATCCAGGAAATCCAGGACGCAATGAGAAGACCAAACCTAAGGATAATAGGTATAGATGAGAGTGAAGATTCCCAACTTAAAGGGCCAGTAAATATCTTCAACAAAATCATTGAGGAAAACTTCCCTAACCTAAGGAATGAGATGCCCATAATCACACAAGAAGCCTACAGAACGCCAAACAGACTAGATCAAAAAAGAAACACCTCCCGTCACATAATAATCAAGACACAAAATGTACAAAACAAAGAAAGAATTTTAAAAGCAGTTAGGGAAAAAGGCCAAATAACATATAAAGGCAAACCTATCAGAATTACACCTGACTTCTCACCAGATACTATAAAAGCCAGAAGATCCTGGACAAATATCATACAGACCCTAAGAGAACATAAATGCCAGCCCAAGCTACTTTACCCAGCAAAACTCTCAATTACCATAGATGGAGAAACTAAGATATTCCATGACAAAACTGAATTTACACAGTATCTTCCCACAAATCCAGCTTTACAAAGGATAATAGCAGGAAAGCTCCAATACAAGGAGGGCAATCATACCCTAGAAAGAGCAAGAAAATAATCCTTTTCCATCAAACCCAAAAGAAGATAACCACACAAACGATGTCTCCACTATTAGCAAAAATGACAGGAAGCAACAACACCCTCTCCTTAATATCTCTTAACATCAATGGACTCAATTCCCCAATAAAAAGGCATAGGCTAATGGACTGGATACGCAAACAGGACCCAGCTTTTTGCTGCTTACAGGAAACCCACCTCAGTGACAAAGACAGACACTACCTTAGAGTAAAAGGGTGGAAAACAATTTTTCAAGCAAATGGTCCTAAGAAACAAGCGGGAGTAGCCATTCTAATATCGAATAAAATCGACTTTCAACTTAAAACTATCAAAAAGGATAAGGAAGGGCATTTCATACTTGTCAAAGGAAAAGTCAACCAACATGAACTCTCAATACTGAATATCTATGCGCCAAATACAAGAGCATCGACTTTCATAAAAGAAACCTTACTAAAGCTCAAAACACACATTGCACCTCACATAATAATAGTGGGAGACTTCAACACCCCACTCTCAGCAATGGATAAATCATGGAAACAGAAACTAAATAGAGATACAGTAAAACTAACAGAAGTTATGAACCAAATGGACTTAACAGATATCTATAGAACATTTCACCCTAAAGCAAAAGAATATACCTTTTTCTCAGCACCTCATGGTACCTTCTCCAAAATAGACCATATAATTGGGCACAAGACAGGCCTCAACAGATATAAGAAAATTGAAATAATTCCCTGCATCCTATCAGATCACCATGGTCTAAGGCTGGTCTTCAAAAATGACAAAGAGAATGGAAAGCCCACATTCACATGGAAACTGAACAACACTCTACTCCTTGATAATCAGGTAAGGGAAGAAATAAAGAAAGAAATTAAAAACGTTTTAGAATTTAATGAAAATGATGACACATCATACCAAAATCTATGGGATACAATGAAAGCAGTGCTAAGAGGAAAATTCATAGCTCTTAGTGCCTACAAGAAGAAACTGGAGGGAGCATACACTAACAGCTTGACAGAGCACCTGAAAGACATAGAACAAAAAGAAGCTAATACACCCAAGAGGAGTAGACGGCAGGAAATAATCAAACTCAGGGCTGAAATCAACCAAATAGAAACAAAAAGAACTATCCAAAGAATCAATAAAACTAGGAGCTGGTTCTTTGAGAAAATCAACAAGATAGATAAACCCTTAGCTAGACTAATCAGAGGGCAGAGAGACAGTATCCAAATTAATAAAATCAGAACTGAAAAGGGTGACATAACAACAGAAACTGAGGAAATTAAAAAAATCATCAGATCCTACTACAAAAGCCTATATTCAACAAAATTGGAAAATTTGGATGAAATGGACAATTTCCTAGACAAATACCAGTTACCAATGTTAAATCAGGACCAGATAAACCATCTAAACAGTCCCATAACCCCCAAAGAAATAGAAGCAGCCATTAAAAGTCTCCCTACAAAGAAAAGCCCGGGACCAGACGGTTTTAGTGCAGAATTCTATCAGACCTTCAAGGAAGACCTAATTCCAATTCTTTTCAAACTATTCCACAAAATAGAAACAGAAGGGACATTACCCAACTCATTCTTTGAAGCCACAATTACACTCATACCTAAACCACACAAAGACCCAACAAAGAAAGAGAACTTCAGGCCGATCTCTCTTATGAACATTGATGCAAAATTACTCAATAAAATTCTAGCGAACCGAATCCAAGAACACATCAAAACAATTATCCATCACGATCAAGTTGGCTTCATCCCAGGAATGCAGGGTTGGTTCAATATTCGGAAATCCATCAATGTAATCCATTATATAAACAAACTCAAAGAAAAAAACCACATGATCATCTCACTAGATGCTGAGAAAGCATTTGACAAAATTCAACACCCCTTCATGATAAAAGTCTTGGAAAGGTCAGGAATTCAAGGTCCATACCTAAACATAGTGAAAGCAATATACAGCAAACCAGTAGCCAGCATTAAACTAAATGGAGAGAAACTTGAAGCAATCCCACTAAGATCAGGGACTAGGCAAGGCTGCCCACTCTCCCCCTACTTATTTAATATAGTATTGGAAGTCCTAGCCAGAGCAATTAGGCAACACAAGGAGGTCAAAGGGATACAAATTGGAAAGGAAGAAGTCAAAATCTCACTATTTGCAGATGATATGATAGTGTACTTAAGTGACCCCAAAACTTCCACCAGAGAACTCCTAAACCTGATAAACAACTTTAGCAAAGTGGCTGGATATAAAATTAACTCAAGCAAATCAGTGGCCTTCCTCTACTCAAAAGATAAACTGGCTGAGAAAGAAATTATGGAAATGACACCCTTCAAAATAGTCACAGATAATATAAAATACCTTGGTGTGAACCTAACCAAGCAAGTAAAAGACCTGTATGACAAGAACTTCATTCCCCTGAAGAAAGAAATCGAAGCAGATCTCAGAAGATGGAAAGATCTCCCATGCTCATGGATTGGAAGGATTAATATAGTAAAAATGGCTATTTTGCCAAAAGCCATCTACAGATTTAATGCAATCCCCATCAAAATTCCCACTCAATTCTTCTCAGAGATAGAAAGAGCAATCTTAAAATTTATTTGGAATAACAAAAAACCCAGGATTGCGAAAACTACTTTCAGCAATAAAAGAACTTCTGGAGGAATCACCATCCCCGACT
This sequence comes from Grammomys surdaster, assembly GCF_004785775.1. Lineage (NCBI taxonomy): Eukaryota > Metazoa > Chordata > Mammalia > Rodentia > Muridae > Grammomys > Grammomys surdaster. The sequence goes on from NW_021604587.1 coordinate 10,284,185, forward strand.
TCAAGCTGTACTACAAAGCAATAGTGATAAAAACTGCATGGTATTGGAACAGAGACAGGCAGGAGGATCAGTGGAATAGAATAGAAGACCCAGAAATGAACCCCCATACCTATGGTCACTTGATCTTTGACAAAGGGGCTAAAACCATCGAATGGAAAAAAGATAGCATTTTCAACAAATGGTGCTGGTCCAACTGGTTGTCAGCATGTAGAAAAAAGCAAATTGATCCATACTTATCTCCTTGTACAAAGCTCAATTCCAAGTGGATTAAGGACCTCCACCTAAAACCAGCCACACTGAAACTAATAGAAGAGAAACTGGGAAAAAGCCTGGAATACATAGGAACAGGGAAAAAGTTCCTGAACAGAACACCAATGGCCAGTGCTCTAAGACCAAAAATTGACAAATGGGACCTCATAAAGCTGCAAAGCTTCTGTAAAGCAAAGGACACAGTCAATAGGACAGAGCGGCAACCAACAGATTGGGAAAAGATCTTCACCAACCCTTCATCTGATAAAGGGCTAATATCCAAGGTATACAAAGAACTGAAGAAATTAGACTCTAGACAATCAAAGAACCCTATTAAAAAATGGAGCACAGAGCTGAACAAAGAATTCTCAACTGAGGAAGTTCGAATGGTTGAGAAGCACCTAAAGAAGTGTTCAGGATCACTAGTCATCAGGGAAATGCAAATGAAAACAACACTGAGATTCCACCTCACACCAATCAGAATGGCTAAGATCAAAAACACAGGTGACAGCACATGTTGGCGAGGATGTGGAGAAAGAGGAACACTCCTCCACTGTTGGTGGGATTGTAAACTGGTACTACCACTATGGAAGGCAGTCTGGCGGTATCTCAGAAAATTGAACATAGTGTTACCTGAGGACCCAGCTATACCACTCCTGGGCATATACCCAAAAGAAGTTTCACCATACAACAGGGACACATGCTCCACCATGTTCATAGCAGCCTTATTTACAATAGCCAGAAGGTGGAAAGAACCCAGATGCCCTTCGACAGAAGAATGGATGCAGAAAATGTGGTACATTTATACAATGGAGTACTACTCAGCTATTAAGAACAATCAGTTCACAAAATTCCTAGGCAAATGGATGGAGTTGGAAAATATCATCTTGAGTGAGATGACCCAATCTCAAAAGAACATACTTGGTATGCACTCACTGATAAGTGGATATTAGACCAAAAGCTCACAATGTCTAAGAATCTACATATAGACCACATAAAACTCACATAGAAGAAGGAAGACCAAAGTATGAATGCGTTGGTCCTTTCTAGAAGGAGTATCAAAAGTTTCAACCAGAACTCCCAAAGTCTAAACCAGAGAGCACAAAGGGAGGGACTCACGAACCTGTATAGGGAATTGAGGGTGACCTTGTTAGACTTCAGTGAAAGTGGAGGGCCAAGGTCCCCGAAAGTTTGGATCCCCTACTGTGTGGGAATTTGAGAGCAGGGAGATGGGAGTGGGAGGATGTTTGGAGCGAGCACACCATCACAAAAATTAGGAGGAGTGGGTATGGGATAAGGGATCTTGGGGGAGAATGAGAATGGAGATAACATTGAAAGGTAAATACGTATAATATCCAATAAAAAACCCACACAGATAAAGGATTTTTTTAAAAAAGGGAGTTTACTTATCTTAAATTAATTTCAAAAGTTTCTAGGAGTTGCAAATTGGCTAAGATCCTATTTTAAGCTCTCCACAAAAGAACTTAAATCTCTGTTCAATATTCTCAAGAGAGAGGTAAACCCTAACTCCCTCAACAGTTAATTGACAGAAGAGAGGTAATCTCACAAAAAGTAGAAAAAGCTATTTCCAATCGATATATCATATAGTCTGATTAATTGTCAGTGGTGCTATAAAAGTCCTTTGACAAAAGATTATTAATATAGATTTATATATCCTTAAATAAGGTCTTCATGACTCTCTGAGTGTAGAAGGAGCAACTGTTGGCGCTTCTGCCCTGATTTTACAAGAACTCTGAAAAATTGGCTTTAAAAACAAAAGAGGGGGAACGGTACCCCCTCAGAAGGAGCCCCCCTGAAATACTCTCCATCATGCCTTGTTCACTTTTCTCTCTCTAAAGCTGAAAGCTCATGGCAAATCTCTTGCTGACCATATTGGTGACCTCGGGCACCACCAAGACCAACAAAACTTTACCACAGATATGGGGAAGGACCCTCATACCTGTAAAGGGAATGCCCCAGACCCAGTTCCCTTATGGAGCCGAGGACTGATATGCCTGTCCAATACCACAGAAGGCACAGCTAACCGGCTACCACAAATATTAATGAAAAAAATAGATACTCTCACAAAGCCAGGCCCAACCATAAATACGATGAATAACAATTTACATCCAGGGAAGAGGAATCTCCCTGAGAATCCCCTTCTTTTTTCTTTCCAGATAAAAATGAATCACCCGTGATGCCTGCTATTAGAAGTTCTAATCCAGATGGGCCAGAAGCCAGGATCCTCGCCCTTACCCTCACCTCCTACCTTTTCCCACCTGCACAAGGTTCCCTGAAGCTTGGCAACTGCAAGATCCTGCTTGGCAACTGCAGATAGACTCAAAGCAGTGTACTATATCATCTGAAGAATAGCAGGGATACCATAACTCAAGCAGTGTACCATATCTTCTGAAGAATAGCAGGTTGCAGTCCTCCTCGCCCCCACGAATAACTAGGACCTGCCGGTCGGGTCAAGTGCACCCAGACATGGGTCTCGAGGCATGGACCCCTCTGGACGGACCCTCATTGAGAGGATGTGCGCACGACATCAAGATTGAGTGAGACAGAGATCGTTGCCGGCGACCTGCCATCCACGGAACCAGGTTGATGCTGCCATCAAGAAGACGGTTGAAGTTCATTACCATCAGCCAAAAATTGAAGAGGATCCAGAAGTGACTCCGCAGGAGACTGACACAGCTGCCAGCTCCCCTGCCTCCCCCTACGGTCGACCGCTAGACTTCCACACCCTCCAGAAGGGTTCCTGGTATGCCTGGCTTTGTCCTCGCTTCTCTCGCTAGACAGCTTGGCCTCTTGATCACCACAACAAAAATTGGCTTTTTCCTAAACCAAGGCCGCCCTTGATATGGCCGCTAACATTGGGGAGCCTTCCTTTATGACAATATTACACCCCAAACTGACAAATGGTTGGTAACTTGAACATTCACAAAGGGACTAGGATGGCTGTGAGTTAGCCCAATGACGGGATTATTGTAGGTCCACTTCCCAGGGGCCCACCCAATGCAGCCGAAAAGGAGTGCGTGGTGCTGGGAGTGGGTGCAGCCTACATGGCCTAAGACAGGGCTCTCACCCTCCTTTCACCCACATCGGAGTCCCTTGACGTTGCCCATCGTCGACAGCCTAAAGCCTTCGACCATCGATGTGACTCGTCTCATATCAGTGTTTTGGGGTTGTGAACTTGTCTAAGACCCCCCATAATTAGACATCCAAATTCAAAATTCACATAGTTGGGATTGATCATAAGATGCCTTCTCTAACTAAACAGAGAAGGGGGAGATGCCAGAAGCCAGGACCCTCGCCCTTACCCTCACCCCCTACCTTTCCCCACCTGCACAATGTCCTCTGAAGCTTGGCAACTGCAAGATCCTGCTTAGCAACTGCAGATAGACTCAAAGCAGTGTACCATATCATCTTAAGAATAGCAGGGAGACCATAACTCAAGCAGTGTACCATATCTTCTTTAGAACAGCAGGTAGATCATAATTCAAGGCAGAGTACCTTATAGACCATGACATGTTTCAAGGCACAGGCCAAGAAGATTTTGTACTTTTCCACCACCTTGCCCTTCTTACCCCCTCCCCTTGTAAAACATGCTATAAAAAAGCATTAAAAAAAAAAAGAAAAAAAAGAAACAGAAATCCTAATAAATGGTATTTAAAGTAGTAAAAAAAAAAAAAGAAATGTATCGTCCCGTGGATGAGACAGCTCTGTAAATAGATAGCTGGCAATCCAATATGATATGTGTTGACATAGATTTATGGAAGCACAAAGCTGTCAAAAAGAAGAGGATTTAATTTACGCTGCTTGGAGAAATCAAGGTGGCTTTCCTTGCTGCTTCTTGGGTTGGCACAGAGAGAGAGGTGAAATTTCAAATAGAGTAAATCATATAGACAACAAGATCTAGGTTTCTAAGCTCATAGATCTAGGGAGTGATAAAGCTGGAATAACAGAGAATCAGGAGCCTCTTTAAACTCCTGAGTTCCGGGGTCCCGCTTTCTTCTTGGTTTCATCTCCAGTGGCCTCTGCAGCTCTCAGTTACCCATTCTCTACATTAATTCCAGTGCAGACAGTGGCATACATGCTTGAATATGTGATGAAAACAATCTCTGTCTTCCTCTTTTGTATCCAGAGTGACAATCATGAATTCCTTTCTTCTAACCGGATCTTGATAATTCAATTTTCAGCCCTTACATTTATAGAATAATCTAGAAAATAGTTTTTGCAGAAGGATTAAATGGTAGAAATGGAAGAATGATAAGAAAACAAGGACACTGCTGTAGTTTCGCCTAGACCAAAGTCACAGGAAGCCTTGACTAAAACAGTTATAAAGAGAAAGCATTGGCTCAGATCCCAAATGAAGGCAACATCTTTAATTCTGTTCAATGCCGCTCTACACTCTGTATGCACTACCTCCCACAAGACAATTTCATTAATAAGGATGCTCCATTCTCTGTGGAGGAATGTTTTGGATCTGACAAGTTTTACCACATTTGTTGGAGCAATTGTGTCTTAAGCCAATACCATTCCTATCCTTGATGAGAACAGCTTCCAAAATGGTTTTAGTCCCAGTCTTATTCCCCATATAAGGCCATCCATTATGAAAACAGTAGCCAGAGCCAATTTTGGAAAAAAAAAATGGAATTCAGAGCTTCAGAGTTTCTTGTCTGAAACTATTACTTTTCCTGGTAACTGGTAAAGCTGAGTACTCTCTCTGGGCGGACTCCACCCACTTCTCTGGTGTCTTCCTTTGCTTGTCTCCCTCAGCCATTGTTCTGTGTCCACACTGGTTTTCCTGTTCTCTGAACTCTGCCAGCCTTGTTTTCCTTTGAGCTTTGTACTGGCTGCTCCTCTGCCTGCAACTCTTTTTTGCTGAATACCCCAGGCTGGCTCTTGTCCATCTGGTCCCAGTCCAGATGTTTTCTGCTCATAGCAACAGTCCTTTTCTCCCCCTTTCCTTTCTTGTTCCACATTTCATCATGTTCCCTCACATCATGAGCACATTTCCATTAAGACAAATATCTAAATAGATCTCATTTGCTGTTCTACCTTTTCCTCCCTGCCTTCATCTATCTCTCAACTCACTCTCCCCCATCATTGTGCATTATGACAGTGGCTTCTATACCCATCATATAATCGGAACAAAAAACACCAGCAAGGCAGAGCCCAGTAGACACAGAGTAGGTTTAGAAAGGAGACATTTCTAAGGCTGTGGCATCTATTTGAGTGTTCAAAATGGAGGAAAAAGCCCCAAAGGTCAATTTCTAGTGTTTTTAAAGACTTATTTACTTTTATTTGTAGTGTATGAATGCTTTGCCTTCATGTATGTCTATGTACTTCTAGGCCTGGTGTCCATGGGGACAAGAAGTGGACGCCAAACTGTAGTTATTATGAGCAGTTATAATGAATCTGAATAAAAACTCAATCAAAGTCCTCTGGAAGAACAGAAAGAGTTCTGAACAACAAAAGTTCCTAACTACTGAGCCCGCTCTCCAGTCCCTTCCTAGTGTTCTTACAAAGACAAAGCCACAGATGCTCAATGGATGACAGTGCTATCAGCTACATCAGAAGTATTACCAAAAAAAACCCCCCATATTTTGGATAGAAAATGATGACATTGATTTTGCAAAGAATCGAGGAAAGAAGGGAGGACTGGAGACAAGGTTTATAATTATCATTATTATAGATAATCCAACAATGCAGAAATGTTTGTAATCTGGAAATCTATATGGCATATGGATTAATAACTATAAATGAGAAAGATATAAAGACATTTATATGAAATATTATATTACACACTTATAATTTTAAAGGGTCTTATATTTGAGGACAACAGTTAGTGGGTAGATAAGACAGTAAAAAGAAAACAAAGACAGGGTTTCTGAATTTATAAGTGTTTAAAACCACTCAGAACTATCTTAGAATCATGATATTTTAAAGGCTAGTTGCAGAATATATTTATCACAGATTCTGATATTTTGTGTTATATTTCATTTATAGTTTGTTTATTTGGTTTTCTGTCTATTTACTGGTTCTTCTGACTCCCTGTAATTGTAAGGGGAATTAGAATGACAGCATTTCATCAACCCATTCTTCTGTGCACCTACATACCAAACAAATCTCACTACTTCTTTGCAAATTGATAGAAAGTCCAAGTGCACACCCCCCCCCTTTATTTGAATGTTCCTATGGTGTAAAAAAAAAGTCTCTCTCTGTGTTGAACCTTGAGTAAGGGAGAAATAAAGCTTTTTAAGGTCAATGCTGGCAAAGAACACTGCATTTGCAAAACAAGCATATTGTCACACTAATCTCGGTTATCATCTTGATATATTTCCAAAGAAGGAAGAAGAAGGAACCTCGGTCAAGGAAATTCTTCCAACATATTGGCCTGTGGACATTTTAGTACTGTGTATTCTCCTTGACTGTTCATTTACATAGAGCTGTGCAGGACCACCTCTGGTCAGTTGGGCCTGGCTATTGAGCAATCCAGGGAAGCACAACAGTGAGCAGCATTCCTCTTCCATGGTCTCTTTCTTGGGTTCCTGCGTTTGTTTTCCTAGATGATAGACTGAAAAGTCTAAGAGACTTGATATCCTTGGGAAGTATTCTTTCAATGAAGTCCGAGAGATATTGTTATTCAGAAAAACAAGAAGGAAGCACAGAAGAGAAGGAATATTATTCTAACTAAAGGAACAGTCTAAGCTTGATATTCAGTATATCAATTAAAATAAATGATGCTGAAGCCGTAAGAATTCAGCAAAATGTAACATAACCTATAGATAGTCCAAGGTGAGTATCAAGGTTTTTTTTTTTTTTTGTCTCCCTCTTCCAAGATGTGTCCTAAAGGTTTAAGCTCCTTTCTTAGAGTGACTACACAACCGGAGCCATGTGCTTCTAACTTGAGAGACAGTATAGAAAACCACTCTACCTATTGAGATGGATGGCCAGACTGAGAAACTGCTGTTTTTATCACTTTTGAGCACATTCTATTGGCCAGAGTCAGTCACATGGTCCTATCAAAGTACAAGGCTCTCAGAAAAGAAGACATGTTGTGGCACTGCATTGGCAAGAAAATTAAGCATTTGAGCAAACACATGGAATTGTCTTAGCCATTCTCAATGTTCTACATATTAGTTTGGAGGTGATAAACCTTTTATGTTTCTGTCTTCAAATGTAAAATGTTTCATAATCTTTATGAATGCACAGGCTATTATAAATTAAAAATGGATCAATATAGGTAAAGTTCCTATAAAAGTTTTTGGTTACATATAATGGAAATAAGTTGTTCTGACTTTATGTGTGAGGAAATTTACCAAAAGGATGATCTGATAGTCTATAGAGTTTCAGGGTAGAAAGACACCACTATAGTCATCAGCAGAATTTCTAAAGATGTCCATATAATAAACCATGTTACTCAACTCATGAACATTTTATGTTACATGACAAAATGAGTTGCTACATTTAGTTAAGGTTATGGTCCTTGAAATGGAGAGATTGGCCTGGATTATTTGACTGTACTCAACCTAAGCACACATCTTTTCAAATCAGATCTTTCCCAGCAGAAAGCTGAGCAGATGAAGAAGATGGAGAAGTCAAGAGAACTGAGCCTCGAGATTCAAACCTCCAGGTACTGGAGGCCAGGACCTCAGGACCATAATAACCATATTCTGAAAGTATTCATAAATGATTCAGTTTTTGTACCTACTACTGCAGATAATAACCCAATTACATGGTCTCTTGTCCTAGCCCAAGAATATGCAGGTAAACTGTTTGCTATAGGATTATTTGCTGCAGGAACAATAGGAAACTAAGAACATGAAAGTTTAACCACATACTCAAGAATATTCCTTGAGATAGACCTGATTGACATACTTAGAATGAGAGGACATTTAATGTGGATGATAGAGGAGCCTGGAATTGTGAGAGGGATGGGAAAATGAGGTGACTCCATTTATGAAAGACATATATACTTTGCCTGCATTGATTAAGGACTGTTAGGTTAAAGTCAGTGTGGGAGATTTAAAACACATCGCTAAGAAATTTTCTTTAAGTAATCAGCAAATGCAGAATCGTTGTTGAATTTTGAATGGATAAAATGATGTGGCTAAATGATGCATATCAAACAAATGTGTCCTTTAAGTATATCGTTGGTGGAATTTATCAAGATGGCTTCAGGAATTGCTGCTGCACTATGGAGCAGCAGGTAGTAGTTTGGAGAAGGGATGACTGGGGCGGTCAGGACAGAGTCTCTTAGACTGGCTTTCCGAGAGGCTGGCCTTCTGCCAAGAGTACCTGGGTTTGGGAGTTTTATCAAGGCAAGGGAGTTTCCTGGAGGAAACAGGAAGTGGGGAACACAGAGAAGGTGAGACCAAGCTTTCAAGATTCATTCGATTCTGCAGGGGATTATGGACATGAGTGATGCTTCATTTGAATGTAGGAAAGCAGGACTTTCATGCTACTTGACAAGTCAGATCAGTGATTGACTATGAGCCACTCCCGTGTGATACAAACAGGAAACATTGAGATGATACTGGTGATCTCTGGAAGCTCTATGAGTAAGAGTTGAGGCAGAAACCATGGAATCCAAGCAAGCAGAATCAGGAAGATGGGCACAGAGAACTAAAGTGTCTTTGAAGCCTGGGAACACCAACATCATGGGCTAGAAAGATGTTGCAGGTGGAGTGCAAGACAGTGGATAGGTAGAGGAGTAGACAGAAAGTCAAGGCCTGTATCAGTTCCCACGAACTTTGTTTTGAGAGAATGATGTCACCATGAAATAGAAATTACTTTAGGAAGCAAATTAGGTTGAACAAATTCAGAAAGGGGAGATGATTGGGCCCATTTTGGATATATACATACATAGTTTTTTATTTTCATAAACTCACTATTTAAAATGCCAGATCCTAGCTGAGTTTTCAAGTGATTTAAAACCCCAAGCATGAGTAAGTCACATGAACACGAGGTTCTTGCATTAGTGAGTCTCCATTCACCATCTCAGTGCTTTGAATTTTTCTATTTTCCAAAAATTATCTAATTTTCACAAGAGCATGATTGAAATGAAGCATTATTAAATGGTTTCAATGATTCAGATGAAACATAATTGAATTACAATGTTTTATTGCTGCTAACAAGAGTTGAAGTAGATATTGATCACATTAGTATATTGTTCAAGTTAAACAAGAATGAGCAAACATTTTCCTCTGGCCTCCAGGGATAATCTAAATGAAAAAAATCTGCTGTCTATTGAAATATACACAGGAGAAAGTTGTAGCAATAGATTGTGATGAAAAGGGGAAAGAGACAGGCAGTCTTGAAGAAAACAACAAATATTTCCTAATCTAACACAATTACTTGTTCTTGACTTGCAAGTTATGTTCTAACTCCAATTCAATTTCCCATACTTCCTGTGTGTTAGTTATATTCAGAATTGATTCTAGATCCTCTGGAGATGGAGAGAATTAATTGACTTGGTTCCCTGGGCTGTCATCACAAGCTTATTCTCTGGGAAAATGAGGTGCTAATTTCAATTTTCTCAGAAACACTGGGACATTTGATCTTAGACAAGTCATTGCTGTTGCTTTATTAAAAATATATTGATCAATAATTCAAAACATGCCAAATCTTGTTCAGATGATGTAATATTTGTGTCAAAACTTTAAAACATTTAGGTGCTAGAATCTCCTTTGTGGGGCTGTACTATTTCTCAAGGTGTGGTCTTTGGATTTTAAGTACCATCAGAACTGGGATGCTGGCTTAAAAGTGAAGATCTCTGGCTTCATCCCAAAGCTGATAATAAAAACCTGAGATTTCAGGGTCTTTCTGATTCCAATTCTAGCTTGGTTTGAAAAGTATGAAGTAAAATGAGACAGCATCTGTGGCGCTGGATACTGAAGCAATTAGAGTCACAGGTGTTAGAGCTAGGCTGCTTGCCTCCTTCATGTGCAAGGTGTCCAATCTTGTGACACTTCTAAATCTATGTGTCTGTTTACTCATCTCTATGAGGGCCAGTAGCAATGTAGAATTCAAATGATCATGGAGCAGTATTTGGTATTTTTTAGGTGTTCAAAAAGGACCTACACCATTATCTAAGTACTTACTTTGATACATATTGACAACTTTCCTAATGGGTGGAGACACTGAATACAAGGTAATAAGGTCTTAGAGTTTGCATACCAACTCCAGTCCATTTTGGCTCTAAAATTTAAGGCAAAAATAGTTAATAAAAAAAGGTGCTCAGCATATGCATCTCTGAAGTAGAAAAGGACTCACAGGAATCTCTTGGAGCTATTGTGGAAACAAACAGATAAAATAGTACACAGGACGTGGCGCCTTCCCATGCACACCTGTATGTTTGTAGTACAAGATACTTATTTTCTTTGATTTTTATGAGTTCTTAGGTAAGAATCATTGTAGCAAAAGACAGATTAACAACAAGAAAAACCTAGCTCTTTAATATATGTATTTCATGTATTTTCATGGTTGGTGGGAATTACCCAGAGAATGAATAATTCTAGGTGTTGTAGCAAAAAAGAATAATCAATCTTTGAAGAAGTCTTCAAGATTAGGGCAGCTTTTGTATCACTAAGGGTGGCAAATTGTGGGAAGTCAAATGTGTAGTCAATAAAGTTTTGTATCTTGCTCTAAAACATTTGTGGGCTAACAAGGGTCTAAAGTTTGCTTACATGATTTAACTGTGTTATCATTCCTAGGACAAAGGGAAAAAGGAACACTTTTGTAATTTATGTTCCATCTTTAGACAAATGGGGGTGGGGGATGAGAGCTTTTTTGTGTGCCTTTTCCATTGTCATCTATTTTAACTTTCTAAACAAAGTATAGTCTGTGGTGAGAGGGTCTGCTCTCCTAAATCTGTGATGGCTAGTTATGTCACCTTGAGATAACCAAGAGTCAACTAGAAAGTGGGCCTCAGTGAAGGATTATTTAGAACAGATTGGCCTGTGGCTTTGTGTGTCTCAAGTAAGTAGTTGAAGTGCAAAGACCCAAGTTACTTATAGCAACACTGTTTCCTAGGTCTAGCATTATATAGTGTAGAAATAAACCAGAACTCAAGCAAGCAAGCATGTTTATTTCTCTCTGCTTGTGTCTGTGCATATGATGGGACTAGATCTTTGATGTCCCTGCAGCTTTTAACCACTTTCTATGATAGACCTTCTATGACGTAACCTCTATTGTTAGGTGAAATCAAGCCCTTCTCTACTAAGGTGTTTTTGTCAAGGTATTTTATCTCAGAAACAGAAATCAAACTAGGAAAGTCTTGCATTAATACTAAGATATATTGTTGCTAGATAGAATCTGCATGACAAAGGTGTAGCTAGGCCCAAGGATATGGAACAAGTGGTCAATACATTTGATTTGAGCATCATTGCCATCTTCAAATTACCTAGCTAGTCCATTGTTTCTTACTTGTGATCTCAGTGTCTATAAAACATCAACAGAGCACACAGCATATTAGATATGGTTCTCTAGAGAAGCACAATCAATAGATTGTGTATATGTAAATAATAGAAAGTGACTTATTAAACTGGCTTACAGGATAGGTGTGAGTTAAGCCAACAATGACAGTCTGTAGGCTATAGGGTTTGAAAACTATGTAGCCATGTAACCCAGTAAAAACACTATCCTCAACCTGTGGCCATCTTCACATTCCCTCCAAGTCATCACCTACCCAAAATAATGGACAGTTCACTTCTAATGCTATTTATTTATTTCAGTTATTGAAACAGTAAAAATGGGCTCAGACAGCACAAATCCTTCTCAAATGAGATTGGCTAGTGATATTTTTCATATTGTGGAGTTAATTATTCTAATTGCCTGAGAGTATTATGTGGTGTGAACATATAATTTAAGGCTTCCATTTTACTCCCTTGGGAATCTAGGTAGTTTCCAAATTATAGACATCTTGCTGCTACATATATTTGCTCACAAATCTTTTGATAAAGTAACATACATATTTCAGCTGAGTAGACACACTTGACAGTTGCAGTGAGTATAAATGCTGAACAGCTGCAGATAGCACAGTCGTCCGAAGTGCTTATATCATTTTCCATACCCATTGCTAGCACATGGGAATTCCAGTCAATAGTGATTTTTAACCAGGGCCACTCTTGCGATTGTCCCTGGCATTCTACTTGACACTAGAGGATACTGGGTAAACTTACATCCCATTCCCTCTTGAGCATGGGATATTGTGGATGGAGAACTCAGGAGAACAATCACTGTTCTCCAGCTGGAAGCCAATTGGGCCACAGTGAGGAAAGTTAGAGGAGACTTTCCCAAACCCCTTGTTTTCTGACATTTCTCATGAAAATGCATGATACAGTAGAAATTTTGTTTCCAACTTGCTATTTCTCCACTGCTGCTTCTATTGCTTTATCTTACTTCAAGACAGGGTTTTGCTCTATTTCCCAGGCAGGCCTCAAACTTGTTGCAGTAGTCCAACCTCACTTATCACGTTCTGGGATTGATTGTAGGTGTATGCCTCTACATTTTCTTCTGTTACTTTTTAAATTTAGTTTTGGGGAATTTCATATATAAGTACTTAGTTACATCATTTTCTCCTCCTCCTTCTTCTTCTCTTCACTCCTGTTCTATCTGTGCTCTCCCCACTCCTCTGGTTCATTACTTTTTTTGTTAAATTATGAATGCTGCATATATATATATATATATATATATATATATATATATATACACACACACTTTATACATACAATTGCTGAGTCTATCTAGTGTTGCTCATATGTGTTTACAGTTGACCACTTGGGATTGGCTAACCTACCAGTAGGCTTGTCTCTGGAGAAGATTGATCTTCTTTTACCACCCAGCAGCCATCAATTGCCTCTATTTCTTCTTTCAGTTTGAAGTCCTCAAGGAATTCTCCCATTGATCTTGGCATGGAGTTAGTAGAAAGACAGACTCAAGATAATAAAAAAGAATGAAAAAAATCACAAGAACAAACAAGTATAATAAAATAACTTACTTAAATGCAATTCATGTCTTGATGTTTTTAAATTCTTTTCTTGAGGTAACAAACAATTCAGGATTCAGGAGTAGAGATGTAAGTGGGCATGGGGAATGTTCAGCATTCTCAAGACTGAGGTTTGATCATCCGTAGCACTACAGAGAGGATGGAGAAGAAGACAGAAAAATGTGTATAGTGGCACAGTTCTGTAATCGCAGCATGTGGGAGGGTAATGTAGGAGGGTTGCCATAAATTCCAAGTGAGTTTGGTAACAAAAACTTTATGGATAATCTAGGCTATATAGAGAGTCTCTATCTCAAAAAAAAATGCAGCAAATTTGACAACAATATTCTAAGGAGGAAGAAGACAGGGAATATACAGGAGTGGGCCACTTGCTATATAGAGCTCTAGTTTGAGAATTTGCAAAGATTTCTTCTTAGGCAAAAGTAGACAGACCAACTTTACCTTCCATCCTGGGAGCCTCAACTCATTAAAGAGGACGCTGTTCTTTCATAAGGTTAAATAGGCATTGTTGAGAGGCTGCCATGTTGCAATTTGCCTCTTTAAGGCACTTCAAAGAATTAAGGTTCACATCTGTGGATCTTAAAACTGGAAAGGCTGAAGGACGTTTGTAAGAGTTCACACCTAGTTGTCATATGGGCTATTAGGATGCTTGAGTATCCAGCTATCCTAAACGTTGCTGAGTGTTTGTGTTGACCTTGTGTTTTGCTCTTTTTTATGCAAATTACACCTATCTCCCAATTTCCCTCTCCACATTTCCCTAGATCTTACTTAATATGTCCTTTTCCTATTTAAAAAAATTAACCCACTAAGTCAAATTGTTCTGCCCACATGCTCATAGGTATATGGGTGGAATATTGGTAATCAACCAGGGTGCTGTATCCTGAGGCAAGAAAGAGTCTCCCTCTATCAGCCTTTTGAGCTACCTATTTGGTAAGATGTGAAGTCCCAAGGGCTCCTATGCTGCCTGTGATGGAGTGTTGTCCTTTTGGATTCACAGCCATGTCGTATCCAGAAAATAACATTTCATAGCACTCTTCTCTTATTTTCCTTCTCCCTCCTCTTTTCAGTATTCCCTGATCCTCAGCAGGGGTTATGACAACGAAGCTCCATTTAGTGATGGTCACTCATAGACACTTGTTTTAATTACTTTGGCTAGATATGAGTCTCTGCACCGACTGCTGCCGATTACACAAATAAATTAAGCAGACCAAGGCTAAGAGTAGTCTAGGTCTACTCTTAGGGCCCACGGTCTCTATAGGTATGGACTTCTGACCAGTTCTACAGTCCCCAGGGCCCACAGTCTCCATAGTTATGGACTTTTGACTAGTTTTACAGTTCCATGTGTAAAATAAAATTTCCTCCTGTTGAGTGGGCCTAAAATCCAACCAGAAAGCCATACGTTCCCATATAATGGTTTATCACATACCAGTCCAGCTATTATTGCATCAGTGGGCACATTCTGCACACTTTGTCTGGTAGACGCCACTTTTTAAATGCAGGTTTCACAGTGTATTACCTAGTTAGCGTAGAATTTGCTATGTCGGTCAGGCAGGCTTATTTCTTTAAATCTCTGCCAAATGAATGTTGAACAGAATCTTCAACTGTAGGACTAGAGGACTTTGTTTGAAATATCACAGAAAGTTCATCAATTTTTAGTAACTTGAAAGATGGAAGGAAAAACAAAAACAAAATTGCTGATTGCTTATCCTCTTGTAATTAAAAATTCTAAAGATAATGATCAAGTGTCCACAGGAGGATGGTCTTAGCCTTTCTCATGCAAAGCCTCATCTTTAAACAAATGCATAGGTTTCCAGCTTGTTAAAAACTAATCTTGAGGTCCAGAAATCCTTCAGTACCAGAAGATAAGAATTACTCTTGAGACCTGATCCCAAGAAAACCTCAGGGTGATAAACTAGATAGAAGCAGCTGGTGACTGTGCCATAGACAATATGTGGCTGCCCAATTCTATGTATTAGACCATAGCCATTAAATTCTAGGGAAAACATAAAATAAGCTAAAGAATGAAAGCAGCTAATACTATTAAGTAGTTTATTTATCAATTATCATGGGTTATTCTAGGGGCTTCTATCAGAAACCCTTTCTTTGCTAATGCTTTGTGCCTTTGGCATGTTTGGTCCACATTTGCCATACCCTGAGATGTAGGTTGACAGAAAAGGTTTGATTTTTGTATGTATGAATTATCTCTTTGCTTCATTAACGATGTAACTTCAAACTGACACTCATTTCATCTTCACTTAGATATAGTCACATTTCTCTATCCCAAGTCTGCATTCCAGCTTATGGTTGCGCTGGTCAGCCCAATTACCCTTTGAGGATTAGCTGGCAGCCTCAAAGTCTTTTATGGACAATCGATATTTCTAAAAATAGTGTAGTCATGCATAAAAGTTAAAAGGGAAAACATAGGTTTCTTTAAGTACATTGCTGACCCAGTAAAATTTGTTTCTAACATGCTTACTAGACATTGATTAGGGCATGAGAAGATACATACATACACCCTATAAGTGTATGTATAATACACTTGATATTTCTGCACATTTGTCCTTGATATCTTTGGGCTATTTTGGGATACCCATTTTATAACTATTCCCTCAATCAATATTTCCTATTGTCAGTATGTCCTAATATGTACTGTAAATACTTCTGATCCTCCGAAATAGCAGGCATACTCATTGTGATTGAAGTGGCAAATAGCCAAGTGGATCTGAGAAGAAATGTTCGTTTGTTAAAATCATAGTTCGAGTCATGGTATTTGGGTCCCAATCTAACGTCACAAACTCAGGTGTGTATGAAATTCACCTCCTTTTATTTTCTGGAATTCTCACTAACATCTCTGATGAGACACTGTGTCACAATAAGGCACACATTTGATTTCAGTTATCCCATATGTTTGCTTTGCACTACATGTTAGTCTCTGAGGCTTTCACTATTTTTTTAGCTTGCATAGTATACGGTTGAGAGCACATTGGTTTTTCAGATCACCACCTGAGAGCCAAGCTTCACCCTGGTTCTTGGTCTTTGGTATCTACTATTGATACATAAGATTCTATCAACAGAACTCTTTGTGTCTCATCTTAATACAATGGAGACATGTGCTCCTCTGTCACATCCGTAATAGACAATCTGGAGAGACTCTTGAATTCTTTACTATTGCCATGTCTAGATCAGGTCCAATTATATAAGCACAATCAGTTTTGTTGCTATCTTTGGGTGTTCTTTTTTTTTTTTTGAAGTTGGTAGTATTTTATTGATGAGGAAACAAGCACAGAAACATACATTTCCTAGTATTATCCAGTCCATAAAAGTAACACGGAATGAGGCTGAAAACAAAAGAAATCTAGGCCAGTGGTTGCTCCTGACAGCAGCTTCCTATTCAGTTCATTCATGTCCTTAAAGAAATAGCAAATTACTGCTGTTCAGCGAAATCTGGCCTTACCTCCTGTGTTTATAGAGCCTGTAAGCTAAGAATCATCTTGCAGTTCTCCCTCCCTCCTCCCACATCCCTTCTCCCTCCTTCTCCCCCCATTTCTGAGAAAGAGTTTCATGTCCCAAGCTGGGTTTGAACTAGCTATGGCCTTGTACTTACTGTTGTGTATGTAGCCAAGGCTAGCCTTGAACTCTTGACCTTGCTGCCCCTACCTCCTGAGTGGACCACCATAAGAGTGAACCACTCTTACATTTTGGATTTTTCAATCAACTTAAAACAGCAGCAATTGGAAAACAGTCTTTCATCATACATGGAAACCGTTATTGAATTCAATGTATTTTTTTTGTCTGCTTTGTTTTATTTATTTTTTTTTAATTTTTTTATTGGATGTTTTATTTACATTTCATATGTTGTCCCCTTACCCCATCCCCCACCCACCCAGGAACCCCCTATCCCCTCACCCCTCCTCCTTCTTCTCTGTGGATGTAACCTCTATCTACCCCCCCACTCCCACCTCCCCACCCTCAAAATTCCCACCCCCTGGGGAGTCCAGCCTTCATGAGGTCAAGGTTCTCTTCTTCCACCTATGCCCAGCAGGGCCCTCCACTCTTACATATTCAGCTAAAGCCCTGGATCCCTCCCTAAGTGCTCCCAGGCTGGTGGTTTAGACCCTGGGAGCTGTGGTTGGTTGGTATTGTTGCTCTCCTCATGGTGCCACAAATCCTTTCAGCTCCTTCACTCTTCACTCTTCACTCTAACTCCTCCATTGAGAACCCCATGATCAGTTCAATGGCTAGTTGTGAGCATCTGCCTCTGAATATGTCAGACTCTTGAAGACCTCTGAGGAGACATCCATATCAGGCTCTTATCTGCATGCACTTCCGGACTTCCACATCAGCATCTCCCTTTGGTGACTGCACATTGGATAGATACTCAGGTGGAGTAGTCTTCAGACAGCCCCTCCTTCAGTTTCTGTCCCTCACTTTGTCTCCATATTTGCTCCCTTGAGTATTTTGTTGCTCCTTCTAAGAAGGACCGAATCACCCCCACTTGGTCTTCCTTCTTTATGAGCTTCATGTGGCCAGTGAGTTGCATCTTGGGCATTTCAAGGTTCTGGGCTAATATCCAATAATCAGTGAGTGAATACCATGTGTGTTCTTTTGTGATTGGCTTACCTCACTCAGGATGATAATTTCTAGTTCCATCCATTTACCTAGGAACCTCTCGAAATCATTGTTTTTAATAGCTGAGTAATACTCCATTGTGTAAATATACCACATTTTTTTAAATCCATTCCTCAGTTGAAGGACATCTGGGTTCTTTCCACTTTAGGTGTTCTTGATGACCTGAAATTTTACCAATGGAGGTCTGAATCTTTCCTCACTTAATTCCTTTGAACATGTTCTGAATTTCCAATGACTCTGTCCCAAGCATTTGAATCCCAAACCTTACTGTTTTCTTCTTTTAGGAAAGCATCCCATTCTCCCATGTCCCTCTAACTCCCTTCTTTTGTTTAAGGGACACATGAGCTGGTGAACTCTCTTTTTGAACACCTTACTTGCTCCCAACTTACTGTATTTCTTGCAACACAGGCTCCTTTTCCTCTTATGCTCCCAATCCTTTAAAACTGAACCCTGGAAAAAAAGATGCAGTTTCTGTCCTTTCATCCTGTCTTATGTCCCTTGAAACAAGGAACATAAATAAAACACTGTCAGAAGGGGGCAAATGGAGGAAGCAGAACACAGGAGAGTATAGCAGAAGGGAAAATGATTGCTGGTATGTTGGTAAATGTTTAACACCCTGCTGTCAAAGAGTAAAAAAAACAAAAAGGCTTGATGTGTAGAGGCACTGGTTTCTATAGTGTAGATAACTCACACTGGCCACTGTGTCTGGTTTGGAGTTGTCAGAATGGCAACACTGAACTCTAGACTCATCTGGGATGACATCCCTGAGCCATCAGGCGTACTTCTACCACACAATTCCCAACATCAGGAGCAATGCCAACAGCATATACGCAATGCCTAGAGCAGCACAATGACAAAATGATCGGCAGTAACCACTTACTTTGCAGCCTCTGCGATGCTGGCATGAATATTAAGCACATATACTTCAACAGTAAGCAACACCTGCAGTCCATGTCATTTCTAAAGAATCCTTGAATTTTACAAAACACCTGAGAATTTAACAATGGGCTCTGGAAATAGTTATTAATATTTTGAGCTCAGCTGTTATTCACTAATATTTTCAATTCTTTTCTTGACACAATGCAAAGTGGACTTTTGTTGCCTAGTGTAGAATGGTCATTTAAGATTATTAATCTTTGTTATATCTAAGTCATTCCTCATATTATGTCAGGTTCACCTATGAAGTATCTTGTAAAAAGATTGTTTGGGATTATTTATTTTTCTACGTTTCCATAAAATATATTTTGATCATATTCTTTGCTGTCCTCCAGCTCCTTCCAAACACTCTCCCATTCCTTCCTACTTAAGTTCATCTTTTTCACTTACAAAACAAAACAAAACTAAAGGTGCATGCTCACATGCATTCACACATGTGTATTCGCATGCATGAGAATGCACATGCTCTGTCTCTCTCTCTCTCTCTCTCTCTCTCTCTCTCTCTCTCTCTCTCTCTCTTTCACACACACACACACACACACACACACACACACACACACACACACCAGAACATGGAGTCTATTATTTTGTCTTTATGCAGGATTGTTTCTAGCCTACCTTGGGAGTACTGAGTTACATACATGCCCCAGAAAAATGGTCATAGATCTTGGTTCTGCTGAGTCTCGGCTCCAGTTTCACACAGCTCTGGAAAAATCTATAATGGGCAGTTGGACTGAGCCACTGTCTCCATTCTTATTACATTCTTTATTGCCTTTACCCCTGTTCTCTGAAAGTCATTCCTTGTAAACTACTTGTATTCAATGCCTACTCCAGGGTTTGCTTTTAAGAGCCTCTTGATTAAGACCCTGCACATCTCTATATTTGGCCACTTTAAAAATATCAGTCTGTAGTTGAGCAAAATCATCTAAAACCTGCTGAATTTTAAAATAATATGTTAAATATCTAACATAAATAGCTAAAGATTATATGGGGAATGAAAAATGGAAGAATTCTGGGGGAAGAGAAAATGAAAGTGAAAATGAAAATTCTCTTGACTTCTTGGGAAAGGAAAGCATAAAATGCTTACTTCAAAAGACACTGATATATTATTTATATTATATAATATCTACTCTCATGATTATATGGCTGATCAGAAGCTGCCTCTTCTCAGAATCACAAGAGACTTAGCAAATGAAATGACCAATGTTCAGAGTATGTTTCTTACTCAATGAATATCAGTCTTCCATAATTCTAAGGCTAAGAAACAGTGTAGCATATGTGCACACACATCTAGCAAATATATTTATGTACATATAGATTCATTTAGACATACCACTGATTCTGTCTATCTCTCTCTCCTCCTCCTCCTCCTCATGTGTGTGTGTTTGTGTGCGTGCTCACATTCTTTGTACATATAAATTTTATCCTCACTACTTGCAGATCCATTTTTGAGAGTTTACCTCCTCAGTGAAATTAACCTGTAACATAAAGTTAGCACTCAAAGTACTTTCATAGACATTTGTTGGTATGCACAGAGCAGCAAAATATTCAACTCAGACACATATTCAATGAGGCTAAGAGGTTCTGTTTGCCTTCCTGCCATAGCTTTCCTATTACAAACATGCCCTTTCCGTGGTCTGGTGAGTGCTCTGATGTTCATGTGTTTGTTTGTAATTCTACTCTTTAAGATGGATTTCAAGGATGATGTCGAAAGGCTTTGCAGTGCAAGAAAACTCTAGTATACCTCTTGGAGAACGCATGTGTGTGCAATAAGCTTTAAGCGTGTGACTTACAATACTGTAGCCACAACAGCTGGGTCAGTGAATCAACAATATATGGTAAACACACACCCAAAATTATAGAAAGCAAGTCTTTTTTCTTGATTAGCTGATAATAATGTCTGGATCTAAGAACTTAATGCTATATGCATTTTCCCTCAGAGCACAGGGTTTATATTGTCTAATTAGGTTTTCATCAAAACTTTATAAACTATAGCTTCTGTAAGAAATCAAAATCACATAAAAATCAAGAAGGAAATGCAAAAAAGCAAAGCAGAACTATTACACAAACATTAATTACCGCTTCAAGAAACCTCAAAGCAGCAGTGGCTATGTATAATGCTTCAGATGCTCCTGAAGGTCATGCAAGAGTTCTGCAGCAGCCTCCTTCCAGTAAGGAGGAAGCTCCCATAAATCTGCTGTGCTGCTTGAGAAACATTTTATCAAACAAAGATCTTGCTTCAGGGACTCCAGCATGCTTTTTCTCTCTGTGTAACCATATATGTCTAATATCTATAGCTACAGCTAAAGATAGAAATAGACAAATAGATATTTGCTATAGGTATTTGACTTATTCATTCACATAACTTTATATCTCATGCATTGTTGTTAAGAATTTTCAAGTATTGGATCTCATTTATGTCATTTAACAAATTAAATAATCCCGCCTGCATGCTATTTTATTGAATGAATTGAATAATATCTTGTCATCTTAATTTTATGAATCAATAAATACTAAATTATACCACTATTGTGTACAAGATACTCAATTGATTTTTCTTTAAAAAGAGGTCCTTATGCAAAAAGAGTTATTGGCATTATTAAGTAGTTAATGAACTATAGCCATTAAATGAGTCAACAGTCAATATTATGCTTCTCAATTTTTTTCATAAAAGAAGTATTATGCTTCTTAAGTTACAACACTGAATTCTATAGAAAAAAATGGAAAAGAAATTTTTGGCATATGGTTTAGTGTTAATCTTAGTAAAAGTTCCAAAATTACTTTTAAAAAAGCTTACATTATAAAATGCCTTTAAATATTAAGAGCACTGGTGTGGTATAATAAAAGACTAAGGCATAAAATGCTGATCTGAGCTCAGTTTCATATAATGAGCACTGTCCTCACATAACCCCCAGAAGACAGACCTTGCATTGATCACACAGTTAAGCAAAAGGATGCCTGCAAAGCCCTGTGGGAGATACGATGAGTCTGTACCTAAGGCTTCAACATCAAAGAGTCCCTTTAACTGTCCTGTGTCACAGAGCTAGTGACTCTGGTTCCCTTTCATGGCACTAAATAAAGTTGCCCAATAGTCGTGGGTGAGGTGCAAGAAAAGGAGAGCTTCAAGGAATCTCAGCAAGAGCTGGAGAGATGGCTCATCGATTGAGGGTACCTGCTGCTCTTTTAGAGGACCTGGGTTCAATTCTCAGCACCCACATAGTGATCCATACCATCTGTGTCTTAGTGCCAGAGGATGTAGCACCCCATTCTGACCTCAGTAAACACCAGGCATGCATGTGGTGTACGTACACACACACACACACACACACACACACACACACATATATATATTGAAGTATTTTAAGAAAAAACCAAGCTTCAACACACAGTTCTTCTCTGGAAAGACCTGTAGATTTTCAGGCCCCATAAAAGGCTTCAGTCTCTTTTGAATACAGAAGAGTCTTCATTAGACCCTCTAGTTTTAGTGTGGTGGTAGATATTGTGGTCCCATAAGTGAAGGGAAATATTTGTAAGTAATCAAAATAAACTATAAAATCTGATAGTTTAAAAGCACAATACTTCAAGATTGAGCCCTAACATTTTCCTGTGACATTTTCTAAAAATACCCATTTCTACTTAAAATTCATACACATAAATTTCCTTCTCTCAGTTTCATCTATAGTTAGAAGCTTAATTATTGTTCCTTCCAATACTTATGAAATGTTTTAAAAACTTAAACAGATAGCATTTTATGAGGTATACTATGAAATGCATATGTTTAACTGTGTGAAAATAAAGACACAAAGTAACATATGTTCCTGAAGCTATTAGATAGAAACAAAGCTGAACTATCCACAAGATTTCTGAACTAAAGCAATTCGCTAGGAATCTTGCACCTCCTACCCTGACTTATATATGTGTTTGGAAAGTATCTTGGGTGTTGAATTATTATTATTATTATTATTATTATTATTATTATTATTATTTGGCCAAAAGCATTCTCCCCCAAAAGGAAGAACTCCATCTGAGAAAAATGAATTACATTTGGAGAATGTAGGGATGTTTTTATGAAGCAGTGTTTAATCATATAATAGCCATAATAGTAATAACAGTAATCATGACTATTATACTTTCACAGTTGGAATCACAACTGCAAATCACATCCATCCTATTGCCTATTATTTTTTATTAAAATTTAGAAAATGTCTCAGCAATACAATAAATGCATTCAAATGGATGGAACCAATAATTCTACAAGGCCAGCTTATTTTTGTTCCTGTTCTAGTTAAAGTACAGTAACAAAAAGCACAACCAATATCGATTTTTCCTTTTCATTTTTAGAAAATATATTTCCTCTCTGTGGTAAGCAATGGAATAAAATGAATTCTACTGGACTGTTTTTCTTTGTTCTGTGCAAGGTCATTTCTAATGTAGCCCTGGACATCTACTTGATCTGATCCTGAGAAAAGTTTAGTGTTAGTTTGTCTATGGTTATGGTGTTTCTCTTTGATTGTTTGTATTCATCTTGTTTCAAAATACCGAGAAGGAAGATTAGGAAAAATATAAAGACAAGAATCTAGACTCATCAATGGCAGAGAACATGATTGTCATTAAATAGATATTAAGCACATCAAATTTTCAACACGGCTAGTGCCCAAAATCATATTTTGGATAACAGAGTAAATTATGGTTAAATATTTTAAAAGAGGGTATGGGAAATAGATTAATTTATACACTACACCAGAGTTCCAATCTGAAAACGACAGCCACACTGTAAGGCTGACATTGTGATCCTTGTATTCCAGAGTTATATATGAATCTGTTATTTATAGCACGAGTGCTTGAGAATTGGGAGGAAGTGACTCATCAAAGATGTTTTGATTTCTTGACTAAAATTTAGCGTGTAGCTTATCTCCCTGGTACACATCCATGCCATGTGAGCACATACCTTGAACACAGTTTCCTGTTATTCTTTATTTTTATAAAGCAAATGCTCTATCAGGGAAGAGAGTTATAGTGGCTTCAAAATATATGCTTTATTTTAGGATATAACAGGAAAGTAAGTCTACACACTCGTCTATTCTGTTTTACGAATATCAATTTGTAATGCAATATTGTGAAATATGTAATTCTTTGTAAAACTCTTCAGTGTATTGGAAATGTTCATGGTTATGATTTATATTTTCTCCAAGGGAAGGAATCTTCTCTGTTGGTTGACAATAATCTTCAGGACAATAATGATCCTCTGAGAGAGTTTTATTTTAGTGAATTATACATGGGGTCCAGAAGCTGTTAGAAACTTCACCTGGATGTTTACAACCATTGTTCACGGGGTCAGATCAGAAACCATACATTAGCCTTGGTTTTTCTTTCAGAGCTTATCTGAATATCACTTTCTGTCAACTATTAGTCATGTCTCAAAAGGAAAGTTTATTTGAATCTAAAGCACATACATTTCCCAGGTGTGCTGGAAATGGAAGCTGTTTAGCTAAGTGTCTTTGGTAATTCATTTCCCATCACCGAACTGAAAAAATAATGAAGGTGCCAAGAATTTTACTTCTCATAGGGCTGTTTCACAAACAACATTTCACTAATCTGAAACTTAGTTCAGAAACCCAAATTTACAGACTCCCTCTGCCCCAGATTCCTCAGTGATTTGATGTCCTTGCCACCTTCCTTGACCTCATATTTGGGAAACACAAAGATAGAATGCTTTATGTGTTAAAGATGGCAAATAGATTTTGACACCTCTGAGTACAAATGGACCACTTACTACTCAGTCTTGACAAATATTACTTCTTTTTTGATAGTATGAGTTTCAAGGAAAGCATCAAATGCTGGCCTAAAATACATCTTGTCCCTGGCTTGAATTGATCATTGTCAGTCAATCTCTCCTGCAGTCATCTTGCATTACTGTAGCAAACAGGACTGAACCTATCACAAGCAACTGCCAGCTTCGAAGGACAGATCATCTCCGCAAAACAGCATTTATCTAAGGTGAAGCTTCATTCGAGGCAACCTTAGTCAGACCATGTTACAGAACAAAACAGAGACAGTTATCAACCAGACTACACTGTGGTTCATACTTTTTCTTTATTTAAACATAAAGCTAAAGCTAGTACACAGAAGAGAGATATTGGTTACTGAACCCTTTTGTCTTACTTAGGGTTTCCATTACTGTAAAGAGACACCATGACCAAGGCAACTCTTATAAAGGACAACATTTAATTGGGGCTGACTTACATGTTCAGAAGTTCAGTCCATTATCATCATGGTAGGAAGCATGGCAGCATCCAGGCAGGCATGCTAGAGGAGCTAACAGGTCTACATTTTCCAAAGGAAGCCAGGAGCTAGGAGGAGGGTCTCAAAGCCCAACCCCACAGTGATATACTTCTTCCAACAAGGCCACACCTACTCCAACAAGGTTACATCTCCTAATAGTGACACTTCCTGGACCAAGCATATTCAATCTACCACACTTTTTAACTATTCTGTTTCCTAATATGCCATCTATTCAACATCTTTCTTATATCTTTAATTGGTGTATTGGCAAAGGATATTGGAGCTGCCAAACCAGGAACTTCCCTTTAAGTCTCCAGTGGCAGGCTTAGAGTAAAGAAAATTCTGTTAGATGGAAGCATGGAACAAGCTACATTAAAATGGACAGGGGACAGCCTTAAACAGTAAGTTGTTCATATAAACAAAATCCTTACCTACACTTCCGGATGGGAGGATATTAGTAACTCTTGATGGGTTAAGATTTAGTGAGAGGCAGAGTCAGTAAATTTCTGCTTTTTACTCTCTGTTTTTTTTTCTTCTGGTTCCTATTCACACAGGGAATATTTCTGGCATACCACAATCTACTTCTTATGAGTATTTTGAAAGCTTTATAATCAGTTTTGAGAGTAGAAAAAATATCCAAGAATTATTGTGTATTTTGAAATCCAACTGTGTGGTGGCATTTAACTTTTTTTAAAAGATCTTTGTATTTTGAAAGAATTACATACTGGTGGGAAGTGGCAGAGATAGAACAACAGGGATCGATTTGGCCTTTGTCTAGACTGCATGATTGTATTAAAATAGCAGCCTGAATTGTTATATGTTTATGTTTCAAAGAATTGTATCATAATGCTGAAAACAGGAAATATACAGTGGTATTTCATAACTCAGATAGAATCTCCAGATGACCACCACCAGAAGATATGTGCTAATGGTCACCTTCAATCTTCTCTATTTCATAACCCTTCATTCATTGTAGTTCCTGAGCTATCTCCCACCTCCAAAGGTTTTACCTTTGAGGATGTTATGTAAGTGAAATCATATAGTTTGTAATTACACCAGATTAGCTTTATGTTTTTATGACCTTGAGAATCATCCAAGTTGCTTGTAACCGAAGTTTACTCCTCTTGTTTTGCTGAGGAGTGTAGTTGGTTGAGTATTTTTTTACACAGAATGTGGGACTTTTAAAAAAATTTGTTGAGCCAAGGATTGCCTTAACCTGCCTCTGCCTTCCAGTTGCTGGAGTTATAGGTGTGCAGTATATCATGCGTGGTTGAGGGACATCTTGCTCCTAAGATAATGAATAAAGTTGCTATGAAGAATCATATAAAGTGTGTGTGTGTGTGTGTGTGTAAATCTAGACTTATTTATCTGGGATAAATGTTCAGAGCATTAATTGCCAAGTTGTGTGAAAAGTATGTTTTTTGTTTATAAAATTTGTTAAACAATATTCCAGCATAGTTACTTCATTTATGTTTTCACAGACAGTATATGGAAGAGCCAATTTCTCCCGAACCTCATCAACATTCAATATTATCATTGTTTTAAAATTTTTAGACTTTCTAATAAATAGAGATATTATACCCTGTTTCTAATTTGCAGTTCCCTAGTGGGTGATAATGCTGGACAATTTTGAATATGTTTGTTGCCTTTTGGGCATTGTCAGTAGCATATATTCTCATTTTTTGTGCTAGTTTTGAAAAAGTTTGCTCATTTGCCTAGTAAAACACTGCACTATTTTTAGCATCCTCTATAATACATTTTAAAATGACCCCTACTTCAGGCTTATTTTTTTTTCTCCAGTAGTCACAAACAATTCATTTCTTCTTCTGGGTTGTCCATTCCTTCTGTATGTTTGGAAAGAAAATGACCCCTAAAGGCTCATATATTTGAACGTTTGGCTCTCAGTTAGAAATTTAGGAAAGATTAAGAAGTGTGGCCTTGTTGGAGAAAGTGAATCTGGAGATGCGATTTGAGATTTCAAATGCCCAAACCAAGCCCATTCTCATTTTCTCTCTGCCTCCATCTTGTAGATAAAACATAACCTCCCAGCTGCTGCTCCAGCGCCACCCTTGTCTTCTTGATGCCATGCTCCTTACAATGACAAAAATGGACTATCCCTCCAAAACTTTAAGCAAACTCCATATTAAATGTGTTCTTCTATAATAATCTGCCTTGGTTGTGGTGTCTATTCACAGCAATAGAACGGTACCTAAGATACCTTCTCATCTTTATGACATGGGGAAAGTCATTTCTTCTGCTCTTTGACCCTGTGTGGTATCATTCCCCATGATGGTAAATCAAAGCATCGAAAAGACTCAGACCTACATGTTCTTCACTTATCAGATATGTATAATCACTAGTTCCTTAAGCTGCCATAATACTTTTAGAAATAGTTCTGAGAGACACCCTGGCATATTCTGTTAATAACCTGTCCACAGGCCATTTTGCATTTCTTTGCAAACTGGCCTAACTTTCAAGCCCTGTACAAATCCTGGAAACTTCTTTTTCCTCTTGGCTTCCTCTCTTCTCCTGCACAGCAATTTTCATAAAGTTCCTAAGTGAGACAAAGTCCCAGTTGACCTTGAGTTACAATTGTAATGCATTTTTTATTGGCTGGCTTTCCTTATTTGCTTCACTTATCTACTTTCCTGTTGATATTTTCTGAGGTTCCTTTCCAAACTAATGCAATTTTTTTCTAGGCTTTGCTTTTGTATTGCCCAAATTAGTTTACAAGTGTCTTCATCCACCATGGAGAACAATAAGCCACATACCCATCATCTTTCTGGCTAGACATGACTCTTTAAAGATAAAGACCTATTACAAGAGAAAGCAACCAAGAGAACAACTTGACCACGGACATGGTAAGATAAGGCATGTTGTCAATGGATTTTTGGCTAATTCAGAATGCTTGGAAGAGTGTCATAGGAATAAAAGTAAAAGAACTAGACATGAGTTCACTTAGAAAATTTAATGTATTTCTGCCTCTTCAGTCAGGGAGGAAGGATAGAAGTAAGAAGAAATGTAATAGAATAGAATTGTTATTGTCCAGTTTTATAGTCATTTATTTATTTAATAAGCATTTGTTTATTTAATAATTATTAATGCTACCAACATCTATATGTGATATGTGGTACTCTAATGTTATTGATAGGTATAATCAAATCATTTAGAAACCCCCCCTTTTTTTGGAGGCAAGATCACACTGCATATTTCAGGAGGGCCAAACCCTCTATGTTGTCTAGGTTGACATCAATCCAGTGATCTCCCCAATTTAACATTCTGAATGCAGGGATTAGAGGTATGTACCACATGCCTGTCTAGAAAACTGGAACCTGATACTTGATAGAAATTTAGAATGTGGGTAATTGTATTAGATGGCATGGAGAGGTCAAAATGACAGTCTATAGATGTACAGAAACATGACGTACTCTTAGTCTGGAATGTACCTGTCATTACATTCAGGTTACTTCTCCAATGTGCTGTGTTCTCGTGTTATTAATCTCTGCGATGAATCAACTTAAAGCTTGACATAAATCCTTCTAAAACCAGAGGATAAAGGAATTAACCCAAACCAGCTGTGTCTGTCACTAGAGGCCATGAATCCTTTCTACAGAGCTGAAAAATAGATTTCATTTTTGACCTGAAGTACCACTGTCTATCTCAGGATTGATCAAAATCTCTTAGAATCAGAAGCTGCAAGGAGGAGTATGTGCCCTGGAGGCCAAGTTGAAAGGTCTCAAAGTCCACTTCATTTCTGATTGAATGGAGACTTTAGGGATCTAAGTTGTATTGTGAACAAGAAAAGACACAATGTCGTCAGCCCATCTTCATGTCTTCTTTACAGGTGTTTTTGGGAGAAAGTCATTTATGGAAGGGTTATTTGTTCACATTGGGTTAGCATGCTTCATGTTAAGAACCTTTCATTTATAACCTGTGTCATCATGTCTGCTTAAGGAATTCCTTTTGATGGTGATATAAATAAGAAGCAGCTTTATTTATTTATTTATTTATTTATTTATTTATTTATTTATTTAAAAATCCTCATTGAGCAGGGATTGACAGGCAGTAGCCTGATTGCTTTATCCAGTTCCTGCTGGATAAAATGCTTGAGAGCTGGGGCTCTCTGAAGGCTGGGTCTCTGACTTGTCAGGCACCTGATTATAAGAGAACTCTGCCGTCTGGGCTCAGCAGGCATGGGTTCACTGTTTCTTGTCTGTGTGGGACGTCTCTGAACTACTACTTTTGCTGTGAAGCTCTAGTGCAGCCATACTTCTTGTCTTTTGGGTCAGGCACAGTGTCAGGCAAAACATACTGGTCTTAGTCGAAAATATCAGGCTTCTCTCAGTAATGCACATGTACTGATCAAGGGAGTTACATAAATCCACCCAAGTGAGAGAGACACAGAACTGGAACTCTCAGTGTGGGAATCCATTGTGGATCATGACATAGAATGGACACATGGGCAGCCTTGAGAAAATATTTCCTTCCATAGTTTGGTTTTCCTAATGTGTGCTGAACTACAGGCCTATGGCATCTCTTCAACTGACTGACGGATAAGATAATTAAGAGTTTCCAAAGTCTGATTCTGGCTCTCAGATAGGATTGTAAATAATAAAATGACCAAGAAAATACTATGATCACGTATCATGCACAACACTGTTGCAAAAGGACATTGTATTGGCATTGGTAAGAATGGAATTTGGAGCTCAACTCTGTTATTTTCAGCTAAGATGGTTTTATGTGTAAAAGTTATTTTTATTAAAAATCTCAGGATAGCTATGGTAATTATATAAGGCAATGCATGAAAACTCTAAGCAGAGTATCTGGTCAAGTAGTAACTGGTTTTAGCAGTAAAGCAACAGTGGTAGAGATAGAAATTAATAGAAAGAACAACAATGAGTTCTTAAACTTATCTATTTGGAATCATCTCAATGGGTTTTCTTCTGTGTGCCCCTAAATAACACAATACATCATTTTCTCCTCATTTTTACCTGAGTTTATAAGCATCAGTGCTGAGTAATTCAAGTGCATCTGATGAATGTACATTGATTTGAATTAAGTGAAACCAAATCAAGTTCTCTTTAAAAATAATCCCTCAGTTCTGTATTTGGTTCAGCCAGTGACTCACTCCAGAACTTGGAAGTAGCAAGTGCTTTGCATTTTGCATAACTATAACCTCATTTTCGAGTTGGATTCTTCTATTTCAGAGTATCACTCTTTAGGGGGATTGAAGTTACATTCATTAGTAATTAGTGTGTGACTCGTGCACTCTCACAGGACCCCCCCCCCCAACCTTTAGTAATCCATTCCAGCTTCCTGATGCCTTCTATACCCTCTCGCTTTTCACTGTGGATGATGTCAGTGCTCAGGGTCTGTGTTCATCAATGTACATGTCTCTTCAACCTCTCCTTTGGCCTTTCTTGCAAAGTTACATTCAAGCAATCATCTGTTGTTACTCTTAATTTCTGAATTTCATCCCCATCTTGTAGGACCTTTGTGGGCAAATGATGAATGTTCTACTTATCTAATTCTCTCACTAAGAAACACTGTATGCATTTATCATCCACCAGCCAGGCACTGTTCCCAGTTCTGGAGATGGATACTGTGTGTTGGAAAACCTTTTGCCTTGGGCTGAATTCTCCCAGAAGCAGATCAGATTTTTATCTACATACAAGTTGAGGGTTAATGCTAGGAAACATCAATAGGAGGTTGAAAAGCAGAAAACTCAAAGGAAGATCTAGTAACATGTTTATATTCCATCAAGTTAACCTCTGCTCTGAAAAGATACAGCTGTTATCCCACTTGCTATGGTTTGGATGTCAAATGCCCCCAAAGCTCAAGTGTTTCAGGCTTGGTCTTCAGTTTGGCACTACTGAAAGGTAGTGCTTTTAGGAGGTAGGACCTAGTAGGATATCTTAAAGACATTTATGAGGGACATACCCTCAAGAATGACAGTAGGACATTGGTCATTTTGTACTCTTCTTTTCTCCCTCCCTTGTGTTGTAAGCAATTTTGCCTCACTACATGCCTCCACCATGATGTGATGTAAACAATGGGATCAGTAAGCCATACAGTGCGAATCACCATAAACCCTTTCTTTATAGAATTATCTCAGCTATTTTGTCATAGCGAATAGAAAGTGAATAAACCAGGGAGTGGGAAATACCTTGATGCTTATCTTTGCACCATCTCTGATTTGGACTGTTCATTAATTCCTAAGCTTTCTGCAAATATGGACTCTTCACTTAGAATACATCAATACAATGCATAGTGTGTGATGATGATAAATGCTATAGGGAAAATAAAGAAGGGAAGTAGAATGATTCTTGTTGCTATTTTAAATCGTAATAAAATCCTATAAACAGATGGAAGGTCAATAAATATTTGTTGATGGTGTTATTGTCTATATATTCTAAGCATGGATGTATATATCATGAACCATTAGATGCTTAATATTCACCAGTGATGATTCAACCAGAGTTTAGGGCCATTCCTTAAAAAAAAACTTAATATTTAGTTTATTTACTATGGGTAACTGAGACCACTTAACAAAGTTCCCAAAGTTGGATGCTGAGCTCAGAAAAGTGATTGGTTGGATTTAATGTATAAATCATCCTTAATATCCACTGTAGATTAGTCGGTACTCCCTCCCCTTCAGACAGCTAACTTCGAGGCTGCTATAGCCCTTTATATAAAACAGTAGTAGATTTTATGTATTATGAAGGCTCTTGTGTATGCTTCAGCCGTTACTGGAAGTATTGTAATCCTTAGTACAAGATGTGCCATATAATAGTTATACTGCATTTCTTATAGAGCTATGACAAGAGAAGCCTGTATACATTCAGTAGTTATGTGAAATAAGCATAATACATTCTTTGTGAAACAGGGTCACCTTCTACACCCCAGATTAGCTTCAAATTCATATATATATATATATATATATATATATATATATATATATGCACCCCTAGTATATTGCTTCTATAAAAAGTAATTTCATGAAATATTAACCAGAAAATAGAACGTAAACACAGAAAAAACGTTCCTAGCTTACTTTCTGTAGAAAGTGTTGCCTCTTTATATCCTTAATATATAATTCTTATTTAGTAACTTCAATTTTGTATTTTAATGGATAATATCCCTTTACCAATTCAGAAGTGGGCAGTTTAAACACTGTAGGTATAATTATACAAAATGTCTTGGTTTTGTTTCAGTTTCACTGGGATAGAAATTATAGCAATAAATACATTCTCATTTTGTGTATTATGGGAAAAAATGACATTAATCCCAACAATGGGTAATAATCAGGAGGTGTTGTCAAGCAGTGCAGTGACAGAAAAATTCATGTGCTAATCTCCTTTGTTTCTTTGAATAATTACTAGCTGTAAAAAGAAAAAAAAAGAGCATTTCCATGATATAATCCCTTTTGGTTATTAGTAGGGAGAAACTGTTTTAATCTTATTTTGACAGTTCCTTACCTAAACTGTTAGCAATTGCTTTACTCTGCATTATTAGGCTAAGCCATCAATTGTGGTCACCAATGACTGGACATCTCAGCTCTTTCAGCTCTTGTTCCCTGGGCTCTGTGCCCTGAGACTCATGGGGTTCCACTCAATAATGCCCTTAAATAGAGAGGGTTTTTCTTCCTTAAAGCTACTAAGCACAGTTTGAATGCGAGTTCTTTCAATTAAATCTTCCAGGTTTTGTGATGGTGTTAAATAGGCCACCAATGGGGTTGGTGGCTTCTAATAAATGTAGAACTGAGGACACTGTAGGGTCCTTTCAACCAATATAAAGGAGATAAAAGATGGAACAGATTGCTCTTTTCCTTGCTTGACTTAGAATGGAAACATTGTAAATGATACCTTTAAACAAGAGTAACAGTAAGATACCCATTGAAAAAGGGAAAAAAAAAGAACTTTAGCTATGCTAGTTTCTGTATTGGCAACACATATATTAGAAAAGACAAGACAGACAGTCTCATTTTTCAGGGTTAATTTCACACTCAAGTGTTCAAACAGGAGTCACAGGAGGCCTTTAGACAATTGCACCCTGCCCCTCTCCCCCATTCCTCATAGCAGCTTCTCTTTGACTTGGGTGGAAAACTAAGACTCTTCTAATTGTTATGCATGCTAAGGGACAAAGAGGACACTGGCCAAGATGTTGACCCTCTCCATCCTCTGCAAGCTCTTGATTGCCTTTTTGAGAGCTGTCTGGCTATGGGATACAGATGAGCACATGCACAAAGCAAGTGAGAGATGTGCTGATGATGTAGGGAAGAGGCCATGTGTGCAGCGACCCTCAGCCTTCTTCTGCATGTTAGTGAGGTATGTTCTCATGCTGCTCCAGGGCTTCTCAGATGGGTGGAGATGTAGTTGCTCATATGATACGAAGGCACTCAAGATTGCTGCCTTCCTTGCAGGGTATCCCCACAGATGTTTCCTGGCAGACACTTAAATAGTTGTGACTGCTTATTACATATATAAGTGCTATCTTCACTATAAAGATACAATTATTAAAAAATTTATACAGTATATTTGATCATATTCTTTTATCTCCCCACTTCTTTTTTTTTTTTGTCTCATTGTGAAGATCTCAATATTTTAGATCAACAGAGAGCTTTGGATTTTATAATTATACCTTTCACTTTTGCCCAAAGCAATATTTATACACAATCCTGACATTTTTCCTGGAAATATTTTAATATTGCTTGAAAGACCTGAAACAATATGCAAGCTGATCTTTTTTAATTTAAGAAAGGAATATCCATGTGGATTCTTAAACCTTAGATATGAAGATATAACAACTACCAGAAATTTGATTAAGTTTTCTGTGATCTAAACCAGACAGATATTGTTGACGTACATACTCTGGTTAAGAATGTATAAACAAGTATCAGAGAAAATTTCTGAGAGCTATGGAAAATCTTATATACTTGAAAATGTCCAGATCTTGAAAAAAAGAGATGCTAACCTATGTACAAGACTCATTTAGTGCATGCATCTGGCAGGCAACAGCAGAAGAGAAACTTCTTACATTCCATTCTAGTGAAAATTCTACAGTACTCAGTATCACACAGAGGGGGGTTGGAGAGAGAGAGAGAGAGAGAGAGAGAGAGAGAGAGAGAGAGA
>NW_021604587.1:10318436-10352660 GCF_004785775.1 Grammomys surdaster
GAGAGAGAGAGAGAGAGAGAGAGAGAGAGAGAGAGAGAGAGACAGAGTGAGAGAGACAGAGAGAGAGAGACAGAGAGAGACAGAGAGAGAGAGACAGAGAGAGAGAGAGAGAGAGAGAGAGAGAGAGAGAGAGAGAGAGAGAGAGATTATTAAAAAAAAGATTTAAAGGAAGTGGTCAAGCTATGATAGTTGTTGAATGTCTCAGCAGTCATTATGGCACTGAAAGCCTGAGTGAGTTCTGGAGAGCTGCTGGTCTTCAATCTACATTGGAATCCTTATGACGTCTATTATAATAACCAAGAAGGGATGATGCAGCCATATGATATATAAAATTGCCAGTGAGAGTGAAGACAAGCAGAGGAAACAAATTTTTCTCCTTTAATGTCCTTTTCTCTGGGCTGCTACCAAAATATGCAGCCCACATTTAGGCTGGGTCTCCCTGCTTCAGATAATCTGATCAAGACAAATCACTTCCAGGAGTGACCAGAGGCTTGTACTTTAAGTGCCTTCAGATGCATTTCCCTGCCTCAGATGCAATCATCTGAAAGATTAGCCCCTGCAAACACTAAACACAAACAAAAGAAAGTATATTGAAAGATGTAAGAGAGAAACACCATGTCCCATAAAAGGCAGAAATATGGCAATAACAATATATTTCTTAAACAAAAGTTTGCAAGCAAGGAGGGCTTGGAATGATGTATTTCAAGCTGTGAAAGGGAACAAGTATCAACCCAGGCTAATTTAGCAAAGGTATTTGTTATAAATGCAAGAGAAAGAAAAAAAAAGACTATGCATGACAAAAAAGACCAAAAGAATTTATATCACTAAGCCAGTTCTTGAAGGAATCCTTCAGACTGAAGAGAAAGAGAAGCACATTTATTTTTCAGGCCTTAGAAAAGGGTAAATAACACTCAAACAATAGTCAAGCAAATGGGATAATTTAAACATTAGAAACTCAAAAAATGGGCAGGAATTAGCACACAACTTTCAACATTAACTGAATACTAGAATTCTGACTACTAGTGGCTTTTATCCCCCAAGCAAAATACAGACTAGCAGATTGTATTGAATAATCGTATCCATATCTTTGCTGCCTCCAAGAAATATACCTCGTCACCAAAGACAGATGCAACAATAGACAAAGGACTGAAAACTATACTTCGTGCCACTGCAAATGGGGGAAAAAAAGCCAGGGTCATGGTTCTGAGATCTGACAAAATCAGTTTTGGTCCAAATTAGTCAGAAGACTTAAAGGTCACTTTATATGGAGTCAGGAACAATCTCCCAATAGGATATTACAATTTGAATTCTGTGTATTGAACCCAGAAGCACAGAATTCTAAGAAACAAATACTAATATCTATAAAGACACATATTAATCTCAAACACTGAGAGTAGGAGACTTAACTACTAGACTCTGACTGATAGGCAGACCATCCCAACAAAACTGAGATACACCTGAGCTAAATGACATGAAAAAACAAAAGGAAATGCTATTTAAACAATGTAAATGTACTCTCTTCACATCATCCCATAGAACATTCTTTCAAATTATAGCATAATAGGACAGAAAGTAAATATTAGCAAACGTAGGTAAATTGAAGCAATGTCTTCCATTTTATTTGACCACCATGGAATAAAACTAAAAATTATCAGCAAGAGAAACATAAATTCATGGAGACTAAACCATATACTATTGAGTGAAAACAGAGTCATTAAAGACATCATAAAACAATCAAAAAATTTCTAGAATTGAATATAAATGAAATATATATGTATACATATATCCTATTGGATACAATTTAAATCTGCCCTAGAAGGGAAGTTTATAGCTATAAATATCTACATTAAACAAACAAAGAGAACGCTAATAGATAACTTAATAGTGTACCTTAGGCTCTTAAAATTAGAACTAAGCAAATCTAAGATGTATAGATAGGAAAAATTAAGGTCAGGACAAAGTTTAATGAAATGAAAAACAAATAATACTAATAAATAATGAAACAAACAGATATTTGAAAGAATAGGAAAAATTGAAAAGCTCTCAGCCAAGTTAACCAAAAGAAAGGAAGGAAGAAAGAAGACAAGAAAGAAAGAAAGGCATTCAGATAGACAGACAGAGAGAGAAAATGCAAGTCACAACAATTAATAATAGGGATGAAAACATTACAAAGATACCATTGAATTTTTAAGAAAGTATTAGGATACATCTTAAAAAGTTACATTTTAGTAAATAGAAAATCTACAAGAAATGGCTGGATTTCTAGATGTATGTGATAGAGTAAAATTAAACCATGGAGAAACGTTTTAAACAGATCTAGTCCAAACATTGAGATTGAAGCAGTAATAAAACATTCTCCAACTATAAACATTTCAAGACCACACAGACTCAGTGCTGAGTCTACCAGAGCTTGAAAGAACCAACTACAATGTTTCTCACATCATTCCATTAAATAGCAAAGGAATACTACCAAGCTCTTTCAGTGAAGCTGGCAGTATTTTGATATTCAAACCAGATAAAGACACACCATCGCATCACCACTACCACCATCACCATCACTACTGTCACTACAACTACAAAAGGAAGGAAGGAAAGAAGGAAGTTAGGAAGGAAAGAAGGAAGGCAAGAAAGAAAAAAGGACAGACAGAAGGAAAGAAGGTAGGAAGGAGGAAAGGACAGATAGAAGGACGGAAGGAGGAAATTATAACTCTCTGGAGGCAAATGCAGACAAAAAAAAATCTGTAAGGATAGGAAAAATATTATAGAACAATAACAATATCTCAATAAATTACAATAAAATGCAAGCCTAACTCAAGACTGATCATTCACTGTGACCAAGTTGGCTTTACTACAGAGATGCTGATCTCACAAAATTGTAACTACATAAGTTTTGGCAAAGATAGCAAAACTAAACATTTGAGAAAAGACATCAGCTTCAAGAAATAGTGCTGGGAAAGCTGGAATTCCACATATAGAAGGTTGAAAATAGGCCCTTCTCATCCTACTCAAAAATCCATTTTGAATGGATCAAAGGGCTATAAAATCTGAAACTGCTAGAGCAAAAATTAGGAAAACATGTCAAGACATAAGAGTAGGCAAGAACTTTCCAGGGCTTCATTTGTTCAGGAAATAATGCCAATGTTTAACAAATAGGATCTCATAAAATTCAAAACCTTCTTATAGCAAAGGAAACAGTTAAAATCATGTAAGGAGACAGAGTGAAGAATGGGAGAAAAAAAATCTTTGCAAGCTGTTGGTCAGATAGAAGATTGATATGTTACCACATAATAGCCATGCAATCCAACTAATAGATGGGCTAATGAAATAAGCAGTTCTTAGAGGATGAAATGTAAATGTCCTGCAATAACATGGAAAAATGCTCAACCTCTTGAGTGATGAAATCAATACAGATCAAATGTACCTTGAATTTCCATTTCACCTCAGTCAGAATGACAACCATTATGATAACAAGCAACAAATCTGGAAAGATGTAGACAAATAGAAAACTCTTACGTGGCTTAAGGGCAATGTAAACTAGTCTAGACACTGAGATTTCTCAAAAATTTAAATTCGATCTACCATAGTGTCCTGCAACATCATTCCTCAGAATTTGTCTGAAGATCTCCACTTCAGCCTATCATAAAAGATACAGAAATATCAGTGTTTATTGCAGCATTATTCACTGTAGCTAATTTATGGACCCAATCTATGTGTACAATAAGGGAGAAACAGAAAATAAAATGTGGTATATAGGTACAATAGAATTGTTTTTCACCTCTAAGGAAAAATAGAGCTTTGTCATTTCCACGAAAATGAATGCAACTGGAGAAAATTACTTTAATAAAATTAAGCCAGTCTCAGAAAGACAAATATATATGTTCTTATCTGTGTTACTATTCTTCTTAACAGACACATGCATCATACATGAATATATGACATGAAACTGCCTATAGGAATTGAAGGCACTAATGCTGGGGCACAGTACAAAAGAGAAGAAACGGGACTTGTGGGAGGAGATGCTCAAAGTCAAACATATGCTCCCATGAAAATGTCTGTGTACAATGCAGTAGTTATATCAATATACACCACAAATATTAGAGAAAGGATGATTTGTTTTCTTGTGGACATCTATAGCATTTATATAAATATTATTGAGCTCTCACTGTATCGATGGCCTTGAAAACTCAAGTCCTCGTATATGGTGTTACCACACTATTGACTAGGTATAACACTTATCACATTCTGGGCAGTGGTCACATCCTCTTCTGATGCAAGTTTTCTTGCACTGTAGAATTAACCAAAGTGATTCTCATACTTTGGGCTTATTTTCCCATTTGGGAAAAGGGAATGGATTAGTAGGAAAGTTAAATTGTTATTCCAATACAGTTCACTTTTGGATCTCATTTTTGACCTACCACCACACAAACATTTACTCCCAAAAGACACCCTGAAATGATTCAGCTGATTATCACATAGAAAAAGGAGTGGGTGAACTCATCTTTCTGCTAAAAAATTCTAACAGTAGAATTAGATTTCATCATAGGTCTCAAAAATCAAATATTAGGTTATCTCTTCCTTCTGAACCATGTCTCAGTGGCTACCAAGGTCATGGACATAGCTATTCAAGATTAAGTAGAAATACCCAGAGAAACCATTTTTCTAATCTTTCCCTTATAATGTGGCTACATAATACCAAAATATAAAAGTAACTACTCTAGCCTGTGCCAAAATAGCATATACCCTACAATAGTGAAGGCCTCAGTGTAGCTACAATTCAGAATGTACTGGATTAAAACAATCATCTCAATGAGTCTTATATCCTTTGATATAGTTCTGCATTTTGTGGTGTCCCCAACCATAAAATTATTTCATTGCTACTTCATAACTGTAATTTTGCTACTGTTATGAATAGTAATATAAATATTGGATATGCAGTATATCTAATTTGCAACCCCCAATGGGGATGAGACCCATAGGTTGAGAACTGCTGAATTAGAGTAACAGCTATAATCATTTAGGATATCTCATACACCTATATTGCTAGCTAGAATTCAGGATCACTTTAGGAAGTAATAGATTTATCTCTAGAGATCTATCAGTCAAAATATATAGTCAATGGCATGGGAATCTCTTACTTATTCCCTTGAATTATTGACCCATAATCATGGGTCAGTACTAATAGGTCCATAAAGAGAAGAATTGTACTAGGCTGTACTTCAGTACAGATCTATGTGCTGCAAGACAGTAAGCATTAGCCACACATGCCTATGAAGCACTTGAAATGTAGTCACCTGAAAAAGATAATGTGAGAAAAGTAATGTAAAATACCCCAATTATTTTTATATTAATTACATTTGCAATGATAATATAAATATACTGAGCCAACTGAAATACATTTTATACAATTTTCCGTGGTCAATATTTAATGCAGTTAATAAAAATATGATCCTAACATTTGACAGCTGGCTAAGATAATTGAAGTTACTGAGGCATTTCTAATATTATAGCATTTTCTCTGCAGTATAGA
This sequence comes from Grammomys surdaster, assembly GCF_004785775.1. NCBI lineage: Eukaryota > Metazoa > Chordata > Mammalia > Rodentia > Muridae > Grammomys > Grammomys surdaster. Next base: position 10,323,964 of record NW_021604587.1, read on the forward strand.
AAACAGCGTTGGGAGATCTTTAGAATGTAACACTAGCAAGCAGTTTAGAGATCAAATTCAAAAAAGAGTAGCCAATGTGGTTTAAACCAGACATGGCTTCCAAGCCTGGGGGATTTTCTATCTCTGTATCCCATCTTCAACTCAAGCTGAGCAAAATCTCAGAATTGCATAGCAGATCCTGAAGGCAAAACTGACCATGGCAAATCTCATATTGACTAATGGACTGGTAAAATAGGTCTCTGATGTGGGTGACTTTAGGGAAATGTCCTACTTTCTTTCTTTTGATTTTTATGCTTTTTATTTTCTGTCCCTCTACCCCTCTTTTTCTTCTCAGCTTTGATCAGAGTCAGTCACTCACAGACATGGCAATGAAGCAGGAAATTAAACCTTGCCAAAATTGCTCAGTCAGATTCCCACGCCTACTACAAAATATTGAGTAAGTCAATTTACAAGGACAAAAGGTTTGTTTTGGGCTCATGATTTCTGGTTCTCAGTTTATGGTCATTTCATATTGGTGTTCTGTGGCTCATAAAAGTACAAGGGATATATAGAGGAGAAGACTGCTTTTTTAAAGCAGATAGAAAGCAGAGACAGAAAGAGAGATTCTGGATCCTAGTATCTCCTTCAAGGACACATCTCCAGTCACCAAATTTTCACTTCCTAGATACCATCTTCAAAGTATCTACCATCTCACCCCAACATACATGGTGATAATGATCTCTTCAGTATATGAGCATTAGAAGGACACCTAAGACTCACATTGAAAAGAAATATTGTTTCTCCAAACAGAAGAAGCAAAAAAAATGGAAGTCTTGCCTGAACAATATCCACATTATTTTTCTATCTCTTTTTGTCACTTAATCTCTACCTGGCAATAGTTATCCAACAGTTCACAGAGCTGTAGGCAGAGTAAATTATAAGACTATTTTCTGCTTATGAGAACAGGAAAAAAAATCTATCTGGAATTCAAGCTTACTGGAGAAGACATGTGATGGAGAAAGCTAGGTCTCTAAATATGGGTTATGGAATGATGTAACCGTTGGACTAACTCTGAGCTGGGCATTTATAGACAAGCACAGCAGGGCACAGAAGTGGCTTTGAAGATTTTCTGACTAATGCTTTAACTCAGAGTCAAATCTAACTGTCCTTGGAGTGGAGCCTGATCCACATAGCAAGGTAAAAGAGTGGGGTACAGAACTGGCATTGATCACAGCAGTGCGGATAAACCTCTGGACCTCCCGAATATCATCATGCTTGTTGTCACTGTCAAACAGTCGATATTTTCTAGTAGAGTATAAAAACACTTAAAAAACTTACAAAATCAAGTTAAAATGTCATGAATATAATCTAATATTATGTGACATGATTAGAATTGAGGGAATCTGAAAAAATGCTCAAAAGGTACAGCATTAATTACATCTTGAAATTGCCAGTCTAACATGTGAAAGTAGCTATTATAACTCCTTCTGATGAGATAAAGTTGAAATTCATATTGTTTTAAAAAATGATCATGACACACGGAAAATGTCAGTCAAAATATAGGAATATTCAAAATGTAATGAATGAAAATTTAGAAACTGAAAAATATCATATCTGACATGAAATGTACTACAATGAATCATTAGCAGAGTAGAGGAAAGAGTCTAACATTAAGTGCACAATTAGTGAGCTGGGGAGACAGCCATCAGTAAAGTGTGTGCCTTGTAAGTATAAAGATCTGAGTTCCACATTGAGAATCCATGTACAAACTCTGGGAAGGGTAGTGTGTGTGTGTGTGTGTGTGTGTGTGTGTGTGTGTCATTTCAGTGCTGTGGAGGCAGAGACAGGATCATTCCTGGAACTCTCTAACTTGCCAGTCTAGTCTGATTGGTGAGTTTCCAACCAGTGAGAAATCTTGTATGAAAGGAGAGGGACTGCTTATCTGAGGATAGCATCTGAGCTGTCCCCTAGCTTCCACATGTATGTGAAATGCGCATGTGCATGTGGATACATAGTGCAGATGCATATACGCAAATATGCACACATACATACATACCTATGCACACACACGCACACACACACATTTATAGATACAGTCTGCAAATCACATATAAGTAATAGTACTAATCAGGGTTCTCTAAAGGCACAGAATTGATAGAAAAATATTTTATATTTTATGTCAGATATGATATTTTTCAATTTCTAAATTTTCATTCATTATATTTTGAATATTCCTGTATTTTGGCTGACATTTTCTATATATCATGATCATTAGAATAGCTTATAGGCTGTGGTCCACATAGTCTAACAATGGTTGTCTGCACATGAAAAGGCAGGGATACTGTAACTTTTCAGTCCACAAGACTGGATGTTTCAGCCATCTCAATCTGGTGCTGGGGTTGCAGGGAATTCCTAGAGAGCTGCTGGTCTTCGGTCTATATTGGAATACTGAAGAAGTAGATTATAATCTAAGCAATGGGATTCCTCAGGAACATGGCAGATGAACTTGCCAGTGAGAGTGGGTAGAAGCAGGCAAAAAAGCAAAAGCTATCTTCTTCCATATGTTGCCACCTGAAAGTGTGATCCAGAGTTAGTATGTGTCTTCTGACATCAAAAGATTCAATCAAGACAATCCTTAACAGTTTTTGGTTGCCTTTTTATTGATTCTTAATGTAGTCAAGTTCAGTTTTAGAAACTGAAAAATATTAGCTCTTATAAATGATAATTACTTTGCATTCTATAGTCTGATATTCTAAGCTTTGGAATTTTAGAAAAGAAAGAAACTAGAAAAGAGAGGACTTGAGGAAGAAAAAGATATTTGGATAAATAGTCAATGAAAACTCCCTAAATTTGATGAAAGTAATATTAATAAATTCAAGCTCAGTAGTGAATTTAAAATATTAAAATATGAATAGCATTCTCTATCAATACAGAACTAAGACAGAAATCAATACTGGAAATTACTAAAGAAGTCACAAATGATTTAATATTAAATGGGACATTTCTTCACAACTTTTGGGCTATAGGCAGAAAAAGCCAAAGGGAACCTATGGTAGGACAGGGCAAATAGGAGTCATCAGGTATAAATGTAGGCATAATAAATGATCACTGTTGTGGAAATTTTTCCCTGCAATTTGGGTGGAGCTAAGGTGGGAGGAGTAAGGAGAGGAAGAGGAGGAGTAAAGAGAGGGAGAGAGGAAGAGAAGGAGCTAGGGAGGACAGAGATGTAAGAGCCATAGATGACCACACACATACCTGGGTAACAACTAATATCTAGGTTAGTTAATTGGTTAACATTTCCAATTGTGTGGGCATCTTGATATTTGAACATTACCAAATATATAAAGCTATTGGATAATCTTTAACCATTAGAGTCTCATTTCTACCAGGTACTGTGTGGATGGCGGGATGGTCTGGGCCCAGCCCAGCCTTGTGGAGACACTGGCGTCTCGTGACTGACAGGGCCAGTGTCTCTTGCCACCTAAGTAGGTGGCCTGAGCCAAGTGCCACTTCTGCTCATGGCCACAGGCCTTGTCTAGTTGGAAAGATGGCAGCTGATTAAAAAAAAACAAGATTGGGTGCCACCGATTTTAAATATCTCTCATAACAGATCACACTAAATATAAATGGAATAAATGTCTACATATTGAAAGGTAGATATTTTTCAGACTAATAAAATAATAATTGTGTACTGTCCTTAAGATAGCACTGTTAACTACAAAGGTGCATGTTGGTTTATTATATTAATGGTGAGTGAACAAAGGTGGAGGAGAGTGCTTTAGGGTAAATCATATTACTACTGGAAAGCCTCATCGATGAAGGTCTAATGTGGGAAAGAGTACATAGCTCATAATGTTTTCTTGGTAACTGAATTGCAATGTATAATAAATGGAAGATATGGAAGGCAAATTGATTAATCAATCTCCAATTGGTAGATCAGACATGTCAATGATCTTATCTTGTTAATTGAAAAACTAGATATTCAGACAAGCTGTAGTGTGTAGAAGACTTCAAAAAAATGCTTTGTTCATATATGTGAGTGAGATGTTTATCAAGGTAGAATGTATTCTGGGTTGTATTTTGAGTTTTGATATATGTGAAAGGATAAAAGTAATACTAAATATATCCATTGACCATAAGAATAAAAGAAAATAACCATCAGAAACACTTGTGGAATTTTTTGTAAATTATTTAGAAACAAAACAACATATTTTCCAATGACACCCAAATTAAATGAGAAGTAAAGAAGAAAAATTAGAAAGTATTTTGTACTGTGAGTTGATGTGTATAGTAAGTCTTTATGTCTATCTGGCTTTAAATAAAATGTATAATAAGGCCTTTATGTTTGGCTTTAAGTAAAATGTCTCAGCAAAGCCTTTGCTATGTTTGGGTTAATTAGTAGAGACTGAGAAATTGTTATGGGACTGAACCTTGAAGAAATGTTTCTCTAGAAACTCTGCACTTAGTGCTAAGTGAGAGTTTGCAGCTGTACTAATCTTGGTGCTAAGACACGTCTGGCAAACCTGGAGCTCTTACATTTGATTATGGCTAGCCACAGTCAAAAGAGACTGAGATTGGTGTGGGTCGTCTGCTTTCATGAGCATGGAAGGTCAAGATAACTTTGGTAGCTGGAACCTTCCCCAGCCCCAATCAACCCTGTGAAATGTTTGAATAAAGTAACTGGAGTGAGGTAGCTGGGTGTCAGTCTTCCCTGAGAGGATGTATCCCTCTGCTCTTTCAGAAAATGAATGCTTATTATCTTGGTGAGCTTCTCTCTTTACTGAAGCATCTATGGTCAACATCTATCAATAGTAAAGAATAAGAATGAAACCCCAATATATGAAAGTTTCTGGGGTATTATTGCAGTATTCAAGGAGAGAAATAGAACATTAAACACCTGTATCAGAAGAAGAGGAGTTTCAAATTGGCAGCCACAGCTTACTTCAAAATAAGGTACAGGAAAAAAAATAAATCAAAAGAAAAAGTTTGAGTCAGCAAGATGGTTCAATGGACAAAGGGACTTGATGGCTCAATGCATCATATTGCTTCAAACTCTGAGGACCTGTGTTTGATTCCCAGATCTCACAAAGTAGGAGACAAATGACTCTTCTAAGTTGTTCTCTTGAGCCTGCCAAAGACACAGACAAAAGAAATTAGTTTTTTTCTTTTTAAACTGCAAAACTTCCATTAGCTTCTTTCCTTTGAGTAGGGTTATTTGAATATTTTAGACACTTGTTTTTAACTCTCTATTGGCCTAGGCACACATTTTTGTGATCGAATGTACTCATGATCTCTCAAATCACAAACAACAGACTGAGGAAAGGTACATCTTTAAAGAAAGATGGCATCCACAGATGAGTAATACAGATGAGTAATTGTTCCTATATGCTAATGTACAGTGCCAGACTCTAAAGGAAGTTGGCATTTGTTTCTGTGTATGACTTCTGGAAAAGGTAAACGAACGGTGCATAACAGAGCAGAGGCTGAGGTTGAATTGTGTCAAGCTCAAAGCAGGAATAAGAAGCTGTCTGGTGTTGGCAATGACATTGTTTACATGACTGTGTATCTCTGATAGGTGGAATGATAGCTCTGAATCACATGCTGTGTTGCATTGAGAGGTGGAAATAGGAGTATAGACACAAGTGAGCTTTAATTGACTGCCTTTAAAATGGGGACTCTCCTGATCCTCAATATCTGGGCAATTTAGAGGACACACTCTCCTGGCTGTTTGTTTTTCTCTTCCATCACAGTAACTTCTTCCTATGCACATTGATTTAGTCTATTTTCAGTAGCTGTAATGAAGTACCAAAGCTGGGCACTTTACATAGAAAAGAAAGTTGATTTTCTAGCATTGGAACCTGAAAGTGTAAAATTTGGTGGCTCTGGAAGTTAGGCACCTAGTTAGGATTTCTTGGTCATATCCCAATGGACAGATGATTTCATGGTATGGGAAAGTGTGAAATAGAGAGAAAGGAAGCAACAAGCCAGAAAGGGGACTGGTCTCAGAATTATCTTATAATAATTCTGTGGGAAATAATCTGATCTTACCTGTGGGAAATAATCTGATCTTATCAGATAGACCCCAGTCCTGCAGACGGCATGGATATAGTAATAAGAGAGGAGTTTTAAGAAGCAATCACCAATTGACTAGATTTTCCTAATTATCCTGGTGCTGTAGCTAATTTTCCTTGCTCCAGGGAATCTGGTGGTGAAGCCTCACCTTTAAATTTCAGACAGTATCAGAGTTCTCATGAGGGTTCAACTTCCTCCTGGTGCAGTATATCAGTGTTGGTCACAGTGAACTTCCAGCCTTTTCCTGGGCACATGCTGAATATGCCAGTGCTTGCCCACATTTCTTACTATCTTGGTGTCAAGATCACCCTTTTAAAATTTTTGGTAAGGCCCCTGTTTCCCCTAGATGAAATTTCAGAAAGCAACTTTGAAGTAATAGTGTTTGTCACCAGTAGATTGCCACTGTCTGCATTTATATCCTGGGGCCAGGACGTTTTTTTATTTAATGTGATCTGAGACTTGAGAAGTCTAGTACAACCAACAACATTTGCTGTGAAGGTAGACAACATGGAAACAATATTCCTTTAATCTAGAGACATTTCAAATATGAGTGTTAGAGAATGTTAGAATAGCAACAAAGCATGCTTAGGCTCAAGCACGTATGACTTTATTCCTTTTCCAGATGTGAAGCAGTAGTTTGTTGGGCATCTCATAAATGGGACTACAAAAGTTTTTTGTTTGTTTGTTTGATTTATAATTTATAATCTTATTCTGTTTCCCTTGGGAAATACCCTACTATCTTATTTACTGGGGGAAAATAAAGGGGAAACATATTCTCTTTGCAGCTCTTTGAAATGTAACTTCAGAAGCTTCCAAAATTTTGTTTAAAGCTATTGTGAATACACAAACACTCAGGATTCTCCTGAGAAATCCATACATGTGCATGCTTCCAAAATGCTTCTCTAGTTACCCCTACATTTCTATCTATGGTAAACTCTCTAGTGCTAAACTTCAACTCGCCTTCTCATTGACTTGACATGTCATGCTTTTCTATGATGAAGAATTCTAGCTTCACTAGATTAAGGGTCTCGGTAGTGAAATGCCCCTCTAACCCCCTAGGGTGCTACAGGTGGCAGTGCAGAGCTGTGTCCCCAGCTCCCCTTCCTTTATGCCACTCACAATATTTATCAATAAAATAGAAATCCCACTACTGGTTAATACTTGCACCTAGTTGTTGCATACAAGGGTCTCTGGAGGCAAATGTATGAGCCAAGGTGTTCGTTTGATCCACGTCGTCTACATGTCTAGGCTCTAAGGTTTTAAAGAGGAATATACCCCTCCCTCTGAATCCTATGCAAGTTCCATGCAAAGTCTAGAAGCTACATGGTTTGAAGTCTCAGAAACTAAGAATGTATTCCTCGACAGTCTCTCCTTGACCAAAGCCCATCCATGTCATAGCTTCCAAGTCCTGTAATGTTGACATAATTTCTACCAGCTTAAGAGCACACCCATAAGATAAGTACAACTTCCTTAAAATGTCTGCTTTGATAAACCACACACTGATCACACACACAAAAAAGTTGCTTCTTCCTCTCAATCTATGAAGATGAGGCCTTGTCTCCCAAGCTCAGTGTTCAGAGAGTCCTGCCTCTAGTAACTAGTAGCTAGCAGGCATGGCTGGTTCAATTGTTGTCTTACTAACTCAGCTGGAAGTTTCTACTTCTATGACTCTCCTAAACCTTCAATTGCTTCTCTGACCCCAGAGTCCTCTTTAAGGCACCAAGTCATATCTATGCAGATGAACTGTGCTTCGGTTCTCACTGGCATCTTTTCAGTATTGTAGTCTATACCACTAATTGAAACTGTCCCCACCACTTTAACCAGTGATCCGTCACTTTCTATGTTCGACATCTTGCTAGTAGGGTCCCCACCACTCTGCAGTGGATGATGCTGCCAGTATCCTCTCAATTAGAGAACCAGGGAGATCATCGAGTAAGAGTCTAATAGGTAGTGAGTTCAAATGAGACCCACTCCTAGAGAGTCCTAAGGATCTATATCATACTGTTCTGCTCCGTTCTTCTCCATTAAGAAATGACTGATTTATTACAGTGAATGTGTATATATGAGTGCTTTAACATTTATACGTGGATTATGACTGAAGACATTTTAGTTGTCCCCATTGAGCCTCATATATATGACCAATAATGCTATATATCTCCTGGTGCTTAAAGCCACTCTTCAAAGTTGCTTTATTCTCTCTATATGATCAATGAAGGAAGTGAGGCACAGAGATGCTAGCCAAAGACACAGAGCAACTATTTGGCAAAACCAGAATTGATACACACATACATACATACATACATACATACATACATACATACATACACATATACACATATACACATATACACATATACATATATACATACATACATACACACATACACATATATAATATACATACATATATACATATATACACACATACACACATACACATATATACACATATATAATATACATATATATATGCATATATACATATATACATATACACATACACACACACACACACACACACACACACACACACACACACACACATATATATATATATATATATATATATACACACACACACATATATTTCAATCCAAATGCTATTCTTCTGCCTGGACACCTTTTCTCATGGCACCTATAGAAGTATGGTTTTTAATTGTGTCTTTTAAATTTCTTGGTTCTAAATCAGAACAGATAGTGAGTCTAACAAAATTCAAAGAAACAAGTCAAAGAAATGATGAAAGCAGTTCTGACTGTTCAAACATGACCAGCCCTACAAAGTCACAATGAGAAATGGGAGGGAATGGAGACTTGCTTGCCCAAAAGGGGCATGAGAGAGCACAAAAGGCATTTGACTCTTGAGGCTATTAGAGAGGTAATTTACCATGCAGTTGCTGAAGGAACAATGCTTCCTTTTTACTTCTCCAAGTTGGGAAAAGAAAGTTAATTTCAAAAGCTGAAATGCCGATAATTGCATACAGGCAGTTCCATTGTAAAAAGAATAGCATTGCTCACAGGGGAATTGTTCCTGTGAAAAGACGGTCAACTTTGGAATAGTCTGTGTGAATTTTCTGAAGTGAATGGAAGAAGACTATGAGAAAGAGAAGGAGGAGCCAATTCTCGATGAATGTAGAATGACACTCAAGCAGCTATTAGAATGTCACCATTCCAATCAAGAATATGCTGTGAGGGGGACCATGCAGGTGTCACACAGGAAAGCAAACTGTGTGAAGAGATAAGAATGCAAACCTGCTGCAGGCTAACTTTGTCAACTTGGATCAGGCTTCATGGAGTCTAATGCCAGGCAGTTCCTTGTCGGTATATTTAAAACACAGTGCAATTTGGGAAAAGATTTCCAGGCAATAATCAATCTAATCAGTCCAATTTCAGGTGCACAATAAAACTTAAGGTGTGACTACATAGACACTCTTTGACAAAGTCCTGTGACCATGAGAGTGGGTTCTATAGCTAAAAGGCCCAGAATCTACTGTGGTCTCTAACTGATAACATAGAGGTCAGCAGGCTATAGAGTACTTGTGACTTCTCCCCTAAGGGTGGGTAATGATCTAGGGAGAGAAGAGGTTGGAATGATTATTCTGAGGAATTTGGGTGAGGTCTGCTTTATTTCGAAATGTGGGTGAGGTCCGCCTTCACAGATAACAAAAAGGTCACTAGGTTGTTAGCAACCTACAGTCTCAGCTTTCTGGATGGAATGCAAGAATTTATCTGGATGGAATGGAGGATTTTATCTCCTCCATTGAGGAGAAACCCCTGCAGGGTTAACACTCCTGGGTCTCTTAGTGCTTCTCTGTGAATACAAGGATCTGTGTGCCCCAACAATGTTGAAATATGAGGGACCTGATGTAATGAGAGGCCCTAAATCTTAGGGGTTCATAACGTTCAAAAAAAGTTTTGCTCTTATATACCTGGATTCGAGTACCTTGGCAGATTCGTGGAGTTTGCTTCCTACAGTCCTAGAGTTTTTAGTGCTACAAATGAACAATGATAAGGCCCACTAGAATACAATCAGTGTTTCCTTAGCCCCAATCACATCCTTAAGCACTCATTCCCAGTTTGACAATACTTGCAGTTACGGTTTCTACGATGGAAATTAAGGTTACAGTCAGGTCAGGTAGGTGGGGCACTAGCTGGACTGGAGTTACAGGCTAACACCCTTGTCTTGGATTTTCATCCTGAAGAATTGAGAAAAATAAATGTCAGCAGTTCACAGCTTGTGCTAGTTTATTACAAAGTGGTAAGCTCCTGTCCAATACCTTCCTCTTTCCCATTTGATTTAATTGTATGCCATTTACATTTATCTATATGATTTCCATCAACTGTATTTCATCCAAGAATAATTGTGATGCAACTAAAGCTTCCATTTCAATACCACTAGAAATTATCTTCATGGAAATTTAGTAATATCACAGGGAAAGTTTTGGCCTTTGCACATTTATTCAGAATGGAAAATCATCTGAGAAAATTATCAGTTAAAGAGGAATAGTTTCTCACTCTCTAAAGTCAACTGAAGATGTAATAAGACAAAGTTATCCCTAACTCATCACTAAGGCTATGATACTGAACTATACTAACAGAAATACCCCAGGACACATTGGCAACCTCACTGTATTTGTTTAACCATCACAAAGCCTTCCTCTCAAAATCTTGCTTCCTGTGACCTGGCTCCTCTGAACTTTATAAGGGTTGGAAGTGCACAACGTTTTGTGTTTGCCTCCAAACTATGTTGAGTTATACTGATGTCCACTTGAGCTCATTAATACACTGGTCTCATTATAACTATATTCAATATAATTAGTGATTTTACCCTAAGTATATTTAAGAATTACATTTTATTCATTTTTTGAAACCCAAATAGGAACATACATTTCTTTGTTTCCACTCAACAAATTAATGATGAGTCTTTCGGAAAAAGAAGAGGGAAGTAGTTCAATCTATACAGACAATAAAAATTAAATTCATTCTGTTTTGACTAAAGAAAACAGGTCCTTTGGAGGAGGAATTTCAAAACTGCAAATTACAATTTAACACGATGATAGCTGGAGGGCATAATCTGCAGGAGGGAATTTTTGTAAGATATATTAAACTTGGAATCTTATATTTGATGGGATGTAAAATCATAGCATTTTAAAACTTGAAATAAGAAAGGGGCCTTGGAGCATTCTCAGGGACAAACCTCCACTCCTCCCCCAACACAATTTTCTGTGGGCAAAAATGGAAATGTGCATTTAGAAGATGGAACCTCATTTCCCTTGAGGTCTGTGCAAAGTGGTTTTCAAGTAAAGACAATGATAATAAAAAAAAATTGTTCTCTTAAATATCTGGTTGACACACATATGCATGTACATACCGCCAACTAGAAAAGCTGACATCCATCACCTGAGGCTCCTCTATTAAGATACTGCATGTTGGCTTGATGCCTTAGGGATACAGCTGACTGGTTGGTATGCTTGGCAGAAGCTTTCCTGGAGCATCTCCTATACACTTCAGCCTTAGGTTCTGGCAAACTTATTAGGCTTTGCTTATTTTACTAATTTTTCATCATGACACTATATGGTGACTGTATTATATAAAAATAAAGCAGAAATGAGAGATTTGGCACCAAAGAGAAGCATGTTTATGCTCCATTTTGCCATTTGTTAACTACATAGCTTTGTCCAGGCACTTATTTACTCTCACTTACAGCTGGATGATGATTCATGTTGCCTGCCTGTGGCATTTATTTAAGCATTAAATGTAGCACATCTGTTCTAGTTTGAATGTTGACTATTTCCCTAAAGAATGTTGGACCTCAGAGTAGTAGTAATGGAAGGTGGTGAAACCTGGACAGGGAGCCTACTAATGAGAAGGCTTAAGTCTCTAAAGATGTACCCTCAAAGAAGGGTATAGGACCCTGGTGCCTTGCTCTTTATTTTCGCATTCTTGCCATAAGGTGAAGGGGTTAATTGTGTACTAGAAATCATGAAATAGTGATCCAAAATAGAATCTCTACTGTCTACTTATTTATATTTAATGTTCATGACTGTATTGCTTGCGTGTATGTATGTATGTATGTATGTATGTATGTATGTATGTGTACAGCATGTGTGCCTTGTGCTTGCAGAGGCCAGAGAACTGTGTCAGATCCACTGGAACTGGAGTTGCAGATGATTGTGAGCTTCCATTTGGATGCTGGAAAGTATACATGGGCCTCCATAGGAGCAGCAAGTACTCATAATGATGCACCATCTTTCCAACCCCCATTTCTGTTTTTCTTTTTCCCTTTCTTTTATTTTCTTTTTTAAATGTTATTTACTCTTTGAGAATTTTATACTCATGGAAAAAATGTATTTTGATCATAGAATGCCCCCAACTCCTTCCTCTAACTCTCTCTAGATTCTTTTCAACATTTTATTTCCCACTAACTTTCTTTATTCCACCACATACATATACAATGTTTATCCTCCTAAGCCTGGGTTACCTCACTCATAAGGATAGATTTAGTTTTACAGTCAAAGCAGAGAGATTTTAGAAGATTCTCGTTGCCTATCTTCAGATGTCTCTGGAGGTCTGATAGTATCATTCAAGTGAACCTTGGATAGCAGCATGTATGGGTAGTTGGGGGTGAGAGTAGGGGATAGGATGTCACACTATCCTCAGATGGAAGAGGTTGTGGTGGATATGAGGCTAGAGAATCCTTATTTGAGGCCAGGAGGCCAGAATGCCATGTGGTCCCTGGGGTGCAATGTGGGTACGGTGACGGTGACTGGTGGCAGACAGATTGGTTCTGGTGACTTCACCTGGGATTCATGTCACAGTACACTATACAGGTTGAGTTCTGAAGTCAATGGGATGTCTAATAAGAGGATGGATAGGCAAACAAAACGTTTCTGTTTATTAATTATCTTAAATATTTTTGTAATAATAGAGTGCTGCTAGATTATCAAGGTTAGGTACTGTATCTAGAAAACTTTAAGCATTCATTTATCATTACTGAGTTTATACATGGAAACTGAAATAAGTTTTTGCTCAGATGAATTTTTATATTTAGTCAAGACTGAATTGCAATTTTAGTTCTTTTCTTTATGCCTCCATTTGGATTCTAATAAATTTCAGTGAGATCACGTGAAAGATTATACATATTCTTCTTGGTAATACTTTGGGGTTGGAATATACAATCACCTTTAGGGTTATATTGTCCACCAATGCATAAACACAAACACACACACACACACACACATACACAGACATAGGCACAGGTGTGTGTGTGGGTGTATATATATGGTAATATTGTCCACCAATACATAACATAAACATATACACACAAATACACACACACACACACACACACACACACACACACACACACACACATGCACATATGAATACATGGTCTGTTTCATTGAGAAATTCACCCATCTTTAAGAACAGTCTCCTGAGTGCTCAGGAATGACACTGATGAATATCCTGAACAATTACATCCAAACATATGCTTAAAGATGTTCCATGTCAGGCATTGTGGAAGGTGCTTGGGTAGTGCCATGAACAGATGCCACTATCAGATAAATGGTCCTATCAGGGTTTATGATGTTACAGAGAAAACAAAACTTTAATAATATATACCCCTTCATGATTAAAAAATAAATTCTTCTTACTTTCTACGAAATTGTAACAGAATTTAAGACAGTGTCCTCACAGCACAGTTCTCAGTTGTAGGACACTATCTATAACTTATCAATGTAATTATTAATGTAATAATGCTCAAGATCATATACTTTGTTAGCAGGCTGTGCTATTAGACTAAGAAAAAAATGCTTCAAATAACTAAAGTGAAGATTTTTGAGGAAAGGCAGAACAGTAAGGGGGCGACTGGAAATTTGGTGGTGTCTTTTTGACACAAGTGAAATATGTGTACTAAAAAATGTGTCCAAAGTATGTTCCTATCCTTCCTATTAGTCTTAGTTAGGTCTTTACTTCTATGAACAGACACCATGACCAAGGCAACTCTTATAAGGACAACATTTAATTGGAGCTGGCTTACAGGTTCAGAGGTTCAATCGGTTAACATGAAGGTGGGCACATGGCAGTATCTAAGCAGGCTTGGTTCAGGAGGAGCTGAGAGTTCTGTCTTCATCTGAAGGATGCGAGAAGACTACCGACTGCCAGGCAGCTAGAATGAAGGTCTTAAAGCCCACACCCACAGTGACACACCTACTCCAACAAGGCTGCACCCTCTAATAATGTCACTCCCTGGGCTAAGCATATACAAACTATCACACTATTGATCAATTTACCTTTAGTGAGGAGAATTATGCACCCAGATAAAACAGCTGCGCACCTCATGCTTGGTCATTCATGTTGGATTTGCATCAGGAACTCACAGCTCTCTTTACAATGAAATTCTGGATTCTAGAAAAGTTAGGTTTGGGTTGATACTATTACTGTAGAGAACTTTTTTTTTGACAGTATTCCCAAACTCCAAGTATACAGAAACTCATGTCTGTCATCTATCCTCATTTAACAAAGGTGTGAACCAAGTTCACCTTATGACGTGTGTGGATTTTTGTGACATCACTCCTCTTGCTCCAAATGGAAAGTAACCCAAATGTCTGCTAATGCAAGGAGGATAATCAATGATTTAAAGGCATATTCACCCAGTAGGACATGACACAGTAATGATGAGAAGTGACTTAAACCATAGATGAGTCTCACATAAATAATGAGTGAAGATAAATACAAAGTATCCATCTGTACTGGCTGGTTTTGTGTGTCAACTTGACACAAGCTGGCATTACCACAAAGAAAGGAGCTTCAGTTGAGGAAATGCCTCCATGAGATCCAGCTGTAAGGCATTTTCTCAATTAGTGATCAAAGGGGGAGGGCCCATTGTGGGTGGTGCTATCCCTGGACTGGTTGTCCTGGGTTCTCTAAGAGAGCAAGCTGAGCAAGCCAGGGGAAGCAAGCCAGTAAGTAACATCCTTCCAATGGCCTTTGCATCAGCTCCTGCTTCCTGACCTGCTTGAGTTCCAGTCCTGACTTCCTTTGGTGATGAACAGCAATGTGGGAGTGTAAGCTGAATAAACCCTTTCCTCCCCAACTTGCATTTTGGTCATGAGGTTTGTGCAGGAATAGAAACGCTGACTAAGACACCATCACTTCTAAGAATTTCAGCAAGATGGGAAGAACGTGGCCTGAGATTTTGTCCAGAGGAGAGAAACTGTAGTTAATAATAATGTTCATATTTTAAAATATTTCAAATTTTAAATGAAGTACCTCAAAATTTTTCATATAAGTGAGCTAATAGTTATGCTAATGACCTTGCTATAATAATAGCTTTATATTGTACGTGTCTTATTTCATTTTTGATGTGTGACAGGATATCACAATCTGGGTTATTCAAAGGGGAACTACTTATATTTTCTACAGCTTTATAGGCTGGGAAGTAAAATCTGGTAGAGCATATGAGATGAGGGGATATATGTGGTATTAAATGTGGCTTTCTTTCCTTTGCTTTCTATTGCTTTGGAAAAAAAAAAACTATGACCAAAAGCAACTTGGGAAGGAGATGATTTATTTCATTTTACAACTTATAGTCCATCATGAAAGGAAGTAAGGGCAGGAACTCACAGCAGAACCTGGAGGCATAAAATGGAACAGGGGCTATAGAAAGCTGCTGCTTACTGGATTGCTAATTATTGTTTATACAGTTTGTTTCTTACACAACTTAAAACCACCTGCCCACAGGCAGTACCACCTACTGTGCACTCAGAAATCTCACATAAATAATTAAGCATGAAAGTGCCCTACAGACTTACATACAGGCTATGTGATAAAAACCAACCAGCATAGTGGTCAAGGGCATCATAAGACAGACAAACACATGAGATGGGAAAACCAAGCCATGCAGTTCCTTTCATCATGAGCCTACATTACTACATTAACTAACCTATGAAATTAATAATAATGCTAATATATTTATGAGGGAGCTATGTCTATTCTGTAACAATATTTTAAGATTCTGCCTCTTACTACTGTTACAGTAGCAGTCATATTTCAATTTGTGTTTCTTTCTATGCAGAACTGAGGCAAAGGTGAGCTGAAAATGTGTGATTGAACATAAATGACTTCTTTGGATTCCTAGATCCAATGTTTTTCTCTTAGTGCTAACTGAATCCAGTGTCCAATTCTAATGGAGCTCTGGTATTTGAATGAACAGTTGCTTGAACTGCTTCATTGTTGTCTTTAAATGGCATATCCTGAGTCATGAGAGGGACAATGTATTTTTCACTTAAAACTTCCTTTCTTATGAGCAGATAGCCTGTGAGTACTAGCTAGCTCAGAGACCTTGCTCACAGACTGTCACTGTAAGCAGAAAGCAGAACTATGGTGAATGGCTTGTTCTTTCCTACAGAACATTATTTTCATGGAAGCATGGATTTATCCAACCATCAGTCACACAGCATCTACTATATGTCAAACTCTATTTAAGTCTGGAGCAAAGCCATATGCAATCATTGTCTTTATAGAACTAATAATCCAACTGATCAGCCAATTTGCACTGAGATGGTGCAGAATGACACAACAGTAAGTTAGATAAAATGTCCTTGAAACAATAAAAATGAGTGGCTGACTGCTATGCCTTGAATGTACAATATTTAGATTTATGATTAGAATGCTTGGTATACAGAGTGGTACTCTTGGAGGTGGGGGGAGATCCTGAAAGCCAAGGATGTAAGAGAGAAGCCTTGATGTAATAAATCCCTGGTTTCTTCTTGTGCTACTCTATACTTCATGATTGCCCATCAAATGATAGCTTTTATCACATAATCTTGCCACTATATTGTCTAGTCTGAGCACATGAACTCATGGAACAATGACTTGACCATAAGTTAAAATAGCGATTTCCAGCCAGGCAGTGGTGGCACGTGCCTTTAATTGACTCACTCAGGAGGCGAAAGCATGGAGATCTCTGACTTCGAAGCCAGAGTGGTCTATATAATGACCTCCAAGACAGTCATGGCTACACAGACAAATTCTGTTTCAAAACAAAACAAAAACAAAACCAACCAAACAAAACCCAAACCAAACAGACAAAAATCTATATCCTACCACAAGTGGTATTACTACTGTAAAATACAATAAATACACTGATATTTCTAAAGATCAAAGAAGACTTGTAGCTGGTTGTAAATAATAATGCAGTGCCTTCCAAGAAACAAAAGAGATGTGTGAGAGGTGCAGCCTTCAGGGGAGACTGTCAAATCATTACAGTGGAAATGACTGCTGTGTGGTTGTTGGGGAACCAAGTCATAGTGACCAAGATTGGTGATTGAAGGGAGGAGAGGGATTCAGGTTGGGTTTTTAAAATTTATGAATTAATAGCAGAACCACCTATGTTGTCTTCAGTCTGGGCAGTGTGTCCAGGTCCTGGGCATTTGGTGCATTTCCTTTGGTTTACAGGAGCCTTTCCACACAGAACTGAGAAGATACAAGATATCCCTCCTGGGGCATCCTACAATCAATAGCTTCTGACGCTGGGATATAAGGGATCCATGAACTTCAGGATTAGGCATCCATGTGTGCTGCTCATGCTCTGGTACCATGGTGCATCAGGCTGCACCCAGTTCTCAGTGGTGTGTACATGCTACTCAGTTCTTGTTGTTGCTCTTGTCTTGCTGGTCTCACTTCCCTTGTGCTCTGAGTAGACCCTACTGAATCACATACGGGGCCTTTTCCAACCTCAGCTTCAGGTCAGGCCAACTTCATGTTTGTGTATGTAAATAACAGGAAGCCATTAAAGATTTTAAATCAGTGAAGTGACCCCATCATACCCGTAAGTTGTAAAAGTAACAGCATGACTTCAATAAGTCTTCCCATTTATTTTAAACATACAAACATCTCTCTTAAACACTACTTTGGTAAAATTCTTGATGTTCAATGTGAGGACAGGTGTGGGATGTGTGCATGTGTATTTTCATGTATGTGGTGTGCATGTTGATTCTAATTTTGTTAAGAAGATGTGATTATATCTGGCAAAATAACTTGAGGGTTTTTTTTATGTGATCCATTTATTATGGTTATACTCCAGAATTTTTTCCTTTAATTTTGCTGGTAGGAGCTTTATCATTTTTCTTATGGCAGTAATTGCTTCTCATTTCTCTGTGTGGTTTTTAAAAAACACTCTTATCCTCTAGTTTGTTATTAGAATTAGGTATTAATAATGGATTGTGTAAAAGGTGATTGTATTTAAGAGTCTACAAACTAAACAGTGTTATAATGCTTTCTTCCCTCCCTCCATCACTTTACTTCTGCATTCCTCAATTCCATTATATCCCTCTCCGCTTTTTCTGACTCTCTCTCTCAACCCTTCATCCTTGAATGGATAACTCAGTGTGTTAAATACATAACCATTAGCCTTCTACCATTTAGAATAATTGGCTTTTAAATTTTGTTTTGTAAAAATTCAGTCCTACTAATTAGTTGACCTTTATGAATAAAATATGCACATTTTTATTCAACAAGTGCCGGGTGATATAGGTGTTTTCTGCACAGCACTACTCTATCTGCTGGAAATATAATTATCTTTCTGAAACTGTGATGCTGGTCTTGATCCTTGCCATGTGGAGAGGAGACATTTATGTATCTATATAATTTATTCCCAGTCAGCAGAAGGGCATAAATCTTCATTTGTGATATTAAATACATAAAGAAAGCCATTGCAAACTTCAAGTGAAGAATTATTCTTATTAAAAAAGAATGAAGGTGTTATGCCCTCCTTTTATCTTTACCAGAGGAAATCCTACTTAACCTTCAAAGCTAAGTCAGGATATTACGTCCTCTGTGAAAGACAGGCTGAGAATAACGGTCATTCCTGTTTTCCTAATCCAGAAGTCAATTCTTGCTCCAGTTCCTGGAGAATTTAGTTCCAATCTCTTTAGGTTGTTTCATGTGGATTGGATGTGGTGTCAATGTGTTTTCCAAGGGTACCTATGTTAGGAGCTTAGTTTTCAGTGTGGAGTTGGTAAAAGGAAGCATGAAACCCTGAAAGTGCAGACTTGGCAGATATTTCGGGCACTGGGGGTAGTTTCTTCAGAAGACAGTGTAGTCCTCCTAGGATTGTGAGTAGTTCTTGTGAGCAAGATGTGATGAAGAACACTATGAAGGTAGGCTATAAATTAGGGTGTAGCTTTTCTTCTCTCTCTCTTTTTTAATCTGAAAATATATTTATTTCACCTTCATTTTCAAATCATTGTTCTGTGAGAAATAAACATTTTATTAAACAATTTTTAGTCAATATTTTGAACATAGGCATAAATCCTCTTACCCCGACCTTCAAATACTCTGCCCCATGAGATACTAATACTCCTCATTGTCTCAACTTTCGAAAGTTTTTAGAGTAGTTGAGTGAAAGAAGAGACCTATAATCATTTATTTTTCATTGTTTAAAAATAATTAGCATATGCCCTCTCCTTCATAGACACCATTAGTTTGTCTGCCCTGCAGTCCCTTCTCCCATTGATCCTTCCCCCATTCACAAGGATAATGACAAACCTTCAAGTCTTAATTCACAGCCAATCCATATGTGATGAAGATAGCCAGTGAGTAGTCAAAAGTCCATGAGAAACCCTGATAGTGAGGCAATCTAGGAATACAACATGAATTTTCATGCTGTGGAATATTTAGATCCAAGGATAGAGATATGCAGTGTGAGTGTAGGGCTCTGAGAAAGCTTCAAGCTCTGCGTCTGTGAGTGCAGACATCTACATGTCCATCCCAGGGCTACATATGAAACATGATAGTGAGTATGAAGTTTATTTTGTGCAGCATTGCTTCTCCTTAGACTTTATAGGTCTCTTTACATATAATATCTCATGTTGGAGTTTCCAAACCATTATTCAGCAGACACCCTACAGAGCTCCTATTACATACTAGGAACTTTGTTAAGACTTTTATTCATTAAGAATAATGCTGAGTTGTTATTCTGAAGCTACAGAAAACAAAACAAAACAAAAAGAAGACATTCACTCCTTTCCTCTTTCAACACAAGCAGTGCATACTATTCTGAGACAAACTGTGTAGGGAGTTCTCCATATATAATGAATTCTTTCCTGCAACCAACACTAGTGGAATGTTTTCTAACTCAACCCTTGCACCATTTACTTGGTGCTAATAAGAAAGCCCACAGGTTGAGAATCATCTGTCAAAACTGTACTATGTTAGAAGTATAGATGGACACCTTGGTTTTTTTTTTTTTTTGCTTTTTCATAATGTCAAATTTTATTGAATAACAATAAAATATAAGTCACATCAAATTATGGATTAAAAAAAATCACCAAATCCTGTTGATTTTGTTCAAGAGGCGTGACCATTAACACACACAGCTCTTTTCTTCCTATTTTAGCAATTCACAATCTATTTCATATTACAGAACTACAACACATATGAAAACACACAAACACACACATTATAGATGACAGTAAAAGCATAGAATTGCAAGGCCCTGGGGGCAAGAGCAGAAAGCAGATGCAGATGCAGAGAGTCTCAGCAAGCAGTTAGAGAGATATTAATAAAGCCAGTCACAGAGTGCTTCAGATGCACAGAAAAAGTTCAATGCAAGATATAGGACTTCTCAAAGCTTGAGGACTGGGTCTGGACTAATGGCAATTTGAGGACACTGCATTACGAAAAGAAATTGAATCTCCAGGAAGAGTTGGGAGTTTATCACTGGTCAATCTTGTGACACCTGCCGGTCATCTCATGGCAAGGCAGTGGGTGCTTTAGCACTATTTAGTGTGACATATTCATTTATAGATCCTTGTAGAGGAACTGGATAATTATTCATCTGGTTGCACAGTACATTCATGGGCATTTATTTTTTAAAAATATGCTTTGGATGCACTGCAGTCTCTACACAGAACTAAATTTGAATCCCTAGAACCACCGTAGAAGTTGTGCATGGCCTGGCATGCCGATAATTCCAGAGATGGACACAGGCAGACCATAGGAATTCACAAGTTGTCCAGCTTAGCTGAAAGATGTAATTAAAGTTTGGAAAGAGATCCTATTTTAAAAACCAAGGCAGAGAGGGCAAGTGAAGATGGCCCACTGGGTAAAGGCTCTTGCTGCCATGCCTGACAAATTTAGTTCTATCCCTGGGATCTACCAGTAGAAGTAGAGACCCAAGTCCTGCAAGTGCTCAGTGGGAGCATCTTATGTCCTCCTCTGATTTCTGTGTGTTTGTACACCACCTTACACATGTAGGTCTAACACACACACACACACACACACACACACACACACACACACACACACACACAGAGGAGCGAGAATTCTTTCTACTTCCCTAATTTTCATCGTGAATGTGGGTGGCATATATCAGGCTCTTCATGTATGAGATGCTGTTGAGTCCTTTGTCTCAAGATGGGACTAATTCTGTGTTGTCACTCCGGTTGCAGAGGTGCACATGGTGTCTTACTGGAATTGCCACCTTTTCTAGCACCTTCATGGCTTCATTTTTCTTTCTTAGTAAATTGCTCCCATATTCCCCATCTCAAGGTCTGCTTAAGGGGAATTCAAAGCCAGACATCCAATCACACTGATGAGTTTGTGAAAGAAAATTAGTAAAAGCTAGCCCATGTCAGACATGGAAGAGATGCCATTAAAATCTCAGCTTTTCCCCACTTCCCAATCTGTTTATATTAGTTGGTAACTGAGATACTTAAAATACTCTTTTGTCTGTATTTGAGTGCCCACAGTGTACTCACAGGCTAACTCTTCTGCCTGAGCTTCTGTTTCCAGATTGTCACTACCTCTACTTGGATGTCTAGGGCATCTCAGACTCTGGGTAGCTGTAATTTTACAGCTGTTTTTCTTTCTTTCTCCTCAGAGCAGTCCTTTGCACAGGCTAGTTCTATCTGACTTCATATCAGCAGCAGCTTTTCAGCTGACTAGGAGGAAAGCCTTTTAAGTGTGGTTAATTTGGCTGGTTTCATGCCTACTTCTAACTCATTGGGGGATGAATTCTATTCTTTAGCATTCAAAATATAGTCAGAATCTGACTCCGTCCCTTGTCCGGTGCTATTATAAGTCAGGTGTCATCTTTTTCCTCTTGTCTGAATTGTAGAAAAAGCCTACTAACTGCTCTGATCACTGTTCTTCTCTTCTGCTATTGATGGAGCTCATGCTCAGCTAAGGAAACCTTTAAAAATCTGTTAGAGAAAGAAAGTTAGAAAACGGCCAGCCAGTCTTCTATGAAATTCCACTCTCCTTCATTGCTTTTCTGTAGTCACTCCCTCATTCTCTTCCACTGCAGTGCACAGACTTCTTGGGTCCTCAAACACATTGACTGTATTCATGTAACATCCTCTCCCTCCACTATTATTAAGTCATTTGCTTGGCTGTTTCTCTTTGCTATCTAGAGATTTTTTTTTCTTTCAACTATCACTCTTTGAAATTGCATTACAACCTCAACTAGCAATTTATTTTTCATTATGACTTATTTATTTATTTAATTACTATCTTCCTCTCTTCCTTTCCAGAATATAACCTGATGAGTTTAGAAGGCTCTGAATCTGTGAGCATTGGTATATCCTGTATGCCTAAAGCAGAGTAGGCACTTAATAAGCATTTGTTAAATTAAATTTCCCATTTCAAGGCCAACATTTGTTGTTTGATCAAAATGATCAAAATGGAATTAACAGTGTGTGTTAAGTGACTGGCAAAATAACTTTATGTTGCTGTAACAGTGTGCCAAAGATGGTATAATTTACCAAGAAAATAATTGGCTTTCTCAGAGTTCTAGATGCTGAAAAATTCAAGGTTGACATAATATATTTTTCTTCTCTTTCATCTCATGATGGAAAGCAGAGGTTTGAGACAGCATGAGAATAAGAAGGTAAGAGAGTGAGCTGAAGCTTCAAGCCCTTTCATAATCAGTCTTAATCTGCTCATGAAGATTGACTCATAAGATCCTATCACCTCTCAAAGGTCTTGCTTCTTAGCACTGTTGCACTGGGGAAAAGATGCTTTGGGGGAAACAGTTTTAACTGTATCTCTGCCTTTATAGAATGTAGCAAAATCCACAGTCCCCATAGGCCTGAATTGTTAATGCCTTATTTACATTTCCCTTGCTCATCAATCTAGCTTAGATGTGCTAAGGAAAGAATCATATCAGCTATTCTCAATACCAGTGGGGGGCTGAATGACCCTTTCACATATCAGATATCCTATATATCAGATATTTACAGTATAATTCTTAACTGTAGCAAAATTGCAGCTATGAAGTAGCAACAAAATAGTTTTATGATTGGGGTCACCCCAACATGAGGAACTGTATTAAATGCTCACAATATTAGGACACTTGATAACCACTGAATCATATTATAATGAACTTCACCACATTCATAAAGTATGCAAACACATTATACATTATTAAAAACATACACTGGGGAGAAAAAATTCAAAGTATCCATGAAGTCCTGAAAGTAAGGACTCTGGGGATTGATATTGATTTCTGGATCTTATATCTCATCAGGATCACTGTAGGCCCAGATATTTTATATTTAGTTTAACAAAAACTTTCATCCCTTTTACAGATCTTTCCTCATTTAAAAAAATTTCCTTCAAACATTTACAGTCTTCTGTTTTAAAGAAGGAAGTTCCATTATTGAGGACTTAAAACAATATTCATTGTGAACACTTTCTCCTCACACCCTTACAGTTTTATTTTTCCCAACTATTTATATAATCATAATGTTTGGGTTTTCATATTCCCAAAATGCTACTTTTAAAATTGATGGGACTGTTTTTTTTTTTATTTTTTGTTTTCTTTTTTGAGTGGAAAAAGTTCTGACAGCTGGAACATTATAAAGCCGGGGTATCATCACCACTTCCTGACAAAACCCAAGTGGGCCATTGTTGTTCAAAGTGATGGCCGTTTCTATGCAGGTAAAACTCTTCTATTGCAAGCACAATATTGAATCCAAAGCCTAATGTGTTCTTGGCTCCTCCGGCAACTGACATTTGCCCCAGAATAGCTTGGTGGAAAATAAGCCATCATTGACAGTTAGAGGTCATGCCCTATAAATATTAAAAGTTCTGGGCTGCAGGCAAGTTTCAGAGTAGAGCCTGGAACTTTTCATTTATTGGTAACATCTTTCAAACTGCCAAGGGCAGACATTTCAAACTAATCAAGGTTTTAGACAAATAAGGTATTTTCCGTTTTTGACACCATTTCTTTTTTGTGGATGCAGCATTTCACAAATGCAAAAAAAGCCTTCCATCTGTATCTTAAGGAACGAGCAGAGTGTGACCTTGAAAACATTGCTAAACTTGCCACTACTTAAACTGTAGTGAGGCTTCCTTTTCTCTCACACACACCTTAAGAAAGCAACTGAAGCGTGCAACAACGATACGACAGAAATGATGGTCAGAAATGGACAGTCTTAACCATTATAGGTGATGAGACAAGTTTTCAATAGGAAGGTGAGTGTGTAGAGTGAAGTAGCAGCAAATAAACAAACAAAAAGAACTGATAAAGATGTTCACGTTTTATTGAAAGGGAAACACAAACTGTGAGGATCTATTGTACTGAGCCCCATTTAGAAAAAATCAGCTTGAAAAAAGCCATTTCTTCATGTATGTGGCCTCAGTCCCCTCCCTTCTGAGAACAGGTATGGAGATGGCCTCCTCCTGAGATGATAAATGCAGTCTACTTCTTGAGAGCATTTCTCTTCCCTCTTGGATTCTTGTTTTTATTCAAAATGTTTATATTGTCAATTATATGCCAACTTCAGGCTCATTTTCTGCTCGCAGAAATACTTAATCATTACTAGGACAGCGAAGGGAAGAATACACAGCTGCCCAACTGAGCTCTTGTTGTCATCCTCAGCTAGCAGAAATAATGTCCAGAATTATAAGAATAAAAAGATAAATATGTTTTATGACTAGGGAGAAAAAATCAATTTGTTTTAGCATTAGATTATTTTTATCTGAAAAACAAAACAAACTTAAGAGAAGCTTATGTTATATATATCACAAATCACAATCACACAGATTAAAGTATAAAATGAGAGTTACATGAGTTCTTTATTAGTCAAGCTTAGTTTTTCCTGAAAGATGCAGATTTTGAGAAAATTCTTCAGTTAATATGTCAGTACCATCATGAGGACACTTTCCTATGTTACAGCTGCTCCTGGAAAGTGCTCTTTTTCCTTAGTGAGGACACGGTACTTGTGTGGTAAGTTGTGGCTTCGCATTCTTCTTGACCAGTAGTTTCCTTCTTGCTTTAGTTTTGGAATCTTTATTAAGAATAAGAGGAGAAGTAATTTTATAATGCTCTTAAGCTATAATTATTTTCCTAGTCTGTGTTAAAGCTATAGCCTCTTTCTAGTGATTAAATGAATTAGGGCTGATTTCTTGAGTAGAATGAAGAACACATAAAATGTCTGAGAATTCCTAAAGTCGTAAAGGACCTGCATACACTACAAAAAAGCTAAAGTGTGAGGAAGAGAACCAGAGAAGCACAAAATGTCTTTGTAACGTTCTGCATGACAGTGAATAGAAAGAAAATTTTCTGACATACATGATCTACAATGATCAGGAAACATTTGTTAATGAAAACCCATACAAGTCATCCATCTTTGTCATTGGTCAGCAGGTTGTTCTGTATTAAGAGAATATTTTATGTCATGATGCTCACTGCTAACCACTGAACTGATCATGAGGTTTCCAGTGGAGGAGTTAGAGAGAAGACTGAGGGAGCTGAACTGGTTTGCAGCCCCTTGGGGAGAGCAATAATACCAACCAACCAGAGCTCCCAGAGTTTAAACCACCAGCCAAGGAGCACATAGGGAGGGACCCATGGCTCCAGCTGTATATGTAGGGGAGGACAGCCTTGTTGAGCATAGGTTGGAGAGTAAGTCCATTGTCCAGTGAAGGCTGGATGCCCCAGTGTGGGGGAATTCGAGGGGAGGGAGGTGGGAGTGGGTTTGTGGGTGGGGGCACATCCTCATAGAAGCAGGAGGAGGGGGGTTGGGATAGGGGGTTTCTGGGTGGGAGGAAATGGGGAAAGGAGATAACATCTGAAATGTAAATAAAATATCCAATAAAAAAAGAAAGAAAGAAAAGAACAAACAAACAAAAGAGATTGCTCAGCAGATAACAGTGCTTGTAACACTTTGTGAGGACCTTAGTTCAGTGCCCAGAACCACAGTGAAAGGATAGAGTGACTCCTGAAAGCTGTCTTCTGATCTCCACATATGGACCATCCCATGCATAGATTGTGTGTGTGCGCGAGTGTGCATACACACATGGGGGGGGGGAGAGAGAGAGAGACAGAGAGACAGAGAGCAAGAGAGAGAGAGATACATATGCACACATATACACAGAGACAGACATACATGTATACACACAGAGACACATATACACACATACACATGTACACACAGACAGACACATGTACACACATACACACAGACAGACACATGTACACAATTTGTGAAATAAAATAAACTGTCCATCTCTTGCCACAAATATAACTTTTAGTATAGGGATTGGGTTACATGATGAGTTTTTGGCCAAAGGTGTCCCATGGGAATCCTCAAACAACCCAGGATATTGCCAAGACAACAGATTGCACTTCACAAACTGGCTGTAATGCCTTATTGCTGAGGATAATACCTACACAACTCATTGAACATGGAGAAGTTGAGCTGGTGTCTATATAGATCCTTTACCTCGATGTCCCAGTGTCTTTGGTAAGGAAGGTACTGAGAATGGTACCAAAAAAGAAGTATAAGCATCAACCCAGCCACAAACTCTTTGATCTACAATGGCAAGATATGCTAGTGCAATGGTGGCACAAAGGTTGTCAGAGCAACCAACCAATGTCAGATTTGACTTAAGACCACTCCACAAGATGGATCCCATACCTGATACTGCTTAAGTGACCAAGTACCCAAGACTAGATAGTCCAGGGATCTAGAATAAGATCAGTGCCTTATTCAGCTAACATCAGAGAAGCTTTCTCCTGCAGGAGATGAGGACAAACACAGAAACCTACAGCCAGACATTATTCAGAGTTTAAAAGACCTCAGCCCTTTTGGAACACTCAGCCCTAAATGGGATATCTTCATCAAATCCCTCCTTTCACAGATCCGAGAACCCCACAAAAAAGAACGAAGGAATTTAAGTATCGGAGGTAATAGGATCCCATGAAAACAAGGCCCTGTAAATCAACATGGACAAAGTTCATATGAGTGTGCAAAGACTAAAGTAGCATGTACAGGAACTGCACAGATCTGTCCCATGCCCTCTGCATATATATTATGTTTGGTGTTTTTATGGGAATCCTGTGTGTGTGTTAACTAGTGGGTCTCTGATTCTTGTGCCTTGTCTTGGGCTCTTTTCTTTCTGTTGATTTGTCTTGTCCAATGCCAATGTGACAGTTGTTATTTCATCTTATGACATTTTGTATTATATTTTATTGTTTTCTTTAGAACTCTGTTATTTTCTAGTGTGAGATAAAAAGGAAGTAGATCCATATGGGAGGGGAGGTAGGGAGAAACTGAGAGGATTAGAGAGAGGGAAAAACCATAATAAAGATACATCATGTGAGGGAAAGATTTACTTTCAATAAAGGGAATACACACACACACACACATACACACACACACACACACACACACACACACACACACACACTAAAATTAGGAAATCTGTTTTAGTCCTGCACAGTTTCAATGGGCAAGAGCTATTCTTATACTTTAAGAAGTTCTTTTCTATTCTTTGGTTCTTACTGGCTATTGTCTCCATGGAGTAATGTAAATGAAATTATTCCTAACATAGAAATGGTTAATATTTTATTGTGTTTTTCTATTACTCTGTAAAAAAGATCGCTTCAAATCACTTTTTATAGAATTTACCATATGAAAAAGTTTATATTTTAAAATTTTTATCCTTTCTACATGTTAGCCAAAACTACTTGAGATTCTTTTGACCATTTCCCCAAATTATCTCTTTTTACTTTCACTCCATTGTATTCCATTTTTAAAAGTCTTCTTATATACCCTTAATTTTCCCCCATGTGCCTTGATTCTATCATACTAGTGATCTTTGTCTGTAGCGCCCTTCTGGAAATCAGGGTACATATCTCATGCCTGTCTGTAGTCTCATTCCATTCAACAATGTCTACTGTGTCAAGGATGCTTCTTGTGCATTGATGAGAAATAAATATATTTCTAATATTCATGATATATTTTTATTTTCTCTATACCAATATTGTTGATATAGGAAAAGTAGAGTATTTAATGTAAGCTAAACAATCTTTATTTCTGGGGTGGGAAAAAGACAAAGAGGCTCTGGTGACAGAGGAAGTGAAATCAAAATACATAAATAAAAAAGGAAACTCTACTCCATAATTAGGAACCATATTTTGTTTGTTTGCAATTCCCTGCACATATTAGGAAAGAGCTTAGCTGAGTGTCCTTAAGAAAGACAATTGCTTGCTTGGTTAGATTCACACCAAGGTATCTTATATTCTTTGCAACTATTGTGAAGGGTGTCATTTCCCTAATTTCTTTTTCAGTCTGTTTATCTTTCATGTAGAGGAAGGCTACTGATTTGTTTGAGTTGATTTTATAACCAGCCAC
>NW_021604587.1:10357660-10395564 GCF_004785775.1 Grammomys surdaster
CTTAAGGCATATATTAAAGTTAACTGAGGCCTTCAAAAAGAAGCCTCAATTCTTAAGTTTCAGTTCAGCCTGATTTTAGTTAGACTTACTGATAAGCTCAGTATCAACATTCTCAAGGCTTCTAGATGATTCGTCTGGCTCACTAAACTTGCAAATCCCTTTGAAAGAAGAAGTTTCTATAATGTGTTGCTTGTGATATAATTGTTTTCTTTAATATCTGGTTTGGGAGGCAGGAATTTGCAAGTATTGCTATAGTAACAGTGGTGTCACCAGACCTGGAATGTTAACTATGGCCCTTTACCTTTCTACACTAAAGAGAAAGCTGCCATGTAGCTGCTTTTTCTTCTGACAGATTGTGCCACTCACTTTTTAATGGCACATCATCCAGAGCCTCCAGCTAGCTTTTATTTGGTTTAGATCCACTGCTGCCTTTAAAAAGCTACTTTGTAGACAAAGCAATAACTCCCAGGAATTGCATCTGAAAGCAGAATCGAATCTTCATAATTTGCATTACCTCAAGGTGTGTTCATCCCAATGGAGGTGACAGCCATTTAGGCTGAACTTGAGAAGCATTTATGGCTTTGCTTTCTTATTCCTTCTAAGCCACCTGGTAGCTGGTGCCATTTTTGAGGCAGCACTCACTGATGTATAATGACCATTGAGACCTGGGACTAAAAGGTTACTGAAGCCAAGTTTTGATATTAGTACTTTTGTGTGATCTTTCAAGTGGAACCAGAGGGCATACCATGTATTTGCAACATGTCAATGAGATCTAATCATGGATAGTAGATTAAGATAATTCATCAAGGAGTCTGGCTTTTTAAAAAATTGATGTTATTCTTTTGTTTGTAATTTTTTGGTCTTTTTGTTTTGTTTTGTTTTGTTTTTTAGCTATTTTTGACTTTTCAAGTGTTATATGATACTGTACCTGGGGAGACTTCAACAAATGCTCTCCCCAGATGGGAAACTGATGTTAGACCAAAGAAAGGGTATCACCAAAGTCCATCTTGTTAATCTAATGAGATTTATTGGGCTTGCTTGTAGAAATCTTGGTACACAGTTACAGAAATAACTCAAAGACTGCTATCTTAGCAAAAGTCCACCACAACAGGACAACAGCTTATGGAAACTGGAAACCCTCCACAAGTGCTCTACACATCCTTTAGATAGACCAGCAGGTTGGAGAGTGTCCTTCCCAAGTAAACAGCTTGTCTGAGTCCCTTCTAGGCAGCTCAGTAGTCTCTGCCTTTTCTTGACAGTTCATTTGGCCTTGACTTCTTTCGGGCAATTTAGTGCATCTGGTGCTTGGAGCCTAGAGGAGTAGTCACTTTCGGTAACTTCCTAAAGACTCTGAGTTGCTTACTCTCTATTCTCCACGAGGTTTCCTACAGGATAGAGTATTTTACCCTATTTTAGAGCATTTTTATAATTTACCCATGCTAACCCCTTAATGTCCTCTATCTTAAGGGCTTTCCCTCAAAATGGAAGGGTATAATCTCAGAAGAAATAGCTACACATCACTCAGACACAATATATTAAACCAGAATAGCGCCTCCTGTAGAAATGATAGGATTCTTTTAAGCCTTTAGTTTATGTTTGGTTTTGGTGAGCTGTAACTGAATTCAGTGGATGTGTCACATTCATGTTTCAATTTTTAAGAAACATTATATCTTTTCTCTTTAGATCCTTCAAATGGCCTACTAGAGGATGAGACTCATATGTCGGCGTCCAGATTATACTATTAGAATCACCCATCCTAACTTCACACATGTAAGAGAGACTGATCATGAGAACAACTCTCAAGCAAACCTGTAGATCAATCAAGGCTTTCTCTGATGCTAAGATTGAAGTCTGACATTTCCAGAAAGCCCCAAGCTTGGTGCGAAATAGCAGATTCCCTTTGTCAGCAAGGCTTCCCCTTCTCAACCTAGCGGATTCCAGACTCCACGCTCCACACCTGCGGAATGTCATGTAGCCTTGGTTTGATTACAGGGTCAACCTCCTTTCTCTCAAATAGGAACCAGTTCAGATGGCACCTGAGATTCCAAGAATGTCTCTTCGTGCTAAGGAGGCATTTCAGTATCTTAGCCTTGAGCCAGTGACCTTTGCTCACACTAGATATTCCTACTCCCCAATCCCAAAACTATATAACTCTTGATTCAGCACAAGTAAAGTTGATCTGTCTCCCTGAAGCTGGTCTTGGTGTGTCTTTATTGTCCTTCAGGTGGCTACCCAATGACCCCTGGGAGAAGAAAAACCCAGAAAGACTATAACAGTTGCCCAACTGGTACCACAGACTGAAGAACAACCATTCTTACCACATTAATTCATTGATTTTGAATTGTTTGTCAGATAGCTATATCTTCCTGATGTTGGCCTCAGCTATTCTTTCTTCAAGAGAAGGACCAGCAGGCTAAGGTACTCTGCTTTATCTAAAACTATGCTTAATAATTATCTGTGGCTGTCAATCTAGCTGATTCATTTCTATAACAGACTAAATCTGTTATAGAAACAGGTTGGGTTCTGACTTCTGTGCTTACAAATTTCACAAGTTGTTCTGATCACAGCTGGGATAACAAGACTTCTTTGGCAGTCTTCTTCTATCATCAGAATGTATGATTCTTCCAAAGTAAGCTGTCTCCTTAGGGTTATAATTCGTTAGAAAGGCCAGATGAAATCAGACTAATATTAGGCCAACCAAGGGCCCCTGACTCCCTAGTTAAACTGTAGGAACAATATCTGGTTGGCTTAGCATGTGTTTTCTGGACTTTTCAGTTTTCTTTAAAAATTCTCTATATTGGCTTGAACTTATTTATTTATATTTTGTAAAGATTAGAGTTCCTTATATAACTAACAGAAATTATTATATGAATTTAAAGAATTCTCTCAGAATATTGATTTGTGCTTTACTAATCCTTGGACTGAGTTGAGCAGCCTCAAGGACAAAAGACATCACCCTTGTTCCTGCATGCTTTCTCTTCTTGTCTCTCTTGATGTAACAATTTCCTGACTGAAGGACTATATTCTTTATTTCACTTTCGTCCTTTTCTTTTTTTCCAAGACTGACTTCCTCTAATTTTTTCACATACCTTTCAGAACCAGGAATGTCAGTTCTAGAATTCACCTCACATTATGGATGCATACAGTTTCATATTTTCATGGCCTAATTAAAACTTACCCCTGGGAAGACCTCTATCATTACAGTTCAAATCACAGGTCCAAAACAGATCAATCCAGCTGAGAGGGCAAGCTCTTCCCACATTCTGTAGGAATGTTCTTTCTGAAGCTATTTGAGAACAGATGCATTAAACATAAGGTTGAAATTGGAGAAAGAGATTCATGATTGTAATGAGTGACATTTATAGAATGATATATTTACATGGGCTCATCAGATGAACACATAGAAATGTTCCAAGTTAACTTTTTGAAAATTTAACATTTGATCTTATCAAATCATCATCCAATCTTCACCTTTATTGAGACAACTGCCAAAACTCTGTACAATTTGTGGTGGTTTGAATAAGAATGGCCTCTATGGGTTCATATATTTAAATTCTTAGTCATCAGGGAATGGTAATGTTGAGAAAGATTGGGAGGTGTGGCCTTGTTAAAGTAGATGTGGACTTGTTGGAGGAAGGGTATCACTGGGATGGATTTTGAGGTTTCAAAAGTCCATAGTAGACGTAGTTCTTTCTCTCCTTCTCAGCCTATAGATCAGGATGTAGCTTTTATATCTTTCTTTTACTAAAGAAAACTCTTTCTTGAGTTGACCTGCCTCAGGTACCAAAGTTGCCTGTGATTATAAAGGACTAAGCCTCTGAAACTATAAGCTAGCATCCTAAATAAATGACGTCCTTTGTAAGATGTCTTCTTGGTTAAGGTATCTTTTCATAGCAATAAAAGAGTAACTAAGAAAATATGCAACATGATAATTTCATATGTGTATACATCATAATTATCACAGTCAGTCATCTCACTTTTATTTTGCAGTGAATATTTAAAATCTATTCTGATATCAAATTTCAATATAAAACATCATATTTTAATTGTAATCATGATGTTATACTATGAACTCCTAGAACTTATATAAAATATTCTAATAATTGTTACCACCACCTTTAGGTCCAAAATTGTGGAAACAAGAAGAAATGCATAAATGGCTAGAAACATAGAATCTGAAAAACCACATCAAGAGACAGTCTGAATATAGTGATCGTAAGGGGAGTTAATCAACAATTCAGTAATGAAAGTCTCTTGTTAAAGGAAAACTCAAGATCCAATGGCTTCAGTGATAAAACATTACTGATGTATTGATACCTCAAATAATTTGAAGAAATTGAATAATATTCTGTAAGATTAGTACTATATTGAGACTAAGAAGAAATAGACCCTTAAAAAAAAGAAAATTACAGGCTAACATCTTTTATGAACATACAGACACAAATAAATCCTTAATAAAATACTAGGTAGTCAAATTCAGAAGCACATTATACAGAATCATATGGTATGAAAAAGTGTGATCTGTCCTTGAGACTCTAGGATAGTTCAAATTACTCAATGAGTAAATGCTGTACTAGCCATGAACAGAATGAAAAAATAATGTTAAAATTATCTCAATTAAGTGAAAAAAAAGCATTTGACAAAAATCAGTGCTTTTTATGATAAAACTTCCCAAAAATTGTACATAAAAGAAATGTATCTGGGCAGAATGTAGGTCATATATTGCAAGCCTTCAGGTAATATTATACCCAATTATAAAAGGTCAAAAGATTTTTCTTTAAGACTAAAAATAGGTAAGAGATGACAACTCTTTTTATTGAAATTAATTTTTTATTGGATAGTTTATTTACATTTCAGATGTTAACTCCTTTCCAAATTTCCCTCCACCCAGAAACCCCCATCCCATCCCCCCTCCTCCTGCTTCTATGAGGATGTGCCCCCACCCACTCTCCCACTCCCACCTCCCCGCCCATGAATTCCCCTACAATAGGGCATCCAGCCTTCAGGAGACCAAGGACTTCATCTCCCACCTTTCCCCAATAAGGCCATCCTCCCTTGCCTATACAGCTGGAGCCATGGGTCCCTCCCTATGTGCTCCCAGCCTGGTAGTTTAGACCCTGGGAGCTCTGGATGGTTGGTATTGTTGCTCTCCCCATGGGGCTGCAAACTCATTCAGCTCCTTCAGTCTTCTTTCTCACTCCTCCATTGGGAACCCCATGATCAGTTCAACGGTTAGCTGTGAACATTTGCCTCTGTATATGTCAGGTTCTGGCAGACCTCTAAGGAGACAGCTATATTGTGCTCCTGTCAGCATGTACTTCCTGGCATCCACATCAGCTTCTGCCTTTGGTGACTGCATATGGGATGGATACCCAGGTGGAGCAGTCTGTGGATGGCCACCCCTTCAGTTTCTGTCCTACAATGTTTACCTCGTCTATTCATCACTGTCCTAGAAATCCTAAATATAAGAGGTAGGGACCAAAATGAGAGAAAAACATCTAATTGAAAAGAGAATAGGTAAAATCACCACTCTTCTCTTTGTGAATTACGTGGAGATATATGCATATAGCAAATGACATATTATTGATGAAATAACCAAAAGAATACACATATAAATGGAAGACATGCTCATGAGCAAAAGGATGGATTTATTTAAAAGTTATTCTAATATATATTTACATATATATTAGCATATATATCTATATAACATATCTATATATCTATCTATATCTATATCATCTATATCTATCTCTCTCTATATATATGCATGAAAAATCCCAGAGAGTAAAGCAAAAGCCTTGACAAAGGAGAATAAATCATCACCTAATTTCTAATTTCAAGCAATATAATAGTAAATTTTAAATTACATTAACTAAAACAATATGATATTAATATAAAATAGAAACAAATACCCATGACATTAAAGTTAAAGCCATTCATATGTGATCAGTTAATATAT
Source organism: Grammomys surdaster (assembly GCF_004785775.1). NCBI lineage: Eukaryota > Metazoa > Chordata > Mammalia > Rodentia > Muridae > Grammomys > Grammomys surdaster. Next base: position 10,363,620 of record NW_021604587.1, read on the forward strand.
GATAAGAGATTTGATAACATAGAGAAGGCACGATGGATTTCAATAAATACACGAAGAAAACTGGCTTTCTACATGTAAGAGGATAAATGTGAACCTTAACCTACAATCCTACCCACTTCCTGTCATAAAGATCAACACAAAATGGATTGAAAACTCACTACACACCGTGAGACTCCTAGAAGGAAACAGTGAGAAAAATGATCCTTGACATTGGTCTAGCCAATTACCCACAAAGCGCCAACAACAAAGGCAAACATAAATGAATGTGGCCACATAAACCTTAAATGCTTTAGAACAGCAAATGAGCCAATCAACACTGTGAAAGAAAAACCTGGAGAACAGTAGGTTATGTCTAAAAGCCTGCATCTAAAGCGAAGGGTTTTAAACCCAAAATAAATATGAAGTCCATACAACTTGGCAGTGAAAAGGAAATAATTGTATTAAAAGCTAAAGGAAAGGACTCACATACTCATTTTCCCTAGTAAGACACACAGGACACCAGGAAGTGTGTGATCTCACAAATGCTCTGAGAAATGCAAATCAAAACCAAAAGAAAGCATCAGCTCACACTTGCCAGGATTGTTGCTCTCAAAAGGACAAGTAAAAGGACATTGGTATTTGGGAAAGGAAGGAAAAAAAGGAAGTAGCAATTATCATTAGAAGTAATGTAACATCAGGTGGGGGTCCTTAAAATATCACAGCGTAACTAGCTATTGTCTGCTCTAGTAAATCAGTATCGTTTTCCAGTACAGAGCTGAAGAAAAAGAGGTCAGCATTTAAAAGAGGAATCTATAGTCTCATATCCTCTGAATCCCCATTTACAGTTATTAAGACACGGTTACAATCTAAATATCCATTAACAAAAAACCTTAGAGCATATCAATCTAAGTAAATAAGCCAGACAGAGAAATAAAAATACAGTATGCCCCTCCCTTCCTTGTCTCTCCATCTTTCTCCCCAAACCCTAGTCAAGACAAAGAAAGCAGGACACATAGTGGCTGCAAGTGACTGGAAAGTAAGAAAATGGGTAAGTGTTGGCCCAAAAAGCAGAAATCAAATCATTCTTAAATGTAATTGCTTGCATGGTTTTGAGAACCCATTATAATTCAGGTTTATGTACAGGAGAGCAACAGCATTTGTGTTAAACACACAGTAGTCTTCATTTGTCAGATACAAATCTAACAGCTGCTTTGCACATTGCAAATTTTAATATACACCTTCACTTTACAGAAAATGTAGGGAGTCATCAAAGAAATGACCAAGAAATAAACATGAGCCCTAGAGGAATAATTTTACCATCAGTCTGGCTAACCTGTATCATAGTTTCATACCCTTGAGCAAAGAATATGTGAGAAAAACAAAGAAGAGAGTTTGGCTGGGAAATTGTAAGGCAAAGAAATAATTGCTTTTTTGTTCCATTTATTTAGAATGCCCTTTCAAGGAACTCAGATCTACGGCATCATTGACTACAGTCATTCACTTAAAATATAAGAAAGCCTATGTTCAAAATTAAAGAGAGCATAACTGTTTTTTTTTCTTCTTCTTCTGCAGTTTGGTAAAAGTTTTAGGAAATTACAATGACGAGGCACAACCTCTGATATGATGAAAGTTTTTATTTTAGTAGGAAGTGGGTATTTGTCAATTAGTGACATTGGTAATTATCCACTGTAAACTGTGATGGAAAATCCCAGGCAATCATGGAAAATTACAAGCAGTTTTGAGATCATAAATCTACAACATGTTACAGTGACAAGTGAATGCAAGGGTGTCGGGAAAGTGACAATGATTAGTGACTTGATGAAACAGAGTTTTGGAAACTCTAGATAGGGAAAGAGATCCCAAGTAAGTATAAGTCTCCTGGGGAGAAGTATGACATCAGAGGCTGATAAGAGGCTGGGACAGCCAAGGCCCAACGGAGGCTGAGAAGAAATGCAGTCCCAGCAGTGGGCAAGGGCCTTGAGCTCTGTATTCAGGACTTCCCCTTTTACTGTGAGAATAGTCAAAAACCATTGAGACGGTTTAAGCAAGCAAGCAGTAAGATCAAGTTTTCTTTGTAAAAGAAAAAAAGATCTTGGTTCTGTATTGACAATGATCTAAGGAGAAAGATACAAGTATAATATGGACAGAATAGTTAAGAGGCTTGGGGCTGGAGAAATGATTAAGTCAGCAAAGGGCTTGCTGTGCAAACATGAGAACTGGAGTTTGGATCATAAGAAGTTGTGTGCTGCAGTCAGAGCCCATAATTCTAATGCTAGTAAGGATGAGGCAGAAGGATTCCTGGTGTTCGCTGGTCAGCCAGTGCAGCGGAATCAGTGAGACCTTTTTACAATGAGAGATCCTGTCACAAAATGAACCAAGCAATAAAGTAGCCCACTATTGAGGAAAGCATCCAGATTCTACACACGCACACGCACAATGAGAGAGAGAGAGAGAGAGAGAGAGAGAGAGAGAGACAGAGAGAGACAGAGACACAGAAAGAAGAGAAACAGAGACAGAGACAGAGAAGAGAGACAGAGACAGACAGAGACACAGAGATAAAGACAGAGACAGAGAGACAGATACAAAGAGACACACAAAGAGAGACAGAGACACAGACATAGAGACACAAAGAGAAACAGGGAGGAACACAGAAAACACAGAGAGACACAGAGATACAGCAGAGACAGAGAGATACAGAGAGATACAGAGACACAGGCAAGATAGAGTACACTGGCAGCAGTCATTAAAGAAAAGGAGACAACTGTGGAAGGTATTGCTAAGGGAGAATTGGCAGGATTTGGGATGAATTGGATGAGGAGAATAATATATTAGCTGTCAATATGAGCCTGACCTTCCCCTCTGCTTACACGAACTCTGACTCCTGTTAATTAACATCCCCAAGAGTTTTGTGTACTATGTAACTGATGTATCCTGTGCTTCTTAGCTGTGAACATGGTCAGTAGAGACAGAAATTGTTGCTGTGTAAACTTTGAGGCTTTGAAGCCTACAACTAACGCTTTCCTCTTCCCTGAGGTTTTGTTTCTCTGTGACAACACGCCCGGAGTGCCCTGCTGGAACATGATGGATGCATGAAGGAGAGTTGAGATGTTCAGGTGTCTCAGTGAACCTTGATCTGGATCAATAGACAGACATTTGGCATGGAACCAAAAGAATAAGCCTAGGCAAAAGCCACACAGCCTTGCAGCAGATCCCTAGCTGCCTCCCGATGTGTGAGCAATGACTTTTTTTATTATGCCGCCGAGGCTTTATGTGTGCAGCAGTTGTGGCAATAAATACACTGAACAATACATTTGTAACACACTCTCTGTTAGAGACTGAATTCTTTTGCTCCTCAATTCATTTGTTGATATCCTGTGCTTCAGTGAGATGGTATTAAGATGTGGAGATTTGGGGAGATACTTAAATTGGGGCCCCAAGAATAGCATTAATGCCATGAGAGGAGGACGAACCTAATGAGAAGTTGGGAAATCTTGTACAGTGGAGAGCCTCTGGTTAGCTTGCCTTTCTGTAGGTTATGTCCCACTTTTGGACTGTTTCACAGAGAGTTACAAAGAGGACATGAGCACTGGTGGCAGGAACAAAACAGTCCCAACGGCAACACTGCTAGTTCAAAGCCACATCTCTTCAAAGAGGATGAAAGCAGAGATTGGAAAAAAACATCTTTCCTGGAGTTTAACTGTGGGATGACGGCAGGGATGGATCAGGCTGCTTACGTGCAGTCCTGACCCCTGTTTATGGATGTTCTCAAAAGTTTCTACATTTAATTGTTACTGCTACGTGGGAGTTCAGAATAAGTGGTTCTGTCACATAAGGGAGTGCTGTTCAGAGGAATACAATTGCCTCCTTATGGTTCTTTATTTGAACCTTGATTGTTTGTTATTATTTTTAAATGCCTTCAAATCGATTTGAAGCACTAGTATTCAAAAGACTCACCGTAGCTCCTTAGTGAACTTAATAATTTAAGTCTGGTATGAGCCCTGAGATTTTTGAATTACCAGCAGACTCTCAGGAAGTGCTGCTTTCTGGAAGTACATAATACCATGTGTTAGATGGCAATACCTTAAGGCATGAGGTACTCTGTTGGAGACCACTGCTATTAAGGTCACAGCCCCCCATGACCAGATGTCTTTCTGAGCCTGGCAGAAAATGGAAGCTTTCTTTCCTCTGCCCAACTTTACTGGAGAGTGTCCCTGAACACAGGTGCCTGGCCTTATCCGAAGAATGACCAAGGCAGAGCTGCTTAACACAGCACACAAGTCCTGCTCTGGCTTCCTGCCCACGTGATAATTAGGTATTGTATTATGACTAATTAGCCCTTTCCACCTGTACTCCTAAAATCCAATAAACTCGAGCTGTCTCCTTGAAGCTGATCCCGGAAGTTAATCTGTCAGTTGGTACTCTCCTCCCCTCACCCTCATGGTACATCGGCCAATGACCCATAAAGAAAGGGAGACCCATAGTAATCCAACTCACATGTCTTAAGAGAGAATTGGGAAAGCTTTTTTATATACAGTGTCTATGCTCTCCCCTCCTCTCCTCTTTATTCTTAATTCCTCTTCCCTACTCTTCACTCTTTCTCAATTTTTCTCTTCTCTCCTCTCTTCTCTGTCTAATAATTATTTTATTCACCTAATATAAAGTCACAGTTGTAAATGAACTATGCTAGGTTAAAAATGATGCAATTGTTTCTGATTATGTATGTGCAAATGATGTGAATTGGTAAAATCCATGACTATATGTCGTTCCTTCTCTGTATCTCATGCCTTGTGAAATTCCATTGCCAGTTGTTGTGAGGAGCTGAAAAACTACAAGTCTTAATGGATATGAAAAGTGTTGTATCCCTCCAGACCTACATTTTGCTGCCCAGGAGAAGGCAACTTAACCCTGCACTACAAAAGAATAGCCATGGGTGGAGAGACAAGGGCTTTGTTCTAGATGAATTCACATTTTCCCTTGGATGGCAGCCAGCATGGATGAGAGGCAGAGCCGTATTGTGTCCACTTGGCTGCAGACTTGCCTTGGTGAGCATCATTGGAGCTAATCCATTTTTCCCCAGTTTTCCTTATGAAACTAACAGGCTGAGATATGACAAAGAGTCCAGGTGGGTGGATGAAAAAAATGTTTCCTGGCTTCTGCTTTTCCTTCTTAATTTTTAACATAATTTTTGTGCTTTTTATAAATGAGAAATGAGTCACAGAAAACATAGACAAGCAAAAGAATTAAAGAAAAGAAGGTATGACTTTATTCTTCAGAGAAACAAAGGTCTAATTAATTTCTTTCTTTTATTTTTAGCTCAAAACAAATTTTTAAATTTTTTTCCAAATTAAGATCCTGCCTCATAAGTATGGATAATTGTTCTCTTTTAAGTAAGATGTTGGATGTTTCCACCTATTATTAAATATCGATTAATAATAAGGTTTTTAATGCCATAGAATTTTTGTCTTTATCCTTTATGATAATTTAAGTGTTAAAATAGTGTCCACCTCACCATCTACACATTTCCCTGCTTTGCGTCCCCTTCCTAATATCTCACATTTTTCTGTGCTTATGGAAACATTAGAAATAAAAACAGAGCAAGAGGAGAGCTCTAATTTAGGCCATTTTAAAGTGATGGAAGCAAAATTTACCTGAGGAATGTACAAGTTCCCTCAAGACAAGGTTTTAAAGGTGAATAGGAGAAAAAGCCTGGGACCTTCAACACACCACAGTGCAGAGTAAGCTCTGGGAAAGTAAACTACACAGAGAGGAGGAATGGAGGCTATCTGCTGAGTTCAGACTCCCATCTGGGAGTGCGTCAGCAGAAACAACAGACTTCAGAAGCAGACCCACAATAACCGATAGCATTACAGCTTCTAAAAATTAAATCTGAATAAATGTATTTTTTTGTTAAATGAGAGGGCATGGGGAGTAAAAAGGGAATATGGAATACTTTAATTATTCTGGCTTGTAAAACAACCAAAGACTAATTTAAAAATATAAAATAAAATTTGTTATAAAATCAATGATTTTAGTAATACATAATTTTAAATACATACTTACAACATGGAAAAAGTAGGAATGACTGAAGTTTATATGAATAGTATATTTTGCTTACCTCAATACATCTTAAATGTTTTTTGACACGCGATGCATGTAAAATTATTGAGACATTTATGTATTTTCATGTAAATCCTTAAGTAGTATGAAAACAAAGGGTTGACATTAAGCCTTACGCTTAGTTAAGGCATGGTTGAAAGAGAGATGATAATGAGAGAAGAAGAGAGAGAGAGAGAGAGAGAGAGAGAGAGAGAGAGAGAGAGAGAAACATTATTTAAGATTTTGGCTCCTGTTAGGTCAGTTATACTCTGGTGGAAGGCCACATATTTAAGAGTACATGGGCAGCACAAATTTGATTTGGTAGGTAAGAAAAAAAGCATGACACAATGTTGGCTAGGTAGTAGAGAGAGGTGTCGATCTGGGAGAAATTAGGGGGGGAGAAAAGTATGATAAAAATACCTTGTCCAAGAGGCCTAGGGAGACTGAACAGTGGTTAAGAGCACATACTGATATTGAAGAAGACACAATTACCAGCACTCATGTCAGGTGGCTCACAGCCATCTATAATTTTAATTTCAAGGGATCCAACATCTTCTTCTGACCTCCACGGGTACCCACACAAGTTCAAACAGAAATGGATTTTAGAAAGTATCTTGTACTAAATTCTTAAAGAACTACTAAAAAATTACAAGCTAATGAATATTCTAGCTGTGTTTTACCATTCATTACAGAGAAATGCACATAGATTCTTCTCTACACGCATATATGTACACATACCTACAGACTGTGCACCACAGGATAGGCACAGGTAAGCTTTAGTCCAAGTTAGGATGCACAAAGCAATACTACTGTCTTTACAGAGTCAATGTAATAACTGTTGGCTCACTCAAAATGGAATGTAGAGTGGCACATCTAATTTTATTTTTATTTATTTATTACTACAAAGCCACAATAAGAAAAACAGCATGGTATTGACATATGTATATATAGGAACAAAATAAACAAATATAAACCCATGCAGTTATAACTACTTGTTTTTTTAGAATAAAGATGTTAAAGTACACATTAGAGAAAAGATGAATGCTTTATCAAATGGTAATCTAAGAACTAGATATGAACATATAGAAATAAATTTCAAAAGTTGTGGAAGGAGTGAGTCAGCATGGTCTGACTAGTGGTCTACAACGGCCCATGCAAGCAGATTTGATAACCCCAGAAACATGCCTGACACCTGGAACAAACAAAAAGAGAGAGAGAGAGAGAGAGAGAGAGCATGTGGTGACCAGGGCAGCTAATTAGCTGGGGCCAACTATTCAGGAGGAGTAGTTACAGACCAAGGGGACATGGACAGAGGGTATAAAGGCACTTCCCAATCCTACAAGAAACAAGTCTGTTTCTGCTTTTCACCTGGCTGCCAGAATCAGATTCCATGCCTTCTTGCCTCCTACCCCCTCCAAGTTCCATCCTGGGGGGCTGAGGGTTAGGGCAACAACTGGCACCTGAACAGGGACCCCAGTGGACACCAGTTGGATTTGAGTGCTTGTTCTGCTTGTGTCTATTGTTTTCTGGACCTTGGTTTTTACCCTGTGCTACTGCCATTGTGCCCACCACCCTTGATTAGGCCTCCCCTTTGTTCTTGCAATGGTGGCCCCACAGATATCCTTCTTGCATTGAGGACTATTTTTGTGCTGAGGTGTGTTTCTGGTATACAGCAGAATGATGGACTCTGTTTACACACTCATTCTGTTAGCCTGTGTCTTTTTATTTTTATTGATGCTGAGAGGTACTAATGACCAATGGTTGTTACTTCCTGTTATTTTGATGTTGGTGGTGGTTTTGTGTATGTTTCTCTTCTATTTTTAATGGTGTGAAATTATTTATTTCTTGTGTTTTCTTGAATGTGCTTAGTCTCAGTGTGTTGGAGTTTTCCTTCTAGAATTCTTTGTAGGGATGAGTTAGTCGAAAGATTCTTGTTCTTTTGCCAAGAATTTCAATATCTAGGATTGCCTAGATTATGTTTTCTTTATTGTTTTTTTCCCTTTTCAGGTATTGAAGAGTTTTATGCATATCCTTCACCTGTTTGATTGCATTTTCCTATATTTCTTTATATTTATTTCCTTCCTCTTTTAATGCCTCTACATGTTTGAATATATTTTCCTGTATTTTCTTAAGGGATTTTTTTGTCCTCTTTAAATGCATCTATCATCTTTATAAGACTGAATTTAAGATCCTCTTCTTGTGCTTTATTTCATTAGGATATCCAGGGCTTGTTGTAGCAGGATAGCTGGGCTCTGGTGGTGTCATATTGCACTGGGTCTTGGTGACTGTGTTCTTCTTATTCTGTTCTTTAGGCATCTGGTTTTCCCTGGTGTTGGTTGGATGATCTTGATGCCAGTAAGACTTCTCAGAAAGGTGAGGGGAGCAGTGGGCCACACAATGGATGCTAGGGTACTTGACTCTGCTGGCTGTGCCTCAGGCTGACCCAACTTGTAAAAGATTGGTAGGGCAATGTTCCAAGCTGGTAGTTCTTGGGTTCTCTGAAGGTTTCCAAGGGGTAGTAGGAGGTTCTTAGTGTCCCTTAAAGACCTCTGGACCAAAGAGTAAGCCCAGAAATAGACAATGGAGATCAGAGGACCAAAGCACACAACTCACCTCTACAGGGTGTGTCTCAGGCAGGTCCAGCATAAGCTTTCTGACAGGGACCCCCATTGCTCAAGAAATAATGACTGCCTTGACAAATAGGATCTCATGAAATTGTACAGTTGCTGGGCAGTGGTGGCTCACGCCTTTAATCCCAGCACTTGGGAGGCAGAGGCAGGTGGGTTTCTGAGTTCGAGGCCAGCCTTGTCTACAGAGTGAGTTTCAGGACAGTCAGGGCTACACAGAGAAACCGTGTCTTGAAAAACAAAACAAAACAAAACAAAACAAAACAAAACAAAACAGAACAAAAAAACAACAAAAAATTTTAATAAAAAAAAGAAATTGTACAGCTTTTATCAAGCTAACTGTTACCACCTACAGAATGGAGGAAAATCTTTGCTAAGTATACATCTGATAGAGGATTAATATCTAGAATATACAAAGAAATAAACAATAAACAAAAATAAATGAATTAATAACCTGGGCAATCAGTTCTTAAAACGTTTAATACAAATAGCTAATGATCAAATAAAAAGTCACTTTCACTAGCTGTCAGAGAAATACAAACCAAAATTCAATCTCTTAGTCTGAATGTCCAATCATTAAGAAAACAAAAAAGTACAAAAGGGAATGCTCATGCACTGCTCTGGGAGTATGAACTAGTGAAGCTCCTATGGAAATCAGTATGGAAATTCCTCAATGAACTAGAAATAAGTATACCATATGATCCATTTACACCATTCTTGGGTGAAGGCCTCCAAGTAAAAATATCACAGATAATTTCATACCAAATTTATTGAAGCACAATTCACAAAACTAAGCTATGAGGCCAATTTAAATATCCAACAGTACTAGACTAGGTTGGGAAAAGGTAGTATAAACATACTGGGATTTTTTCTTTTATTCAAAAAGAAGAAAGAAGTTATGTTATCTACAAGAAAATGTATGCAAATAGAGATAAAAGTGAGTCAAGCTAATGTCAGACAAGAACTGTCACATAAAATTGCATATGTATATAATAAATAAAAGTAAGCGTGATATTGTATATGAGGACAAGGGGCACTAGTAAAAGTTGGGGAGAGATGAAATAGAGGGATGTTGGGAGCCGACTCTGAGTGGAAAGCGGCTATCATCTTTGCAGCCATCTTGAGCCATATACCCTGACAAGAGACTTGTTTTCAACAGCCTACAAAAGCTGAGCACACTCTGATAATTATCTTGATATACCCATGACTTCCTTTCAATCAAGGCCAGGCAGTGGTGGCACACGCCTTTTTTTTTTTTTTTTTTTTGGCTTTTTCGAGACAGGGTTTCACTGTGTAGCCCTGGCGGCACAGACCTTTAATCCCAGCACGTGAGAGACTCAAGGCAAGACTCAAGGCGAGACTCAAGGAGAGATTAAAGGCGAGACTCAAGGTGAGACTTGAGGAGAGATATAAAAGGAGAGACTTGAGGAGAGAACAGAGCAGACTCTGTCTCGTCTTGTTTCTTCACGTCTCTGTGTCCACTCTCTCTCTTGCTAGGCCCTGACCCGCGGACCGGAGCAGCAGAATAGGCCGTTACAGAGGGAATGGGAGATGGAATTAATGTTACACTTAAAGTACAATATGTATTTATAAACATTTTTAAAATGAGAGAATAAAGACAAAATAACTTAAAGTCAGTCTTAAAATAGAAGGCAAAACAATCTATAAAGAAGTAGCTATTAGGCTGACAGCTGGCTTTGCACAGCAGCAGCCAGAGCCTTATTTTAACGTATGGCAAGGAAATCCCTGACACTCTATGAAGACATGCCTTGAGGGAGAACACTGCTGAAATAAAGACATTGTCAGAGCTACACTGAGAGAATGTACAACCAGCAGACCCTCACAAAAGCTGTAACAATGAAGATACTCAGAGAGGGAAAGAAAGTACTCCAGACAGTATGCCTGCCCTGAAAATGAAGCAAGACGTTAGACATTGCAAGTATCGATGGATATAAATAAGAACTGACTAGGTATAAAAGCCAGAACATCAAATTTGTGAGGTTAAGAAATCAAGATAGATTTGATTCTGAAAGGGGTCTAATCGTAAGTAATTGCTTTATAGTCCTATGCTTGAAATAGGAGAAAAGTTAGGATATTAACTAACTTTAAGAGCTGAAGACATGATTTGCTGGTTAACTTTTTAGATTTCTTACTAGGTACTTAAGCTAAGGTTTCCAGAAGGAAATAGAATGGAAACTGAAGACAAATCTTGTAAGCTAGTAAGTACTGACCATGGAATGGGGACAAAACCTAATTTAAATGAGGCTGTGAAACCAAGAGCAAGTTTGCAAATAAATGAACAGATACAAATGGGTTTAAATCAGGCTGTGAAAATGAAAATGAATCTGCCCTCACAGTCAGTGAAAGGTGAATTTAAAAAAATTCTTTCCTGAATTAGATTGAAGATAAAACTGTAGATCACCTAGCTAAAGAGCATTAATAACAACAGAAATATTAGATAGAATCATTTTAAGACAAGAATGCATTATAGAAGATAAAGAAGTTGATTCAATTATGAAGAAAAGTTTTAATCACTTGGAAATATTTTATATGCGTCTTTGAAAATTAATCCTAAAAATAAATAATTGTAAACCTGTAGAAAGAAAAAAAATTTCACCATATACAGAGATTCCATCACATCTCTCTATTGGGGTATATGACTTACTCTATAGGAATGTAGAACAATATAACTAATGAGTTTGATACATTGTAGAGATATTTCAAATATTGTTCCTGCATATATAGGAACTTTATGCAAATTTATGTTATGTTAGGTCAGGAAACAAGCCTTAACACTCAATAATTTATAGTCATGCATACCAACATGCCATAATTTCAGTATAATTGCTAGGATGACAAGTTTTATTGTCCACTTGATGCAAACTAGAGTTATCTGAGAAAGGAGAACATCAATTGAAAAAATTCCCTCAATTAGGTTGGCATGTGGCCATTTCTGTGAGAGATTGTCTTGATTGATGATTGATTTTGGAGGACCTAGCCCCCATTGGCAGCACCACCCCTGAGTATGTGGGTCTGGGTTCTACAAGAAAGCTATCTAAGAAAGCTGGAGTCTGAGCCAGTCAGTAATATTACTACCTGGTTTACACTTGAGTTCCTGTCCTTACTTCCCTCAGTGATGGGCTGTGACCTGGGTATTCTGAAATGAAATGAACCCTTTCCTACTCAAAGTTGCTTTTGGTCAGATCAGAGCATTTTATCATAGCAAGAGAAGAGAAACTAGAGCTGCTTTAAAAAACAAATATTTAAGACACTGTTTTAGAGTATATTTGTGCAATAAAGCTTATGAGTTGGGAAGCCTTCAACAGCACTGAAGGGTAAGAGCATTCTGTGCAGCAACTGGAGTGACAGAGTTCAAAGGCTCAGTAGGGAAGCACAATAGAAAAGGCATCTGAGCCATTGCTGGTCTGATTTGCCTTACTTGGACATGGTATAATGGGAAATTGGCCTCACTTTTTAATGGTCTGATCAGATATCTACATGTGACTGGCTGAAGTCAGGATGTGTACTTATTATAGATACTCCAGGTTTTGCCTTATGAATACACTAAGGTGTAGCTTGTTTCACAAGCAATAAAAAAAAACAGAAATGTAACGATATCATACTTATTTAGTCTGTAAGTTAGAAATTGATAAAATTGTAGCCAAAGTGTACTCTGGTGTGAGAGCTAAGTGTTAATTTGCCTGAGATTGTTCCATGTAAACTGGCTTTCTAGACGAAGAATGGGGTTTCTATGGAACCAAGTATGTTTTCTTATGTAATGGGTAAATAGAGCTTTGGGCAGTGATCCCCAAATCAGGTCAGGACAGGGCTAGCTGTTACAGCCCTGATGCAAATATTGGGCTGACAGGAGGGGCCTGGGGCTAAGATTCTGCCACCTCATATTCGCATTACCTAGAAAAACCCTTTGATCATATATGAGGGGTAGGAGAATTATGTTTTCCTAGTGAGAATTCTTTATAGTCCTCAGAACCAAAATGTGGGGCTCCTTTTCCAGAATGACTCCTGGCTATGCCAGAGACCTATGTGTTTTCCCAGTGCACAGTTGGGGTGAAACTACTATACATCTCATCTCTGGAAGCAATTTCCTTCTGCGAGCTTTTACCCAGCAGAGTTGGCATGTGCCCCTCTTGGTTATTTGCCCTTGTTTTTACTTTAGAACAAGGGACGTCTCACACAGAGATGAAGGGACTGGAAACTGGCAAAGCCACTTTGGAAAACAAGTTGGCATTACTACCTAACTAGTACAATCATTGCACTGTGACTAGGAAATTCCACCTCAGGGAAAGGGGCATAAGTACAGGAGAGGGTGAACTGCTCTACTGTGCTAGAATCCTATGATGTGGCTAACCATCATAGGCTAAAACAGATTGCCTTAAGTATGTCCCCTTTGACCTCGGAATGACTTTAATTGTGAGGTTCCCAATATTAACCTCATACAGTTGAATATCCCCACATGTATGTTCTCTATTGCCATTACAGTTCTGAGACACTGAGGAAAAAACAATCAAAGATGTATTACCCTTCTAGAAATGCAAACTGTGTCCCCTTGGACACTGTGAAAACAAATAACAGGATGGTAAATAAGGGTTTTCAATTTTTCAGTTATTTGTTCTCATCTTACAACTGGCCTTTAGAACTTGAAATGTCAAGTGGGCTTCACATCCCTCTTTCTTGTGTCTTCCAAAATTGAAAGATTTCAGATTAGTCCTATTTAGAGATTCAACATAATGAAATCAATATAGACGTGAGTCCCTTATAAGTCTTTTAAGAGTTTTTGAAATAATTCTACAGGAAAATAAGTTGCAAGCATGAGAATTTTTTTTAAACAACCACAGAAAGACATGTATACACTCACACATTTCCACAGGCAGCATGGTTGCTCATCCTCTGACACAGAAAATCAATTAATCTTTACTTTTCTTCTACTTAGGTACATTAGAATTCTACTTGCTAAAGGATGTCTTTTAGGTTTATTTTTGTTTGTCTTGCATAATGTTGTCATAAAATATACCCTCGTCTTGATTTGAGATGTACTTTTCCCCCATGTTTCCCTGTGAGCTACACACCATATGGAGATATAGAAAAACAGCTTTATTTACATTCTTGTGTTGTAGAAGCCCTTCAGGAATTACACAAAAATCACACAAGTTTAGGGTTTAAAGAGTCACAGAATGAGTTTTTATAGCAGGTAGAAATCATTTGAGGCTCATTTCTCTATTTTCTCTAAGTTATTTTTTTTTTTTTACCTTGCATGTTATTAGTGACAGCACTGTGTACCTTTTTTTCAAACTTTATTTTTAATGATGGGTCTTAAATGCTTTAACATCCCTTTTAGCCCACCACCCACCAGAGGTAGTGGAAAAGAAAGGGTATCAGGGAAGTGGACCTGTTCAGAAAGGTTCTGTGGAGCAACTCACATCTGTGTTATCTGGAAATCTGCAGCTCAGTTGGCAGGTTATCAGTGACAGCTCGATCCACTCTCAAACCCTTCATAGATACACTGGCAGTCCAGTTCGGTAGAGTCTGGATAGCAAACATGAATCAGCAGAGGAGGCACTACCTAGCAGAGATAGCTAGACCTCAGCCTTGGCTTGAGTCAGCTGGAGGGACCCGTAGGGATCCAGAAGTTCTTGGCTAAGCTTCTTGCAGCAAAGCAAAGATGACCTGCTTGGTGTTACATGATCACAGAGTTCCTTTGTTTGTTTGTTTGTATGGTTTTTTTATTTTGTTTTCTTGATTTCTTTTAAAATCTTGGAAAATTTCAGAAAACATACCTTTGTGGAAGAATAATAATGTTTATGCCATGATTTTCCTACTGTATGCCAATGGTAAAATTCAGCAATCAATAATATGTTTCCTCTTTATCCATATTTAAGTTATCTTCAACATTTCTCATTAGAAACTGATGACCTATCAACAGATATTCAACTTTTATGTTGACATTTCTACTTTCCCTGATCAAATGTGTCAAGTCCAACTAGTGTTCCACATCTTACATAATGGAGCTGTGCATTTCCTTCACAAACATTAAAACTACAGAACCTATTTCAATACAAGACTGTTATGATCATAGGGTCTTGAGTACTTGTTATCTTCAACTAGGATGATTTCTGAAGAAAAAAAAAGCAGTGTTTCTTCACTGATCACAAACTCAAATTTCTTTTATGACCATGGCTTCCTGTTGATGATGCCCCTTTAAAAGCTGTGGATGGCTTTCATCTTCACCAACTGACACCACATGGTGGGAGCTATATCTCTAGACTTTATTGAGAGACTGAATGAATATTGCAAATAGTTGATAGAGACAGATGTAGTAGACTTTTAAGCTTTAATATGTATGGTGCATGCCTGTGTGTATGTATGTGTGTCAGTAAAGATCAGAAATGAGCACTCTATCCCCTGGAACTGGAGTCACGGTTGGTTTTGAACCACCTGCAGGTGCTTAAAACTGAACTCTTGTCTTCTATAAGAACAGTAAGAGTGTTTAACATCCAAGGCATCTCTGAAGACTCAGAGGTAGTATTTTTAAATGAATAAACACAACATTTTTCCCTTACTGGAAAACAGCAGATTCTGTACATGTGAAGCACTTTTCTGCCTGGTATTACTGTTTGGTGCACATGAAGAATTATTCCTTGAAAGAAGTCCATGGTGAGTGTGACCCTCACCCCGCGCTATGGTGGGAAAATGCATTGCTAAGAGGCTCCTGAGGTTTTTTGTTTCTAATAGACTGAATTTTTCAAGGTAAGAGCTAGAGCTCATGATTTTTTTCTGCACTGTAGTACCTTCTCCTTCTCTATGACACCCCCCCAATCCTTGCCACTTCATAAATGCAGAGACACACATAGAAAGAAAAAAGATTGCTTGGCTGAAGTGCAGCTGTTGGCTCAGTGTTTCAGAATGCTGAGACACAGACCCAAGAGCTAACAAATAAGTAAAAACACAAGCCACAAATATTATACTTCTTGCATCTCAGCACTTTCCTTCTTAATGTGTGGTCCATGGACTGGCCAGACTGTGGAGAGAGAAAAAAAATGAGGAGAATCATTCAAAAAATGTAGTCGTTTCTCTCTATTCTGCTTCCCTACTGATCTATGCTCATTGAACTCTGATGGACACTGAATGTTTAAATGCTGAAAGTGAGGCCCGTGTTTTGTATGACTTGGCTTAATTTTATTTCATATTTATTATTTAGTTTGTAAAAGGTATCATCCTTGACAGACTGGAAACCGTAGAGCATTTAAGAATTTTGCTTAATGTATGGGTATATCTATCTCTGTGTTTATTGACTCTAGGCTGGGTTTATCTTAATCATTTTCCTATGTGACTAGGGTCCTAAAGCATGGGAGTCCATGTTTTGATCCTTAGCATGGTAAAATATGTTGTATAGGTTTCTTTTAGGGAGGATACCAATAATTAATTCTGATATGTTTCTTCGACTAAAGAACTAATGGGAGCTAACATATGCTCACAGTCTATCCTCACCAGATGACACTGAATCTAGAAGCACAAAGAAAGATGAGTCCATGCTTAGGGAAGAATCAGTTTCCTGTCTTACCTTCTGAGCTGCCTACATTTGCTAGCTGTGTCTCTCAATTTAAACTCTAAAAACTATGAATTGTTGCTCAAGAAAAATGAATATAAACTTCTATATTCAAGGAACAGGTAATATGTTACATCCAGAACCAGGCGTCCTTTGACAAATATTAACAGTTGGAGGTTAGCAGCTGAGTTAAGGGTATAGGAGGTAGAACACACATTGCAAACTAGAGTTTCATTGCTGTTGAGGTCATGTGGGGATTTGGCTCACCTACATTTTCATTTAAATGGTATTCAGAAGTAATAGCATTGTGAATGAAGTTATGTCATTAAAATGTCAGCTACTTTAGACCCCATTTCCATATGCCTATTATATGAAGACCTGCAACTTGAAATCTCTCCAGATTAAACTGAGAGGAAAATATAGGTTCTCATTTTGAATACATCCCAGAAGGGATTAAGTGACCTGATTTCAATGAAAAAAAAAAAATAGAACAGGCTATGCAATGAGTAATTTGCCTCTTGGCAAAATAAAAGTGACAAACAACAACTTTATTCATAATAGAAGTTTCCCCAAAGCAGACAATTTTCTGCTAACGCTGGCATATTCTATTTGTAAAATAGTTTGAATGTATCTCATGTCAGAGGCCTCTGTTTGTGAATTCAGTCTATCCTACTTGCAAAAGCATGAAATCTACCTTCCATGTTAATGTAAAATTAACATTTTAGAAGGAATAAGGAACATACCACCTCAAGAATACAATTTTATTGAGAAGCAGGCACTCTGGCTTACTCTCACGATGCAGGAAAATGTCATCATCCATATCTAGTGAGTATGATCAGTAGATTTACATCTGATATGTATATCCTATATTATAAACAAGGCCTCATTTGGCAATGAAATGAATAACTGTAATACTTCTCACTAGAATAGAATCCTCAGCATATAAAGTAGTTTGTTTAGGAAACTTACTAGTTGAAAAAATAAGTACGAGCTCACGTTGTCTGTTCATTACATGCATATGTTTGGGGACCCCATAGACACCATTTTAGTGCAAAAAGATGAAGTGACTGGTATATAATTCAAATATTAGGAAATTCAGATTTAATAATTCTTTCCTGTTTCATTTTCTGTAGGGCAGACTGACCTTAACTACTGTATCTTACACTAATGAATTCTGATTTCTTGTCTATTTTTTTTTTTAAATTCAGAATGATTTTTTCAGAATAATTAAGAAAATGACTATATATACATATACATATACATATACATATACATATACACATATAATTGTCTTGATTTCCTGTGAGTAGGAGGCCAGCCAGATCTACATAGTGAGTTCCAGAGTTCCAGGCCACTAAGGCCTACATAGTGAGACTGTCTCAAAAAACAAAAGCAAGATCCACGTTCATGAAACCATTTAAACTGTCCATGCTCCTCACTAGTTGCAGCACTGGGAAAAGTGGACCCTGAACCTCACCTAGGCAAAACAGTAAAGCAGGCCCTGGTGGACGGGGTGTGGGTGAACCTTGAGGGCATGAGTGAAAAGGAACTGACCCCACCACCCAGTTTGCTGTGGAGTGGATGTGAGACAGATACTCTCCTCCACCTTGCCCCTAACCACCTGTGGTAGTCAGGGGAGCTGGCCCCAAGGTCATGAGAGTAGGAAAGCTATTCCTGTCCTTCACTGGTTGCAGCAGTTAGGAGAGGAGACCCTGACCCTCTACTGGGCAACACAGTAGAGCTGACCCTGATGGGGACAGAAAAACTGAACCAGCCCTGATGGTCTTTGAGGCACATGCTTCCACTGGGCAGCACAGTGGAGCTTGTTTCCAGAGGCGGGGATGCTGGTAAGCTGGTTTCAAAAGCATGAGAACAGGAGAGCTGTCCCTAGTGCAGGATGCAGGAAAAGTCAGCAGGCTGATCAGCTAAGCTCTCATCTAGGCTCAGATTTAGGGCTTTGAGATGGCCCACCCCCAAGTCTACATCATCTCTGAACTATTGGAGCATGTGAAAGGGCTGGTCCTGCTGATCCAAAGCTGCAGGATCTCCATGACACAGGGCAGCAATAGGATAACCAGGAGTTCTGGTGAGAAACCAATATTGATGGTGTGACTGAAGCCAGAGGCCTGGAATCAGGCCAGTGTCTCATTGCAATGAACACTTCCAAGTGAAGATGTGTGGTCAGAGGTTTTCTATGCTTTTTATCTTGTTTAGTTTATTTATTTATTTTTTCTAATTTTCTTTCGGGGGAGAGGTTACAAGGGCCTATCACCGATTTAAGGACCTCTGAGACAAGTGGGACTGGGATGCATGGTGTGAAACTCTCAAAGAATCATTAAAAAGCTGAAAAAAAAAAAAGACCTAACACAAAGCAAAGAAAAAAGAATAGAAAACAACAACAACAAAAGAAAAGCAAGATATTTTATCTCTAAAGTGAAATCTTGAATACTATCTCCTTTTTTGCAATTCACTGACTATTTTTCATCAAGGAAAAGAGAAAAGGACATAAAAACATGGAGTACTGGTGGAGGAAGTAGGGTGTCTGCTCATTTATTCCTCACCTACCTTATTCTTTTAAATGTTGAGAAAGTGTTTCCTCCTTCGGGTCTTAGGACTAGGACCATGAAAACAGTATATGACAACCTTCCAAATTCGGATTTATCACTATACAGTTTTCAAATGCCTTCTGAGTTATGCTGATTATACTATGGCATTTGCTAGAAAAGGAGGTGATTAAAGACTGAATTTCAGCTGTACCTATTGCTCTGTCAGTAAGTATCTTTGATGTGCCCTATGGTCAAGCAGGGCTCTCTTATCTGGCATCCGATAATGAAGAGACACCAGATGATAAGCAAGAGAATTTAAAGATGGAAAGGAAGCTAAGGAACTCCAGATAGAATACGTATTTTTCTTCCTATCTTCTCATATGCAGTGAAGACAAATCCTGGCTGTGACCATGAGATCTCAGTAATAGGGAGAAACTGAAGAGATGGCTGCAGTCCAGAGAATGTGGAATCACATTCAGCCAATGTTGCCTAGGCATACTGAAAGAGAAATACACTTCTGGGCTCTAGAAGTGTTGTCATGCATGTGGGCATGCCTAGAGAAATGTCTGCTTTCATGCTGAACATTGACACACAAACAGAGAATAAATAGCTTTCATTTAAAGTGTAGAAAAGAAACAGAACAACTCACACTCATATTAGAAACCATAAGAAATGATTTCTAACTCTTGCTGTTAGCTTTATGCATCCTTTCCAGAACTTTGGGCAGCTCCTTTACTTTCTTCTTATGATACTCATGATAGTATGTAGGGGTATATCCCCCGAAAATCATTCAGAATCTCTTTTTGTTATTGTTGCAATGGAAGACGTTCTTGTTTGCTTGTTTGTTTTAAATCAAAGTGTATTCCTCTTTCCACCTCTTCCTCTTCCATTTTACTTTTTGCATGCCAGCTTGTAGGGAGTAATTTTATGAAATCATTAGTTGAAACATTGTGTAATTCACCTTTAGTTTCCTGAGCCAAGTATGTAGTTTTGTCCCATCTTTCCTGACATGATTTCGATGTAGATGTGTTCCCAAATCTTTAACTGGATGAGGACAGAATGTAAGAACCATGCTAATCCATTTGTGAGTTACCAGATTTTAAGGTTGAAGTGGGCACAAATGGACCACTGGCTGATATGAGGCCCCAAAAACATATATAGCAGACGACTGCCTGGTTTCAGTTCAGTCAGAGAAGATACACCTAACCCTCAATAGACTGGAGGCCCCAGGGAATTTAGAGGACTGGTGGGGTGCGGGTAGGACACATTCTCGTGGAGACAGGGAGGTGGGGAGGAGGTATGGATGTGGAACAGCTGGAGAGTGGACCAGGAGGGGAATGAAATCTGGAGTGTAAAAAAAAAAAAGAAAAGAAGAATAACAATAATTTAAAAAGAAAATGTGAAAAAAAATAAGGGAATTTTATCCCCCCCCCAAAAAAAAGAGGAATCAAATTCCAGCACTCCCAATACACGTGAGAAAGGGCAGGCTGAGTAGGCCTGCTATTGAGTCAGTGAGCTCTGCTCCTATTAGGATAGTCTCTGTTAGACATTAATATTAGCATGGCATAAAATAAATAACAGCCCACTTTCGTTCCCTACTTCATAACACACACTTACCATGAGTGCCCTCATCAAATGACATTTTTTTCTCACTAAGCAAAGAAAGCAGAAAGTTATAGAGTTACTGTTTTGTGTAAAGCTTGTCATATATATTAATTCACTTAAGCCTCATTAAAGCTTTATAAAAGTTTATTAGTTTTTAAATACAGCCCCATCATTTATTGAGCTTCTCCTAGAAGACAACGAGTTTGTTGATAATTGCCCTGAATTCAGTTCTCCTTATGAAATGGGTACTATTAGGATTTATTCTTTTGATTCCCCCCAAAGGAAAATGTATACAAACCAGTTGTGATGAACTTCTGTATGTAGAGCTGTGTGGAACCCTTTACATTAGTTACTGAATATAACCAATAGTTAGGTCTAGACAATGGTATAACCAGAAGCCAGTCAAGTGTTAGCTTCACAATGGTAATGCAAATTTGGTTGATTTTGGGTCAGAGGGAATAAGTGACTGGGATAGATGCTTCTCTTTTCCATCTTTTCTTCATAGCTAGATCCCTAATAACCTTCTTTTAACCAAATAATAATTTCTTCTTTAAAAAAAAAGATGAGAAAGGAAACATTATGGAAAACAATGAGGGGAAAGTATTTCTACAATCAAAATGAGAATGATATTAGTATATATGATGAAAAGCATTAACATCTTAGATAAGGATGACTAATGTCTATCCATGATGGTTGGAGGACTGGCAATTGCAGCAAATATGATAGATGGTTTTTACATGTAAGCCTTTAAAAATGCTATGACATAGATCATATGATGCCTTCTACACATATGAAACTTGCATGATACAATAATGCAAAGTCATTTACTCCACATTGTACCTCTTCTGAAACTAGACGATGCTACTTACTAAAGCTTTTTCCGGTTACTTCTCTCAACTTTCTTTTGGGCTCAAGTGTCAATTTTCATTTTTAAGGAAGGAAAGCAATGTCAAAGAAATAATTTTGCTCATCTAAAACTGAATGTTCAAATATCATTTTCCTTTTGACATGGTTGGAGAGTGATGACCCTGGTTTTCCTCCCAGACAGTAACCCTAAGTTGACTAGGGAAAAGAGAGTAGAGGTCAACCTAGGAATGATCTAGGAATGTATGAAGCAGAGCTAACCAGAGTAGCTTAATTGTTCTTATCTATGGAAGAGATGGCATGTGAGGGCAAATATTTTAGGATATAACATACCTCAAAATTCAGTTTCAGAAGGTGACATTGTCTTATGCTTAAGTGAGATATCTAGAATTTGTTCTTTGATAGATAATCTTCTGCAGCTTGAGTTAGTATGGGATCCTTCTTCTATTGCTTTTAGCAGGGAGTAGATGAGTTGAAAAAAACCTTGTTATTAAGAACCTAGAGTTACAGTCGTCTCTGGTTTCTTGAGACCCAGTTTGGAAAGAAACCATTACTACATTTTCAAAAATCAAAATCTAAAGTGTATACTAGTATACTAAGTAAAAATAGTATACTAAGTTAAAATCAACTTAGAAATCACTTGAAATGTTTTAATATACAAATACTAAAAGAGATAAAATGGTCTGTACCAAAAACAAAACAAAACAAAACAATGGCTTAGGTAACTCTTTAGAAAATCATGATGAAGAGAACATGGTGACATTAGCATTGTATAACCAGCACTGTACACTACAGCAAATTCAGGA
Organism: Grammomys surdaster; assembly: GCF_004785775.1. NCBI lineage: Eukaryota > Metazoa > Chordata > Mammalia > Rodentia > Muridae > Grammomys > Grammomys surdaster. The sequence continues at coordinate 10,385,707 of NW_021604587.1, forward strand.
CCCATTTAGTTAGTTAAGAACATTAAAATGAAACTAAATCATGAAAACATTCAGTGAAGAAATTATATTTTAAAAATTTTAGACAATATAGCAGAACAAAATGATACAGATATAAATAGAAATTTGGAAAGGAAAAAAGGGATAGTACATACTTGAAAGACTGTTCTGAAAAGTATTGACATTTTGGTGTGGAAAATTTAATTAAGATTTATAATGAGTATTGACTTACTTGAAAAGACATTAAGAGTACATTAAAGTGTTAATAGAACAAAAGTATTTAAATAAATTATACTAATAAGTTTTGCTAATAAACTTGAGAATCTCAATGATATTGTGGCTAGTTAATTTTTAATGATAAAAAGCACTGGAGAAGTATCAATTTTGATTATATCAACACACTGAATAATTTGACTTCTACAGTTACTGCTCACATGTTATAAACAAATAGAGGCAAGAGTCACTCGGCTACTGAATATATCTTTGATTCTATAACATATGTAAACAAATGCTGGTGATTCAAAACTACGAAATGTTCCACATGGTATTCGTAACCAATTTTTGGTTTCAACCCTGGAGTTAAGAATTTATGTCTGTCGTGGAGAAACCGAGCCATGAAACAAGTTAAGAATGTGGACAGGCTAGTTACGGGAACTGGCTAGAATGCAAGTTAGCCAAGCGGAGAACTGCAGTGACAGGGCAAGGCTGAAGCAACAGGGCAGGACCACATTTTTTAGAAAAATAAGTGTATCCTGACTCACGTAGGTTGGGTTCCTTTGGAATGTTCCACTATTTTTATGTTATACCACCCTAGCAACCCCCTCACCCCCTCCTCATTCCTTGGTTTGTGGTTTTTCCCCTTAAAAACCCCTCTCAAACTGGCTGTCAGAGTCAATTCAGCTCCTGCGTGGGCATACGAATTGACCGGCGGCTAGCTGTCACACACCCTAATAAACCTCTCTATTGCTCTGGTAAAAAAAAAAAAAAAAAAAAAGAATTTATGTCTGTGTATGTCATATTCCCTAGGGGAGAAATTACCACTGTCATTCTGCTAAATGGTTGTAATATCAAACTACCCTTTAAATCAGTGGTTCTCAACCTTCCCAATACTGCAAGCCTTTAATACAATTCCTCATGTTGTAGTGACACCCACCATAAAACTATTTTGTTGTTACTCCATAACTATAATTTTTCTACTATTATGAATTATAATGTAAATATCTGATATGTGGTATATCTGGTGTGCAATCCCTCTAAAGGGCCCATAGCCCATAGGTTGAGAACCACTGTTATAAATGCTTTTCTTTATACCATAGACTATGTGTTAATCAACCCTCACCCAGGAACTGTCTTTTTACAGTAAATGAAGATTAATTCAAAGACTCACAACTGGTCAGAATGCAGAAAATAAAAGAGAAGAAAGGAATGAGGGAGGAATGTGATATAATTCTATTTTAATTAAGAACAAAAAGAAATTAAAGAGATGACATAAGGTTGGGTACAGAGGTGGGGGTGTATCTGCAAGGAGCTTGGGAGGAAAGTGGAGGTCAATATGATCAAAATACATGCATGAAATTCTCAAAAAATACATAAAATTATATTAAACACAGACACACATATGGGAGAGAGAGGGAGGAGCAGGAGGAGAGAGATGGAGAGGAAGGGGGAGGGGGAGCGAGAGAGGAAGAGGGAGAGGGAAAGGGAGAGAGAGATTAAGACCCTATGGAGTGCTTAGTCTTGAGTGAGTGATCTGTATTATACCCAACACTTAAGGCTCAGAGGTCCTTGTGGATAAAAGGATGGGAGATTATAAGCCATCGGTGGTGGACCAATGCTGCTAAACAGTGTTTCCTGGAAATAACTGGACAGTTTCATACACACACATTCAGATGATGGCTAAAACTGAATAAACAAAATCATGGCAGTCAAAATTCCAGCATGGATGGGGTTGGAGATGGGATCAAGAAGTTCCACCCTTAACTAAGGGGCTTTTGGCAGTTGATGGCTGCTTGGAGAGAGAGAATTGGTTTTCTTTAGGATTGTGACCCTTGAAAGGATGTTCATATTTAATTGGGTGGAGTTATCCCTATGCAGATACTGATAGGACCAAGTGGAGTCAGTGGTGTTAAAAACACAGGAGCCCATCCAAGCCTGGAAGTACAAGTGAAAATAGGAGGAGCGTCTTCTCATCCGTACCATGGGCTACTCAAGGACTAATTGTTTATTTCATGTAAAATGTTAATACTGTTATCTGATGTGTGATTCTCTATCAATAAAATAGCTGTTAATTTTTCAGTCAATAGAGGAAGAGGAAAGAGGAGGAGGAGGAGAAGGAGGAGGAGGAGGAGGAGAAGGAGGAGGAGGAGGAGGAGGAGGAGGAGGAGGAGGAGGAGGAGGAATATGACAACAAGAAAAAAATACATGGGAGGGAAAAGTGTTAGTGGGGCTATGGAAAGATTTGGAGAATTGTGGGGTGGGGATGGATTTCATCTAAACATATTATAGATGTTTGCAATTTTCAAACAACAAAGAAAACAATATCTTAAGAAAGAAAGATAGCTGAAAAATTAATGCATTAGACTTCAAGCAGTGAATTATTTCTTTAAAAATATTTAAAGTTTATATAAAACTAATAGCATTGATATTCATTTCTCTTGCTTTAAAATTATTATTATTGTTATTATTATTAGTAGTATGTGTGTGTGTGTGTGTGTGTGTGTGTTTGCATGTATACTTGTCAGGCCACATTAATGGAGTTCCCAGGACAGTATTGGTGAGTTGGTTCTATCCTTCCACTATGGGTTCTAGGGATGAGTTTTACAGCTTCAGACCTGTGCAGCAAGTACCCCACTGGTTGAACTGTCTTGCTAGTCCTCATTTCTCTTAATAGAAATGTACATAGTGCCTCCTGAAGAATTAAAAAAAATGAAAAACATAGGATTTCCATGTCACTCTCCTAATTAATCTCTGAAAAAATTGTCAAAGAATAAAATTAAATTATCAAACATAAACGATTGGTGAACCACTTTTATAGAAGAAATTTGTATGTGATTTGACTATTAATTTCAGATAATATTACTAAATAAACCTTAAGCTTCTCAAAAATCAAGCAACTTTTTAGGTGTAAAATTAAAATTTCACATCCATGGTTGTCTCCTATAGCAAAAAATAACTAGGAAGAAAATGAATTGAGAAAAACAAATGACTCACAAATATTATTATGAATGGCAACAATTTAAACATAAACAAAATATATGCAGATAATTTCAAAATATAAAACTACAAAGATCTTACATGTAAGAATTGAATTAATGGAGACAGATCCCAAGTTTTACATGAGAAAATTTAATATAAAGTTTTCTATTTTTATCCACACAATCATAAAAAGATATTGTGATTAGAAAACAATGCTAAACCAAGTTACAAGATTTTAAAAAAAAAGCACAAAATTTGCTTGTAAGACTGCAAAGATTAGCTTCAGGACATTTTAGAGCAACTGAACAATAATCCTGCTTATACAAATAGTCAAACAGAAAGCAAACATGAAAGAAAGTGTTCTGGCAATGGTTTCAGACATCTATACATCAAGTTAACGGAGGAGAAGAGGAACTCTCAAATAGACTTTGAAGCTGAAACTGGAGAATCAAATGATTTTTCTATAGGTTTAGATTGGCTCATTAAAGTCGTATGCTTGAATATGAAATCAAAATGCTTGTTCAGAATTAAATGCTGGCGTGCAGTCTTTTGTTCCTTTTGCATTGATTTTCTCTACCGAAAGAGACACACACACAATAATCATCACAATTAGCATTATTGCTAATGTTCATGTAGAACTTCTGTTGTGTCAGGAACTATTCTAAGCACATTATCTTTAACTCATCATTCAATTGACCTAAGAGCCTTATAAATTTCATACCATTATTTGCCACAATTTACAGAGACTGCTCTTCAGGCATAGACAGTCACAGCAAAAGGGCCACATATTGTGTGACTCTGAGGCCAGGATATGAAAACTGACCGTCTGCCACAAGAGTCCAGTGCTTAAGATTTAAACTAAACTTGCACACCAAATTTGCATATGTGTATGGTGAATGCATATGTTTACAAATATTTCAAAACAAAATTTGTAAGTTTTCACAAAAAGACACTAAAATACTAACAGTATTTTTCCTTTAGTAGTGAGAATTTTTCTTTTTTTCTACCCAAATGATTAATATAATTATAAATTATATCACAAACTGCTTTTATAACGATTAATGGTTATAATCTATACTATCTATCATAGTGTGCTATCAGATTCATTTTTTCTTTAGCATAAGACCTTAATGGTCGTTTATTTTTTAGTGGCTACCAGAGATAAATGGTCCCATAATATCCCATAATAATTATAATTGACAGTGCAATTTGAACATTAGACCCTTCTATCTCTGGAGTTGGCCACAGTTCTTTATGGTAGTTGTCTCTTAGACACAGAGTGTACTGAACATGTGTTCATTCTTCTAGATTGAACAAAAATCTGAAGCTTCTTTCTAGTTTACCATTTTATAAACTGACACTACTGAGAAGAACATTTAAAAAATAGAGAACCATTTTATTCCTGCTGAAACAAAATATATACCTGCATTTAAAGATATTTTGATGCAAACAAAAAATTTTAAAGTCTATTAAAATTTGTCTTCCATTTTTTAGTGTGTACCCATAAGGAAGACACCTGCCATTCACAAAGTCATTATTTATGGCTGCCATTCCAGTCTAGTTAGAATCTGCTACTTTATTTGAAGTGGATTAGAAAAAAAGCACATTTCTTTTCTGTTTTCAGAACTTCTACTCTATGGCTAAAAATAAGGGAGGGGGTGGAGGTCTTCTGAGGTGGCACCTGAGTCATCCTAGATTTTGCTCTGTGTGAGTACGTGGGTGTGCATCTACGTGACTCAATCTTCCTCCACAGCCATCTCACCAGATCTGCCTTCGAGCAACCCACATGCTTTTGCAAGCTGAATACAAAGCCCAACAAACACAACACTCCCCTAGTTCCAACTGGCAGATCCATCTCCTTGGCAAGAAACACCTGTATGCACCTGTTTAAATAGAGCCCATGTGAGTTTTAGTCTTTCTGCACTTGGCTGATGAGGAGTGTGGAGTGATTCTTCATTTTCTTTACAAATAAATATGTACCAAATTAAGTTTAATAACCATGGTAAACATCATATGCATACACATTTCCTAGTCTCCCATTGAAAGATAGGATTTATTACATTCTGGCTAATAATAAACTGTTTCAGCTATTTTTCTTTTTTAATAGCAAGGAACTATTTTAAGTCACTTGATTATTGTTTGATCACAGGATTTGGTATAGGTTTTCATGGAATGTTGAAATTCGTTACCTACAGCCTATTAGTTCCTCCTATGTTCATGTTGAGAGAGGAGTAAACAGCGATGTTCAGAAATGTCTGATGGAGAATCTTATGCCACCTACCCTATGGGATATATCAAAGGAGGAGAGTAATATATTGGACATGTAGATGCTTAAGTTCTTGTCTCTGCCATCGGGTCAGAGAGACTACAGCCAAAGATGTCTTCCCCACCAGCCCAAGTCATCTTGTAATCATGGAACCTCACAGTCACCTACGAGCTTTGTGCTCAAGCTGGAACAAATCTGATGATAATTACTGCTGTGATACACTGCCTCTGATGTGCTCTGTGGGTGGGTGACTTATCCAGCCCTTTCAACCACGGCTGGCACTGTCAAAATCCTCCTTACCTGTCATCCAATAATATTCTTAAATAATTTAGGGGGAGGAGGAAGAAACAGTTTAGAACTCAGACATCCAAATTTTAGTGTGTAATGGCGGGAAAAAACCCAGTGATCTGACATACTAATTGGGAGGGTTCAAAGGACAACACAATTAAATTATTTTGTATCAGTATTCCATTCACTATGAATTATGGTACTTGCTAAAATTATGGATAACTGTATTTAATTTTCATGTGTATGAGTGCTTTGCCTGCATGTATGGCTGTGTATCATGTATGAGCAGTGTCCCAGAGACATCAGGAGAGGGCATTGGTTCCCCTAGAACTGGGGTTTAAGATATGTGTGTGTTGCCTTGTTGGTTACTGGGAATCAACTGAGAGTCCTCTGGCAAAGTAGCTAATGCTCTTGATTGCTGAACCATCTCTCCAGTCCTTTGTGTTGAAGTTAATCATGAGGAAGGCTATAATTTTGGCTATATTTTTTCCTTTGTCTTCAGACAGGGTATCATGCAACCTAGGCTGGTCTCAAACTCTATAAAGTATGGCTAGCTTTGAACTTTTTATTTTTAGGCTTCTGCCTTCTAGGACTGGGATTACAGTATGTATCACCTCACTTGACTAAATTTTTCTTAAAACTTATCAATGGAATTTGCTTCTCATGTGTTTTTTTTTGTCTGATATCCCATACATAGGGCAGATAAAAACAAAGCTACTTTGGTTGAGCTACTCGTAAAGCATCTGAAGGTTCACATAGTAGTCATTTTTCACCTTGATTGACTTTTGAACATTCAGTTCAGGTTTGTCTTGTGGCCATGAAGAAACAGTGCACACCCAGCTATGATGAGAAATAGAGGAAGTCACCACACCCATTCACTAATTCTGTAGTAACAGATTGATACACTTCCTTAACACATGGGCCCATTCATATATTTGGTCCTCAAGACACAGACTATGTATGGAAAAGTTGGCTATAGAAGTAGAAGCAAGAAATAACACTGCCAAGATTCAACAGTGCAATTTTGTCGTTTCGCCTAAAGTTTAGCATGATACGTGATTGCTTTCAGACTTTGTTTCTTCTTCCAACCTCCAACTTAATAGTGGGAAATGAGAAATTGTACTCCAAGAGTGTATTATCTTGACAGGGAAGCATAGTATTGAATGTTAGGTAGTCATATTAGAGAACTTCAAAGCACTCAAAGCCATTTAACATGCTTTAGAAGACATCGAAAGATCATTACTAAGGGTAACAGAATGACCACCACAAACAGTTTTTTGACAACCATTGTCTATGAAATTAATATAGAAATTTGTTCTTCTTGTTCCTAGGAAGTACTGGACCATTCAGCTAGGAAGCAAGAATATTAGTGACAGAGGGTCTTCTTAAAGATGCATAGTGAGATACTCTGAAAAAGATGAGGGTCAAATCTCTGCATTTTCTCCTGAAATCCCTGAGAAGACTAGGATAGAAGGTGAAGGGATCCTGAAGTTGACACACTGGTGATTGCTGAAGCTCAGCGCTATGGACTGTAAAATAGTCCAAATATGCAGGTGTAAATTTAGACTAACACAAAGAAATACTGCCAAAATAGGCATAAGACCATTTATCCTTTAAGCAGATTGCAGTATCTTCTAGAAAAAAAAATCAGAGTATTCTGGGAGAATAACAGAGCAGGGTGAGTCTCAGAAATGGAGGGCAAGGCACACCTGAAATGTGCTGTTCAACATTGCATTTATGTAGGGCAAGAGACAAAGGGAAGGCATGAACACGTAATCTTTTTCACTGTACCTTTGTATGGATACATGCTTGCTCTAAAGAACAGGTGTAGCCAAGGAAACAGATTCACTAGAGGGAATGACCAATAGCAGAATAGAACTGTAAATGGTGGTAAACACAGAGTGATGCTCACACTATTAGTTGCAGCAATTTGTTATGTGTTTACCTACTCAGTTACTGTACACTTGTAGTCTATATCTGCATCAGTTAACACATTAAGGATAATGTCAGAGGACACAAAAATGTGTAGACGCTGCATTAAGGAGTGAAAACAAAGCAGTTCCTCTCGGATTCATTTGACTAACATTAAGTGCAAATTTGAATCCTCTTCTTCTCTCCCCGTAGGTTTTGTCTGCAATTGGTGGTTGCTGAATGATCTGTATCTGTATACTGTGTGCATCTGTGTCTAATGTCTGACTGTCTCTATTGCTGTCTCTAACAAAGGACTTAGCTCCATATTTTTTGAACAACACAGAAAACACTGCATCAGAAGGGAATGAAAGACACTTTACAGCAATCTGCAGCAGAGTTTTATGAAAGGCAAAGACTTCTTACTGACCCAGAATAGCAAGCACAACTGCAAAGGGAAGTTGGGGAGTTATGCTCAACATTGTTTTCAACACTTATGATAGACATTTGTCATATAAGGTTGCTTCCAACATGTTGGATGTTTTCAGCAAATGATTGTCACAACACAAACATACATTATTCTGTATTAGAGACCCAGAAGGTTACATGATTTAAGGTTAAAGATATAGGTTAGCTTATAAAAGATGATTTTATAGGAAATCCAATACATAGTAAGGTTGGTTATAATGTATCTTAAAGGCAGGTTAAACTTAAAAACAGACTGAGAGTAAGGGGTACTTAGAACACAGTAGGACAGCAGGTTAACTGTATAGCTTTAATTAATCTCAAATAGACTCAAGTTGTATTATTGACCTTGCTGTGGGGCTTGGGAAAAGTTCAGTCTTTGTGAAGTGTAAACTATTTCTGTAAAATTGTATCATTGCATACATAATGGATATTGGAATGGAGTTGCCTAAATTTGAATGTTAGAAAGAAGCTAAAAATATCCAAATGTAAATAAGGCAGGTTTTTTTTTTCATATTAGCTGAGCCAATAAATAAAAACAGGTAATGTACCAGGCATTGCTCTGCACAAAGGGCTACAGCACAGTAGAGACAGACATTAGGATACTTTCTTCCAAGGAAGGGCAGAATCAATACCCTATAGAATGAATCTATAGTGAATTCTTCTCTACACAGTTGAAGAAAGTACGAAGAACAAGAACACTCACAAAACAAGGGCTACAACAGATGATAGCTTAAAAGTGTGCGGACTCCACTCAACTGAAATGATACTAACACCAGTGATTAACAATAAATAGAACAGAGACAAAAATCTGGCTTTCCATAGGCCAGAGGTGATTTTTGGGGATTGCACACCCTAGGCATTGATTTTGGGGAAGGAAGAGGATCTTTAGTGGGATCGCCATAGGTCTTTTTGGAAGAGGCTCAACAGGTAAAGGTAGGCGGTAGAGTACTGGGCTCCCTGATTGAGAGAGAAACAGTGGCCACACAGAGTTCACACGTAAAAATTCACCCAGCCATGTGGTGGATCCCTGACTGCTGCACACTGGTGGCCTCAGGGTGCACAGGAGCTGGAGAGTAGGGTCTCTGATGTGGTGAGTATGGAGGGTGTAATTGATTGATCGGGAGACTGTCAGAGGACAGTTCATTTATTGAAATAGAGGGCTACATTATATAACTCCAGTCAAGGGAGGGTGGAAAAAAAAAGACAAAGGAAGAGGTACTATAGCAAGGGCAGAGGCCTTCCAAGCATATCAGCGAGATTAGGTGACTACTGGTCACATGATTTCTGAGAAGCCAGTTCTCAAGTAAGGAAACAGAAGTCCAATAGGCTTTATCATGTCATGGTCTTTGTCTCTATGGAGTTTAGTAGGCTCTAAGCCTGATTTGGATAGGCAGTGGCTCCACTCCTGCCATGCTCTCTGAGAGCTGTCCAGGGTATGGGCACAACTCTACTGTCCCTTATCTTTCTTGGGAATCCACATAGTATCATTCTTATATGTGCATTTTCTTTGAGCATTTATCTCAAGGTATTCTAAAAACAATGAGATTTAGGGGCAGTGTTGACAAAGGAATGAAATTCTTGGCAGAGAGAACAAAATAACTGAAAGTGTAATTCAACTTCTATGCATATGTGTGCTGAAAGAAGCAATATGGGAAGGGCAAAAGAGAGAGAGGGAGAGAGAGAGAGAGGGAGAGAGAGAGAGAGAGAGAGAGAGAGAGAGAGAGAGAGAGAGAGAG